>NC_037597.1:15627974-15937806 GCF_003073045.1 Pomacea canaliculata
TTCTATCTTTAGTTCTATCTTTAATTCTATCTTTAACTCTATCTTTAATTCTATCTTTAGTTCTATATTAATTCTATATTAATTCTATCTTTAGTTCTATCTTTATCAGTGAGAGAGTGAGAGTGTGAGAGAGTGAGTGTGAGTGAGTGAGTGTGAGTGAGAGTGTGAGTGTGAGAGAGTGAGAGTGAGTGAGAGTGAGTGTGAGAGAGTGAGTGTGAGTGAGTGAGAGTGAGTGAGTGTGAGAGAGTGTGAGAGAGAGAGTGAGTGAGTGTGAGTGTGAGAGTGAGTGAGAGTGAGTGTGAGTGAGTGTGAGTGAGTGAGAGTGAGTGAGAGTGAGTGAGAGTGAGTGAGAGTGAGTGAGTGTGAGAGTGAGTGAGAGTGAGTGAGTGTGTGAGTGAGTGAGTGAGAGTGAGTGTGAGAGTGTGAGTGAGTGACTGTGAGTGAGAGTGTGTGAGAGTGAGTGAGAGTGAGTGAGTGAGTGAGAGTGAGTGAGAGTGAGAGTGTGTGAGTGTGAGAGTGAGTGAGTGAGAGTGAGAGAGTGAGAGTGTGAGAGAGTGAGTGTGAGTGAGTGAGTGTGAGTGAGAGTGTGTGAGTGTGAGAGAGTGAGAGTGAGTGAGAGTGAGTGTGAGAGAGTGAGTGTGAGTGAGTGAGAGTGAGTGTGAGAGAGTGTGAGAGAGAGTGAGTGAGAGTGTGTGAGTGTGAGAGAGTCAGAGAGTGAGTGAGTGTGAGTGAGTGAGTGTGAGTGAGTGAGAGTGAGAGTGAGAGTGAGAGAGTGAGAGAGTGAGTGTGAGTGAGAGAGTGTGTGAGAGTGAGTGAGAGTGAGTGAGAGTGAGTGAGTGAGTGTGAGTGAGTGAGTGAGAGTGAGTGTGAGAGTGAGTGAGTGAGAGTGAGTGTGAGAGTGTGAGTGAGTGTGAGTGAGAGTGTGTGAGTGTGAGAGAGTGAGTGAGAGTGAGTGTGAGAGAGTGTGAGTGAGTGTGCGAGTGAGTGAGAGTGTGTGAGAGAGTGAGTGTGAGTGAGTGAGTGAGAGTGAGTGAGCGTGAGAGTGAGTGAGTGAGTGTGAGTGTGAGAGTGAGTGAGTGTGAGTGACAGTGTGTGAGTGTGAGAGAGTGAGTGAGAGTGAGAGTGAGAGAGAGTGAGTGAGAGTGAGTGAGAGTGTGAGAGAGAGTGAGAGAGAGTGAGTGAGAGTGAGTGTGAGAGTGAGTGAGTGAGTGTGTGAGAGTGAGTGAGAGAGAGTTAGTGTTAGAGAGTGAGAGTGAGTGAGTGTGAGAGAGAGTGAGTGAGAGTGCATGAGTGAGAGTGAGTGAGAGAGTGAGAGAGAGAAAAAAAACAGTGCACGGAATAGAAAAGGAATACATCCCCTGGTTAGCCGCCGTTGGTTTGTTCGGCGTAGTCGCTGTCCTTTCCAAGCCAGCTGTTGTTGAGGTCGATGGTGTGATCGTCGTAGTCACCGAGCAACATCAGCTGACCGTTGATGGCAGTGGTGGTCATGCCAGTCTGTTAATCCAGTCTCATTAGTCGAGAAATAGTTGGTGGAGTAACGACAGGGAAACTGTAACAACACAGTGTGTCAAACAATAAGATATCTCTTTACAGAAAAACACAATAAGGGGAATACCATCGTAATACTCTGTATGCAATAACATGTTTAGTGTAAGTTGCAATTGTTTCTTTTATCTTTGCTGCCTCAACGAAAAGATTATTAAGGGAGGAGAAATACATTTAGTTTTGTAAACAAGATGCTGATGTACCCTGTAAGTAATCCTGGTAGCCTCTGTTGCTTTACTCGGCGTGGTCACTGGCCGCCATAATCCGTGTCAGGTGATCGTTGATGTCTTGGTGGACAAAGTCGCTGTCCTCTCCTAGCCACCTGTTGTTGGTGTCAGTTGACAGTCGTAGTCACGTGCAGCATTAGGTGGCGACGGTGGTAGCTGCTTCCCCCATCAGTAGAGCCCCCACTCTTGTCTTATCCAGTGCCCTTAGTCAAGAACACTTTGGTCGGTGTAACGAACAGGAAACTGTTAAAAAGTAAGCGGAGTGTGTCAAACAATTAGAAATCTCTTTAGTCCGAAATGACTGTTGTTAACAAAATAAATCGGATGCCATCATAATACTCTGTATGCGAAACGTGTTTCACTTTATCGACAAACTGAAGTGGGTTCATTATCGTGGTCATCTCGATTTACCAAGGGTAGACGGACAATAAGTTTGTTTTGAAAACTACGATTGCCGGTGTACCTTGTTAATACAACTGTTTGGTAGCCGCTGTTGCTTCTGGCGTGGTCACTGAGCGCAGTTAACCGAGTCTGTGTTGGTCGGTGTAGTCGTTGTCCTCTCCTGGCAAGTTGTTGTTGAGGTCGATGGTGTGGTAGCCGTAGTCATGAGCTCACGACGATGGTAGCTGCTTCCTCCTGGCTGTTTTCAAGCCAGTCCCAGACCAGAATGGATTGGAGGTAGGGGGGGGGAGAGACTGGGGAAAATGAGAGTGAAAAGGGAAGAGAAACGACGAAGATAGGAAAAAGAATGCTAGGTTAGGTAAGGGTGCAGGAATGGTGGGAGAATGAAAAGAGGGGTTACAAGAATGAAGACATGGAGGAGGGGGAGATAGTAGGTAAGGACAGGAGATTATAGGAAGGAGTGATGCCAAAGGATACCAATGAGAGAGAAAGAAAAGAATAGGAATAAGAATAGAAGGGACAGAAAAAGAGATGAAAAGCGCCTAACAAGGACCAACGCTTATCTACCAGCCTCGAGCTCTGTGTCTGCGACCAGACAACTGCTGATGATGAAGCGTAGAGTGCTCTGGCACTAACATGTGCCACCTCATGTCTCTCTCGTCCTATAGGCCGGCACTGCTGTCTCGAGCTGAACAGCGCCTAACAAGGACCAACGCTACCAGCCTCGAGCTCTGTGTCTCCAGACAACTGCTGATGATTACGCTGTCTCGAGCTGAACAGCGCCTAACAAGGACCAACGCTTATCTACCAGCCTCGAGCTCTGTGTCTGCGACCAGACAACTGCTGATGATGAAGCGTAGAGTGCTCTGGCACTAACATGTGCCACCTCATGTCTCTCTCGTCCTATAGGCCGGACTGCTGTCTCGAGCTGAACAGCGCCTAACAAGGACCAACGCTTATCTACCAGCCTCGAGCTCTGTGTCTGCGACCAGACAACTGCTGATGATGAAGCGTAGAGTGCTCTGGCACTAACATGTGCCACCTCATGTCTCTCGTGTCCTATAGGCCGCACTGCTGTCTCGAGCTGAACAGCGCCTAACAAGGACCAACGCTTATCTACCAGCCTCGAGCTCTGTGTCTGCGACCAGACAACTGCTGATGATGAAGCGTAGAGTGCTCTGGCACTAACATGTGCCACCTCATGTCTCTCTCGTCCTATAGGCCGGACTGCTGTCTCGAGCTGAACAGCGCCTAACAAGGACCAACGCTTATCTACCAGCCTCGAGCTCTGTGTCTGCGACCAGACAACTGCTGATGATGAAGCGTAGAGTGCTCTGGCACTAACATGTGCCACCTCATGTCTCTCTCGTCCTATAGGCCGGACTGCTGTCTCGAGCTGAACAGCGCCTAACAAGGACCAACGCTTATCTACCAGCCTCGAGCTCTGTGTCTGCGACCAGACAACTGCTGATGATGAAGCGTAGAGTGCTCTGGCACTAACATGTGCCACCTCATGTCTCTCTCGTCCTATAGGCCGGACTGCTGTCTCGAGCTGAACAGCGCCTAACAAGGACCAACGCTTATCTACCAGCCTCGAGCTCTGTGTCTGCGACCAGACAACTGCTGATGATGAAGCGTAGAGTGCTCTGGCACTAACATGTGCCACCTCATGTCTCTCTCGTCCTATAGGCCGGACTGCTGTCTCGAGCTGAACAGCGCCTAACAAGGACCAACGCTTATCTACCAGCCTCGAGCTCTGTGTCTGCGACCAGACAACTGCTGATGATGAAGCGTAGAGTGCTCTGGCACTAACATGTGCCACCTCATGTCTCTCTCGTCCTATAGGCCGGACTGCTGTCTCGAGCTGAACAGCGCCTAACAAGGACCAACGCTTATCTACCAGCCTCGAGCTCTGTGTCTGCGACCAGACAACTGCTGATGATGAAGCGTAGAGTGCTCTGGCACTAACATGTGCCACCTCATGTCTCTCTCGTCCTATAGGCCGGACTGCTGTCTCGAGCTGAACAGCGCCTAACAAGGACCAACGCTTATCTACCAGCCTCGAGCTCTGTGTCTGCGACCAGACAACTGCTGATGATGAAGCGTAGAGTGCTCTGGCACTAACATGTGCCACCTCATGTCTCTCTCGTCCTATAGGCCGGACTGCTGTCTCGAGCTGAACAGCGCCTAACAAGGACCAACGCTTATCTACCAGCCTCGAGCTCTGTGTCTGCGACCAGACAACTGCTGATGATGAAGCGTAGAGTGCTCTGGCACTAACATGTGCCACCTCATGTCTCTCTCGTCCTATAGGCCGGACTGCTGTCTCGAGCTGAACAGCGCCTAACAAGGACCAACGCTTATCTACCAGCCTCGAGCTCTGTGTCTGCGACCAGACAACTGCTGATGATGAAGCGTAGAGTGCTCTGGCACTAACATGTGCCACCTCATGTCTCTCTCGTCCTATAGGCCGGACTGCTGTCTCGAGCTGAACAGCGCCTAACAAGGACCAACGCTTATCTACCAGCCTCGAGCTCTGTGTCTGCGACCAGACAACTGCTGATGATGAAGCGTAGAGTGCTCTGGCACTAACATGTGCCACCTCATGTCTCTCTCGTCCTATAGGCCGGACTGCTGTCTCGAGCTGAACAGCGCCTAACAAGGACCAACGCTTATCTACCAGCCTCGAGCTCTGTGTCTGCGACCAGACAACTGCTGATGATGAAGCGTAGAGTGCTCTGGCACTAACATGTGCCACCTCATGTCTCTCTCGTCCTATAGGCCGGACTGCTGTCTCGAGCTGAACAGCGCCTAACAAGGACCAACGCTTATCTACCAGCCTCGAGCTCTGTGTCTGCGACCAGACAACTGCTGATGATGAAGCGTAGAGTGCTCTGGCACTAAACATGTGTCTCTCTCGTCCTATAGGCCGCACTGCTGTCTCGAGCTGAACAGCGCCTAACAAGGACCAACGCTTATCTACCAGCCTCGAGCTCTGTGTCTGCGACCAGACAACTGCTGATGATGAAGCGTAGAGTGCTCTGGCACTAACATGTGCCACCTCATGTCTCTCTCGTCCTATAGGCGACTGCTGTCTCGAGCTGAACAGCGCCTAACAAGGACCAACGCTTATCTACCAGCCTCGAGCTCTGTGTCTGCGACCAGACAACTGCTGATGATGAAGCGTAGAGTGCTCTGGCACTAACATGTGCCACCTCATGTCTCTCTCGTCCTATAGGCCACTGCTGTCTCGAGCTGAACAGCGCCTAACAAGGACCAACGCTTATCTACCAGCCTCGAGCTCTGTGTCTGCGACCAGACAACTGCTGATGATGAAGCGTAGAGTGCTCTGGCACTAACATGTGCACCTCATGTCTCTCTCGTCCTATAGCCGGACTGCTGTCTCGAGCTGAACAGCGCCTAACAAGGACCAACGCTTATCTACCAGCCTCGAGCTCTGTGTCTGCGACCAGACAACTGCTGATGATGAAGCGTAGAGTGCTCTGGCACTAACATGTGCCACCTCATGTCTCTCTCGTCCTATAGGCCGGACTGCTGTCTCGAGCTGAACAGCGCCTAACAAGGACAACGCTTATCTACCAGCCTCGAGCTCTGTGTCTGCGACCAGACAACTGCTGATGATGAAGCGTAGAGTGCTCTGGCACTAACATGTGCCACCTCATGTCTCTCTCGTCCTATAGGCCGACTGCTGTCTCGAGCTGAACAGCGCCTAACAAGGACCAACGCTTATCTACCAGCCTCGAGCTCTGTGTCTGCGACCAGACAACTGCTGATGATGAAGCGTAGAGTGCTCTGGCACTAACATTGCCAATGTCTCTCTCGTCCTATAGGCCGCACTGCTGTCTCGAGCTGAACAGCGCCTAACAAGGACAACGCTTATCTACCAGCCTCGAGCTCTGTGTCTGCGACCAGACAACTGCTGATGATGAAGCGTAGAGTGCTCTGGCACTAACATGTGCCACCTCATGTCTCTCTCGTCCTATAGGCCGACTGCTGTCTCGAGCTGAACAGCGCCTAACAAGGACAACGCTTATCTACCAGCCTCGAGCTCTGTGTCTGCGACCAGACAACTGCTGATGATGAAGCGTAGAGTGCTCTGGCACTAACATGTGCACCTCATGTCTCTCTCGTCCTATAGGCGGACTGCTGTCTCGAGCTGAACAGCGCCTAACAAGGACCAACGCTTATCTACCAGCCTCGAGCTCTGTGTCTGCGACCAGACAACTGCTGATGATGAAGCGTAGAGTGCTCTGGCACTAACATGTGCCACCTCATGTCTCTCTCGTCCTATAGGCCGGACTGCTGTCTCGAGCTGAACAGCGCCTAACAAGGACCAACGCTTATCTACCAGCCTCGAGCTCTGTGTCTGCGACCAGACAACTGCTGATGATGAAGCGTAGAGTGCTCTGGCACTAACATGTGCCACCTCATGTCTCTCTGTCCTATAGGCCAACTGCTGTCTCGAGCTGAACAGCGCCTAACAAGGACCAACGCTTATCTACCAGCCTCGAGCTCTGTGTCTGCGACCAGACAACTGCTGATGATGAAGCGTAGAGTGCTCTGGCACTAACATGTGCCACCTCATGTCTCTCTCGTCCTATAGCCGGACTGCTGTCTCGAGCTGAACAGCGCCTAACAAGGACCAACGCTTATCTACCAGCCTCGAGCTCTGTGTCTGCGACCAGACAACTGCTGATGATGAAGCGTAGAGTGCTCTGGCACTAACATGTGCCACCTCATGTCTCTCTCGTCCTATAGGCCGGACTGCTGTCTCGAGCTGAACAGCGCCTAACAAGGACCAACGCTTATCTACCAGCCTCGAGCTCTGTGTCTGCGACCAGACAACTGCTGATGATGAAGCGTAGAGTGCTCTGGCACTAACATGTGCCACATGTCTCTCTCGTCCTATAGGCGACTGCTGTCTCGAGCTGAACAGCGCCTAACAAGGACCAACGCTTATCTACCAGCCTCGAGCTCTGTGTCTGCGACCAGACAACTGCTGATGATGAAGCGTAGAGTGCTCTGGCACTAACATGTGCCACCTCATGTCTCTCTCGTCCTATAGGCCGGACTGCTGTCTCGAGCTGAACAGCGCCTAACAAGGACCAACGCTTATCTACCAGCCTCGAGCTCTGTGTCTGCGACCAGACAACTGCTGATGATGAAGCGTAGAGTGCTCTGGCACTAACATGTGCCACTCATGTCTCTCTCGTCTATAGGCGCACTGCTGTCTCGAGCTGAACAGCGCCTAACAAGGACCAACGCTTATCTACCAGCCTCGAGCTCTGTGTCTGCGACCAGACAACTGCTGATGATGAAGCGTAGAGTGCTCTGGCACTAACATGTGCCACCTCATGTCTCTCTCGTCTATAGGCCGGACTGCTGTCTCGAGCTGAACAGCGCCTAACAAGGACCAACGCTTATCTACCAGCCTCGAGCTCTGTGTCTGCGACAGACAACTGCTGATGATGAAGCGTAGAGTGCTCTGGCACTAACATGTGCCACCATGTCTCTCTCGTCCTATAGGCCGACTGCTGTCTCGAGCTGAACAGCGCTAACAAGGACCAACGCTTATCTACCAGCCTCGAGCTCTGTGTCTGCGACCAGACAACTGCTGATGATGAAAGCGTAGAGTGCTCTGGCACTAACATGTGCCACCCCATGTCTCTCTGTAGCCGCACTGCTGTCTCGAGCTGAACAGCGCCTAACAAGGACCAACGCTTATCTACCAGCCTCGAGCTCTGTGTCTGCGACCAGACAACTGCTGATGATGAAGCGTAGAGTGCTCTGGCACTAACATGTGCCACCTCATGTCTCTCTCGTCCTATAGGCCACTGCTGTCTCGAGCTGAACAGCGCCTAACAAGGACCAACGCTTATCTACCAGCCTCGAGCTCTGTGTCTGCGACCAGACAACTGCTGATGATGAAGCGTAGAGTGCTCTGGCACTAACATGTGCCACCCATGTCTCTCGTGTCCTATAGGCCGCACTGCTGTCTCGAGGTAACAGCGCCTAACAAGGACCAACGCTTATCTACCAGCCTCGAGCTCTGTGTCTGCGACCAGACAACTGCTGATGATGAATGTAGAGCACCACTTGTCGTCTCGTCGGAAGGTTGGAAGGCAGTAAGGGTTGAGAAGGAAGAGAAGGTGAATGAAGGGTGGTAAGTGGAAGGAAGAGATAGGAAAGGTTTGATGGAAAGGAAAGGTAATAAGGGGTGGAGAAAGGGTAAAGTTGGATTTGCAAGGAAGGAGAGAGGGAGTTGGATGGTAACAAAGTGTGAGGTAGAGGTGAAAAGTTGAGAAGTTTGAAATTGGTGTGAAGCAAATGTGTAGAAGGCAAAATAGGAGGCTATTGGAAGGTTTGTGGGAAGGAAGAGGTTGGAAATGATGAAATGATGACAAAGGGAAAAAGAATTTGTCTGGGATGAAAGAAGATAATTGATGAAGTATATGTGTGGGAGCAAGGAGTGAGGTGGTGGAAAAGGAAGGAATGGGAATAACCTGAAACATAAAAGAGAAAGTACAACTGTGCTAATATATGCACCAAAAGCATTGTGAAGCTAATTATCATTGTGTAAATATGTGCTGCCAATTACTTATACACCTTATACATGTGAAAATGAGGTGGCTTGATGGATAAAAGAGTGAATTCCACAAAAAACCTAGAGGCAGTTCCTTCCAAGCCAATCCATGCAAGTAGTGGAAGAAGTAGTTGAGTGCCTATGTATTTGTGTGTGTGCTCTGTTGCATGCGCGCTTTGAAGTGAATGCAACAAATGCAGATAACAATTGTCATTCAATGGAACTCAACTATGTCATTCAATAAAGTGACAATCTAAATACACAAACACTAAATCTTAATGCAAAGCAGTTACATGAATCAATGTGTCTACATTATTATAATCTTGAAAGGTGACATTGCAAGTGAAATTACTAAATACATGTGTCAAGGGAGTTGAAGAGATGTGTTGTGGATGCAGGTAACATTCTTATTTCAAGAAATTTAAATATGTCATTGAATGAAAGGAACTCAGTTTAATCAAAAATGTCTTTATAGTTTGTGCCACTTACCTTATGGGCTGACCTGACCTGGTTTTAAAAGCTGGTTTACCAAACCTGTTATCTGTAAATGATGAAGAGCACACATTAATAAAGCAATGGTATTTTGAGGTAACTGTAAACCCAATACAATAACTTCTGACCAAAATTCCTTCAATTCTAGACCACGTGTAATAGTTTAAGAGCACCTAGATTGATAGTATCTGTATAGCACCAAAGAATGAAAAGAGTCAATTATTATCATGAATAGAAGGTCAGAGTTCATGAGTAACATTAAAGAAGCACATGACAACCTAGGAATAAGGGGAGTTAAGAGTTACTTAGCTGTAGACTGTTACTTCATTACTCATTAAATGTGCAAATACGGTACTCGATGATCCATATTTCTCAATATTCTTTGTCTAACCAGCATGTAAATTCCTCCATTAATCTTGGTTCCAAACTGTGTGTGAGTCTCAGTTGTATATGCACCGGTGTGTGTGTGCCTGTGAATGTATGTGTGGAAGTGAATCCTAGGAGTGCAGGTAATAATTGTCATTGCAGAAAATTAAATATTTAATAATAAAGAAATACAGTGGTACTCGACAACGAGTTTAATTCATTCCGTAACCTTGCTCGTATGTCAAATTGCTCGTATCTCAAAACAATTTTCCCCATTGAAATTCATTGAAATGCATTATCCGTTCCAGCTCCCAAAACACCACCTCAGTTGTTTTTGTTAAGTGTTTTTGAATAAGAAAAGTGTAAATTTACAAGAGAAACATTTATTTATGAATACAAATACATTTTTCTATAAAAACATATTAAATTCTTTGTTGTGAAGTGTGTGGGATCTGCTTTCAGCAAATCACCGTAAATGCTCGTGCCTTCTCACACATGATGCTTTGTGTTAAGGTTCCTCCTTGAAGCTGCTTCTCTGTCACCCACACAATCAGTAGTTTCTCCATCTTTTCATGGAGAGAGTCCGGAGCTTATAAATTATTGTAACGCCCCTAGCTGCGTTTACCCTTTATCAACTCTGTTTAAGCTCAAACATCATTGATGTGCTACACACGTACATCCTCGCCAAGTCAGTTTACTCGCACACCTTGCTCATGTTTTTCTACGATTTCGCGCTTTAATTCAATAGACATCATCTTCTTCTTCGACCCATGGTTACAAAAATAAATGTGATAATGTTTGTAAATGTACAAAAAGCAAAAAAACGCGAACCCAACTTATCAAAAATGCTTCGAAAACGAGGGAACACAAGCACACAGACTGAGTCTAGTCTGAGGTGAGAAACAGTTAGACGCTGCACACGACCCCAAATATCCGCCCGCATGTGGGGTCGTGTGCAGCGGTGTAGTGTGCGATTCCTCGTATCTCAAATCTTGCTCTTATCTCAAAGCAAATATCGCTCGCTCGGCGGCTCGTATCTCAAAACACTCGTATGTCAGGGCACTCGTATGTCGAGTACCACTGTAGTTTAAAATCTATTTATTAATTGTAAAGACAAAAACACTGTTTCCTGACATGAAGACTTAATGGATAAATGTACACACACAAACACATACACCCGAGACAGAAACCAATACACACAATGCATGCACAAAGCAGGTATTGTTTCACTGTGCTCGAGGACTACACAGAGTAACAAATGGTTAGAAGTAGTGAGTGCCTATGTATTTGTGTGTGTGTGTGCTTGCATGCGCGCTTTGAAGTGAATGCAACAAATGCAGATAACAATTGTCATTCAATGGAACTCAACTATGTCTTCAATAAAGTGACAATCTAAATACACAAACACTAAATCTTAATTGCAAAAGCAGTTACATGAAATCAATGTGTCTACATTATTATAATCCTTGAAAGGTGACATTGCAAGTGAAATTACAAAATACATGTGTCAAGGAGTTGAAGAATGTGTTTGGAGTGCGGGTAACAGTTTTATTCAAGGAAATTTAAATTGTCATTGAATGAAAGGAATCCTCAATTTTAATCAAAAATGTCTATATTAAGTTTGGTGCCACTTACTTATGGGCTGACCTGACCTGGTTTTAAAAGCTGGTTTACCAAACCTGTTATCTGTAAATGATGAAGAGCACACATTAATAAAGCAATTGTATTTGAGTAACTGTAAACCCATATACAATAAACATTCTGACCAAACATCCTTCAATTCTAGACCACGTGTAATAGTTTAAGAGCACCTAGATTGATAGTATCTGTATAGCACCAAAGAATGAAAAGAGTCAATTATTATCATGAATAGAAGGTCAGAGTTCATGAGTAACATTAAAGAAAGCACTGACACCTAGGAATAAGGGAGTTAAGAGTTACTTAGTGTAGACTGTACTGCATTACTCATTAAATGTGCAAATACGGTACTCGACTGATCAACATATTTCTCAATATTCTTTGTCTAAACCAGGCATGTAAATTCCTCCATTAATCTTGGTTCCAAACTGTGTGTGAGTCTCAGTGTGTATATGCACCGGTGTGTGTGTGCCTGTGAATGTATGTGTTGGGAAGTGAATCCTAGGAGTGCAGGTAATAATTGTCATTGCAGAAAATTAAATATTTCATATAATAAAGAAATACAGTGGTACCTCGACATACGAGTTTAATTCATTCCGTAACCTTGCTCGTATGTCAAATTGCTCGTATCTCAAAACAATTTTCCCCATTGAAATTCATTGAAATGCCATTAATCCGTTCAGCTCCCAAAACACCACCTCAGTTGTTTTTGTTAAAGTGTTTTTGAATAAGAAAAAGTGTATTTACAAGAAGAAACATTTATTTATGAATAACAAATACATTTTCTATAAAAACATATTAAATTCTTTGTTTGTGGAAGTGTGTGGGATCTGCTTCAGCAAATCACCGTAAATTGCTCGCCTTCTCACACATGATGCTTTGTGTTAAGGTTCCTCCTTGAAGCTGCTTCTCTGTCACCACACAATCAGTAGTTTCTCCATCTTTCATGGAGAGAAGTCCGGAGCTTATAATTTTGTAACGCCCTAGCTGGCGTTGTACCCTTTATCAACTCTGTTTAAGCTCAACATATCATTGATGTGCTACACACGTACATCCTCGCCAAGTCAGTACTCGCACACCTTGCTCATGTTTTCTACATTTCGCGCTTTAATTCAATAGACATCATCTTCTTCTTCGACCATGGTTACAAAAATAAATGTGATAATGTTTTGTAAATGTACAAAAAGCAAAAACGCGAACTCCCAAACTTATCAAAAATGCTTCGAAAACGAGGGAAACAAGCACACAGACTGAGGTCTAGTCTGAGGTGGAAGAAACAGTTAGACGCTGCACACGACCCCAATATCCGCCCGCATTTGGTCGTGTGCAGCGTTTGTAGTGTGCGATTCCTCGTATCTCAAATCTGCTCTTATCCTCAAAGCAAAATAATCGCTCGTCGGCGCTCGTATCTCAAAACACTCGTATGTCAGGGCACTCATAGTCGAGTACCACTGTAGTTTAAATCTATTATTAATGTAAAGACCAAAACACTGTTTCCTACATGAAGACTTAATGGATAAATGTACACACACAAACACATACACCCCGAGACAGAAACCAATACACACAAATGCATGCACCAAAGCAGGTATTGTTCACTGTGCCTCCGAGGACTACACAGAGTAACAAAGTGGTTAGAAGTAGTGAGTGCCTATGTATTGTGTGTGTGTGTGCTTGCATGGCCGCTTGAAGTGAATGCAACAAATGCAGTAACAATTGTCATTCAATGAACTCAACTATGTCATTCAATAAAGTTGACAATCTAAATACACAACACACTAAATCTTAATTGCAAAAGCAGTTACATGAAATCAATGTGTCTACATTATTATAATCCTTGAAAGGTGACATTGCAAGTGAAATTACTAATACATGTTCAAGGAGTTGAAGAGATGTGTTTGGAGTGCGGGTAACAGTTCTTATTCAAGGAAATTTAAATATGTCATTGAATGAAAGGAATCCTCAATTTTAATCAAAAATGTCTATATTAAGTTTGGTGCCACTTACCTTATGGGCTGACCTGACCTGGTTTTAAAAAGCTGGTTTACCAAACCTGTTATCTGTAAATGAGAAGAGCACACATTAATAAAGCAATGGTATTTGAGGTAACTGTAAACCATATACAATAAACATTCTGACCAAATTCCTTCAATTTCTAGACCACGTGTAATAGTTTAAGAGCACCTATGATTGATAGTATCTGTATAGCACCAAAGAATGAAAAGAGTCAATTTATCATGAATAGAAGGTCAGAGTTCATGAGTAACATTAAAGAAAGCACATGACAACCTAGGAATAAGGGGATTAAGAGTTTACTAGCTGTAGACTGTACTGCATTACTCATTAAATGTGCAAATACCGTACTCGACTGATCAACAATATTTCTCATATTCTTTGTCTAAACCAGGCATGTAAATTCTCCATTAATCTTGGTTCCAAACTGTGTGTGAGTCTCAGTGTGTATATGCGCCGGTGTGTGTGTGCCTGTGAATGTATGTGGTGGGAAGTGAATCCTAAGAGTGCAGGTAATATTGTCATTGCAGAAAATTAAATTTTCATATAATAAAGAAATAGTTTAAATTCTATTTATTAATTGTAAAGACCAAAACACTGTTTCCTGACATGAAGTCTTAATGGATAAATGTACAACACACAAACACATACACCCCGAGACAGAGACCAATACACACAAATGTGCACAAAGCAGGTATTGTTCACTGTGCCTCCGAGGACTACACAGAGTAACAAAGTGGTTATTCCTTGACCTATAACAATTGTAATGACTAAATTTATCATCGTACCTTTGCTAGAAAGTGTAGTTTGATGCTTTACAGTCGTGCAGCTCTGCACAGAATTGACCTGGCGAGAAGTCTTTTCGTAGCTTGCACACAGGTGAGCACGAGCTCTGGTCAGGGTGAGTCTCGCAACCTGCGGACTGCACGTGATTTTTTGACATCTGGGCTAGAGCGTGAACCGCTGTCTGTGTTGTCCATCTGTTTTATAGGACATCCTGGAAACATGGCACATTACCCCTACCGGAGATATACAAAGGGAGGACAAGAGGTTGAGGGGAGAAGAAAAAGAGAGAGCAGTTTGAGAGAAGGGCGCGACGAGTCATCGCCAACCAGCAGCTGTTGACTAAGGATGTACCTCGAGGTACCACTTTACCGAGGTGAATATTCATTTGAACACTACTCTGATGAATGCTTGTGTTAAATGTGATTCATTTTGTGACATTTCTGCCAGTCTTGGAGCAACTGTGGCTGAACCTGCTTCAGAATGAGATCCCCAGTTTACATTCACAAAACCTGGACAGAATGTTGCAGTTTATGATGACGACACTGTCCACATTGGAACTAATTATGACAAAAAACAACATAAAGCAATCATCACATTTTTTGAAGAAAATTGCTTCAGAAAATATTACACTTGGCCTTCAAAGCCTGATAATAAAGACAAAGTAGATCATATATATTTGTATTTGCATGGAACTTATATGTATCTCTCCAGCATCCAACTTCCATTCTGATGTTTTTGTCATCTTTTTTTCAGATCTCTCTCTCTCTCAACGATCTCCTTCCACTCTCCAACGATCTCTGTCTATTAATTACTTGAACAGCGTTGTTTGTAATAATAAAAAAGCTAATCAAATTTAAAAGTCCACAATAATAATTTTTTAATAATTTTAATTGCATCAGCTAAACAGTTAGACAAGTGCCTAATAGAAATATATAGATATCTATATCTAAAGTATTTCAAGATTGCAATTAATGCCGATATAAGATGACATTGACTTAGCAGTTGACATATATAGACTTTCCCGTGATTTGAGCTTACGTGATTTTTCAATTTAAAAAGTTTTAAATTTTATTTTAACATTTTCTTCTCAATTCGAATTAATAAGAATGCAACTACAATTGTTAATTTTCTTCTAAAACTAGAGGAAGAAACACTGCTCATACGACTTCATGTATGTAATGGTCACTGAGCCCGCCTGCGTAAGTTGGCTCTATAAATGCATAATAATAATAAATTATCAAAAATATTGATTTATAAATTAATAACAAATTATTATAAATAATAAATGCAAAATTTGTAAAGCGCATACTCCCACTCCTAAGGAGCATGGTCTTAGCGCCTATAAGCAC
This sequence comes from Pomacea canaliculata, assembly GCF_003073045.1. Lineage (NCBI taxonomy): Eukaryota > Metazoa > Mollusca > Gastropoda > Architaenioglossa > Ampullariidae > Pomacea > Pomacea canaliculata. Next base: position 15,643,397 of record NC_037597.1, read on the forward strand.
AAGAACGAAAGATGGACAGCATGCGAGAGACAGAAAAACAAACAAATAACATAAGAATTATAAAAGAATCAACAACGTAATAAAGAAAGAATAAAATCAAATACAGAAAACACAAAGAGGAACCAAATAACAAGAACAAGAGCTGAGAGTAACATGATATTGCAAAAGGAAGGGGGTGAAAAAGGACTATCATTATGGAAAAGGTTTCTATGAGTATATAATGTTTACGGAAAAGGATCGATTGAGGTGTCTTCAGCGCACGTTCAAAGGATTCAATAGTGGGTAGGTGGCGGATATGAAAAAAGAACGATCGAGTTCCATGCTAGTTCTTTTTCACACCATTCCCTGCTCGTATTCCATTTGCAATACCATGCTCCTCTCAGTTCTTATTTGGTTCCTCTATGCATTTTTTGTATTTGATTTTATTCTTCCTTAGCAGCAGTGTCGTCTGTTTTTAAAGGGTCTGCAATAATCGGCGAGTGATAGACTCAGGCCGGCCTCTCGACAGCGCGTTGAAACGGCACGTGGCCTCCTGGTTAATCGCCGAATGAAAAGCCATTTAAGTCTCTTTGTACCGGTGTGCACGATTTCCGCCGGTAAGCTTACACGACGATTAGCGGTTTTGAGTCGTAATTAAACGTCGTAACGCGAACTTCGTGGTTCATTTCATTATTAAACGTATTTTATATGTGTGTTTTTTTTTTAAATCATTACTGTGTTAGATAGGATAAGTGTTTACAGTATGTTATTTATGTACAGTATGTACGTATGTTCCGACTTGCAGCGAAATTCGGTTTACGACGCGACGTAGGAACGGAACAAAGTCGATCATAAGTCGAGGACTGCCTGCACACTTAGCCTCTTATATATGGTCCTTTAACCGTTTTCATGGGGGCGTTTGCATAATTCAATAACAGCACAGGAAATTCATGATCTCAGAGGCTACAGCAGGATGTGATGGACACAAACATATGAGATCGAGAGGCTGAGATCGATACGACAGCCAAGGTCAGATATACTTCAAAATTCATTGTTAGTTGAGCGGAGATATTATTTATCATAAACACTTAATACATAATATATATATAGCTGAATACTTGAATACAGGCCCGTTCTTAGCCCCCGCGGGGCCCGAGGCAAAGGGCATGTGCGGGGCCCTCACGCCACGATCACACGGTTTTAGTTGGATCTAAAGTCACTTTTTTCCTCAGGATATCTCGTCTTTTATCATTGACAGCACGCTGCATACACATTACAACATAAGCCTACGATTAATTTATTTGTAACGTTCAATAGGTTAATCAAAAGCGCGGGGCCCTAGGCAGATGCCTCGTCCGCCTGCCCCTAAGCACGGCCCTGCTTGAATATATCATAAATGAAATTGTAATCACTATAGCCCTATCATTGCATACTGCATAAGCGCTCCTGCATTTGCATAGGCAATCTAAGGTCATAGCTAGGTCACTTCGTCCCAAAACCATTTCGCCCTACTCCAGAAGCCAATTAATTCGCCCCACGAAGGTCCATTTCGTCCCAACACAGAAAAGTCAAATCATCCCAAGCCTAAAAGGCAATCGATCACTATTGAAAAAAGTGGCTATATTAACTAATTAACTGATTACCAAAAAAAAAAAAAACCATATATATATATATAAATATTTATACCCCTAGCAGCATCGGAAACCATAAGCTCAAGGGGTCCACCAAGTTTGTCTTGATCCGACTGTGATACAGGGGGTCAAATCTATCGCAATGCTTGACTCGTGGGGCATGGCGCTGTCAGCGCATGCGCACATAAGCCAAGTTCCACGCTCGCCGAGGCGAAACCAGAGTGCGGGAGATCATGCCCACATATAGCGGTCGTGACCCTAACAATGGCAATGACTCTTCGCCATGGCGTGCTACATACGACACATGCGGTGCAGGCAAGCCGCCATTTTCAAATGTGTGAGTCTACACTTTCCCAACAGAAAAGCTTCTCAAGCGGTCAATTTCTATACTGATACATGTGTTCGACGCTTCGATAACAGTACGTATAATTTTTATACTCTATATTAACATAGTTATTGAGATTTTAACTACAGAAATGTCCAAATTTAATGCAGAATATCATCTAAGAGAAAAAAGATTAAGAGTACACATTAAAAAACGCAATAAATGCACAAGTTTTCCAGACAGAGTAGAAATCGTGCTCAGGCAGTTCTGAACGCTTGCATTTGATAATTCTTTAGCCGTTAGCAATGGAGAGAATTTGGAGCTGTCAGAATTTCTCAAATTGCGATTTACGAAAGTGGAACGTAACAGAGCTTCGACAGTTCCGTCTGTTTACTGGACGATAGCGTTAAATGCCAGGTTTCTTCGGCAGTATAATATTTTTCTCTTATTTATTGTGGGTTTGGTTTTTTTTTTTGTCTTGCAAGTCCTGGCTGTGTGTGAACTATGCTGATTATTAGGCTCATAACCTTTCATGTTTATTTGTTCAAGAAGCAGTGTTTGTATGGTAAGGATTTTTGGTGTAAAATGTACTTGCTTTGTCACATATTGCTGATAATGTTGACAGATTTGGTCCTTTGGACTCTTAACTCTGCCTCTCAATTTTATAACTTTTTAGGCTAGCTTAAACGACTTTTTCAAACACCAAACTTTCCACTGCAGCAGCTATTAAGAATATTTGTCAAAGAGCAGCATAAGGATTGTGTTCCCAGTGGTGAACCAAAAAAAAAACTTATATAGATAGCCCATTGACAACGATTGTGACTGGAAGTATCATTTCAGACAACTTTAATGGTCTTTTTCAACAACAAATCATAATAACTGCATAATGGTCAATAATTATTTTACTGTTATTCTAGATAGCTGGCTGCTGGCATTTTAAGATGAAAGTGGTCACAGGGTGTGCAACTTCCACTACAATCTATTGAACCAGATGCAAGCTTCATTAATTAGAGCTATAAGCTGATTCCTCATGTCCTATGCTCCAGTTCTCCTGCACAAGTCATTAAGTAAGTGCAATTTACTTTTTGATTCATAATATTCATAATCCTTGTGCAGAAAGAAAATTTATGAAGCATGTGACCATTAATGGTCAAATGATTTCTATGTTATTGTGTGCTGCAGATTTAAGGAAGGAGAAAAAGATAATACCTGAACTGTTTGAACACAGTCATTACACCACAGATAGTGTAGCTTTTGTTGTGATGCTGCACTATGAGTGTGTTATTATTATACTTTTGATCTTGATTTGTGAAATCTTATTTGCCTTCTATATTTATTTCCATGCAGGTAACTACCAAGAATCTAGCTGAATCTGCAAGGGACAAAAATGTCGGAGGTGGAGAGTGATGACAAAAATGCTCCCACTCAACCCAAAAGGATACGGATAACTCCGATTAGATTTCGGTCTGTTTTCATTTCCTCTGCTTAATTTTAGGGAATTTTTTTTTTGGTGGACATCATGTAGGACACAAGGCTGTGTCTCTTTCTGGTAAAATAGCATACAGTGATGAAACAATTTTGTACAATAACAATAAAATGTTTCTTTAAAAAAATGTTAACAACCTATCAGCAGCTGACAGTTTTAAATGTACTAAGCTGAAAAAGTTTATGCAAATGTATTCATTTGACACAGGGATGCACAGCTAACAGCGAAGGAGAGAAGAGCCGAGGATCACTATATGCTGACCATTCAGTTATGCAGCAATGTCCACCACCATTGCCATACTCTTTGCCACTAGTGGTTGGCAACCATCTCAAGGGTGTCCCAGTAGCAGCTTTCAAAAAAGGACTGTTTCACCTTTGCCTTCACACCCCCAGCGCCTTCCGATTCCATTGTCTGGTTTTTCAGCCTGCCAGCATAAAGACCCATAAACCCTTGGAAGGTAATTTAAAGCCATTTGTTTATAATCATTTTAGCTTTTTTTTCTTCTTACCCTTGGCCAAGAGTTATGAACAGTGCTTTATGAGTTAAACTGGAAGAGGAAAATCCCAGCCTTTTGCCATAGTGAAAAAATTTGAAACAAATATGGATCACATATCAAATAGATATGACAAATGGTAAAGAGTAACAAATTAATGGTATTTTCCAGGCATTGTGAACTATAGCAAAGCTAGCAAAGATCAGTATTTTACATGTTTTCTGCTATGTGTTCTTAGGTTAGAACTAAACTAGAGAAAGTTGGGATGCAACAACTGTCTCTTCTGGAAGAGATGAAGAATGATACAAACAACCTTAAAAGGATGTTTACATGGATGGAGGAAAAAGAACAGGAAAGGCAATGACACGGGAAATCTGCCAGAGGGGTTCCAGTCTCCCTTAACAATCAGCAAGATATGTAGAGAGTCTTGAGGAAGATATGAAGACAGACCCATAAAAAAGGACATGCTTGTATGTGCTTTATTCTGATTTGTTATAGGAGGAGTCAAATCTTTTTTATCTGATTCCCTTTAAAGGTTTCCATACCATACCATTCATTGTATAAAACTAATGACATGTTTGCAGTACTAAAAAGGTAATAAAGGCATTGTTATGGTGGCATTGATTAGAGCAGATAGTAAATTTTCTGTACCCACTTTTTGCTTGTTGTATGAAACTTCCTGAATTGTTGCTGTCTTTTTTTTTTTTGGGGGGGGTGTCTTTAAATACTAGTTGTCATAACAGGTATTATAATGTTGCCCACTGCAATTTTTTTTAAATGATGTGTATTTATTTTGTCTGTTTCAGGAATGCCATTCGGTGATGCGTCGGGCTCACATTAAAAGCATGTAGTGATGGGGCATTCTATCTGTGCTATTTTAACTGAGTTGGCCTGATCTTACAACTTCAATGGGACTCAAGAACCACCCCTTCATTTTACAAACAGTTCAGGGTAAGGATTTAAATATTTGACTCTGTGTGTGTGTGTGTATACGGTACATTAATAACATGTCCTGTCATAAATAGACTGTTTGGATTGTTTCTTTATCTTTTAGTTATGAACCTTAACCTTTGACTCTGCTAGGTGCAGACAAGAATTTCGATGAGTCATAAAAAAAACATGACAGGAAGATAAATCAGGCCTGGAGAACTGTCCCTACCTCATTTTATTGTGATTGAATTACATTTGCCAAAATAAATATGGACAATGTTTTACGCAATTTCTAGTGACTGTAGTCCTTTAATCAGCTGGTTAACACTGTGTAGAAAGGAATTAAAATGACAGTTTATAGACATCTTTACAGTTCCCATGTATTGGGATTGTTTTTGAAATTAGAATTTCCAGAGTTTTTCTGCCTATAGAAATTCTAACTGAAAATTCAAATGCAGTTCCACTTGTAGTTCTTTCTGTTTATAACGCTTTAAATTTTATGCCACTTTACATATCAGTATAATTTGCTTGTACCTCTTTTTTGTTTCACATTATATTCTGGATTTTAGGGTCAGTAACTACAATTAAGTGATTACTTTTTTATGCAGACCTCATATTCTTATATTGTTCTATTTTTAGATGCTGCAAGAAAAAGTTATCCTGAAGCTACAGATGCTGACTTGCATGCATCAACTTTGGTTAGCTGGTGCTAGGGATCAAAGAATGGCAGAAGGAAGGGTTGAGCACAGCCTATACGTCAGTAATTGTTCTGGGGTGGAGAACAAGTAAAGCTGTGCAACTTTCTACCTACAGTTGTAAAATTCTTGTACATAACCTGCATATACTAAATCTGGATTTATATAATTATATAAAACTGTGCTGTGATTATTATTTACTCTAAACCATTAATTTATCAATGAGGATATTTTCACCCGATCAATAAGAGATGTTGTGGTAAATTCAGAATCATTTATATGTTTACAGTTTTTTCTAATACCTTCTAAAATTCTTGAACATAATTGTGTTTCAAACATGTGTTTGATGTTTCCTTTTCTTATGATAAAGGTGCAATTTAAAATTTTAATCTGTTTTAAAGATTGTAGTTAATACCATAAGCTGCAATCCAACTAGAACCTTTTATAGTTAATTCATGACTTTGATTTATTTTTCGAAATGTCTATTAAAAGCATCACTCTTTTTTGACAGCAATTCAGTTCATACTTATCATTTGATATATTGTCATAGGATCTTTGAACCTTTTCTTTGGGAAAATGTAATTAGTGTTAAGGAAACTGCAATTTATTTTAATTGTTTGTCAATGGATACATGTTTTGCATCGTTCTACAATTATAATTAAATAACGAATGTTGCATTAATATATCAAGAGGAAACATCTTTTATGTATGCAAAACAGACAATGCTTTAAAAAAATTATATATATTTTTAAAATTATTTTTTTTATCAGTTTGCTTTTTTATCCTTATTTATGATAACATTTTTCCTTGATAAATGATAAATTGTTTATGTATACAAATGAGACAATGCTTTAAAAAATTTTTTATATTTTTAACATTATTTTTTATTAGTTGCTTTTTATCCTTATTTGTGATAATATTTTTACCTTGATAAATGATAAATTGTTTATGTATACAAATGAGACAATGCTTTAAAAAAAAATTTTATATTAAAAAAAATTTTTTTAGTTTGCTTTTTATCCTTATTTTACCTCAATAAACGCCAATAAATGCAAATCATGTTTGTTTGTTTTTTATAACATTTTGCACTTTTGTGCATCTTTTGCTGCTTGTTATATTATATATATATTGCAAAATACACAAATTATTAATCCATTTGATATTGGTATTTTTAGGAATTTTGGCATGTCTTGATTTAGAAATATGTAAATCAGATATGCCGAATCCCTAAAAATACCAATAATCTGAAGATTAAATAGTGGGATATATAAAAAAAAAAAGATGGGACGTACCCATGAGCCATCAGGGTTGACTAGCGGTCACAAGGGGGAGAGAGCGCCACGTTGTTTCACAGGTAAAACCGACATGACCCCGTTGTTACGGCCCGGTTTCACTTTCGCTATGGGTCGGACGCCATTTTGCCACATGGCCCCCGGATACTCAAGACATGTGTCCCACCTGTAGCCAATATTCCTTTGCTGCTGGGGACGTTGTTCGAACTATAGAAACGCAATTAAGCTCATATCTGCCTATTTTAAACAGAACCATGCAAATAAGTTTAACCACAATTTTACTTAACAAAAATGGTCTCTTGGCCATTTGATTTTTCTCTTTAGACTATCTTTGAAATTTAAGATTTTGTCATCATTTTATTGAGAACTTAAAATGGACCATACAGGGGACGAATTAATGGTAGGGACGAAATGACATGTGTGTGTATAAGAGCTATATAAAGAGAACTACCGAAAGATTTCAGTGCCAGTTGAACTAGATAATTTGTTAAACCACGGGCTGGTGATCTTACTCCGTGAATTAATACTATGGATACCGCATGGACAACATTATTATCTCAGTCTCACCATCCGTCGCCTGTATCGAGCAGACGATAAATAATACCCATAGTCCATTGCAACAGTTTTGACGTCACGAAGCGGAAGGTTGTCGGAAGTGCAGTTTTTTACGCACAGCTGCATGGATAATAACTAAGTAGGCTCTTGTAGCAACTTGCGTGGGTAATGCATGCAGGCATATGTAGAAGTCTCCGTAGATTTACAGGTGTTCTTCGCAGAGAAGAGTTAACGCAGCAGGTAAATTGGTTCGGTTAGTGCGCAGTATTCGTGATGCACAGCTCCACATCGTATGGGAAGAATGAAATCAAGAGGATTTCGCCGATTGTAAACATTAGACCATGACGAGGTTGGCAAGGTAACGCGTTAAGTCAGTTTCTAAAAATCAACGTTGCGGATTCAGACGGGCTGACGGAAATCAAGAGTTTATTTGGATTAGTTGATGAAGGAACCGAACGATTACAGCATGGACGTGTATTTGTGATTACAGCTGTCTGGAACTGACATTCGAGAGCAGAATTCGTCTAACATCAGTGATTCATTGCTCGGTAATCTGGAATTATCATCAATTTATAGTTGCTTATCTTGGGTGGTGCAAGCGACAACAATATTCTTACATGCTTACGACTTATATTTTTAATGTAAGGAAACTAGCTGTCTTTTTTAAAATAAACGATTGTTTTCGTCTTTCTTTGCTTCTTTTATTATCTCTTTAGTAATGGCATCAGAATGAAACCAAATCGGCAGATGCAATACTCATAGTCACTTATGAAAATGAAAGCAGTGATAAGAAAGTGAATACGTGTGTGTATGTGTGTATATAATGTGTCCATGCAAGTATGTATTGTTTCCCATTTACCGCCATATTTTTCACAGTGCAAACCCATTAACAGATGTGCATTTCATTTATACATGATCCTGAAAGGAAGTGCAGTATTTATTCACTGCATTATGTCTCTCACAGTTTGCTACTTAGTTATTTGAGGTCTAATCAATATGGAGACCTACTCTCAGGTACTTCTTTTGTTGTTCAGAGTATTTTAGTGCAACTTTTAGGAGCACTGTTTTACAGCAGTAGAATAGACAGCTTGGATATGGTTTTAGAGGTGTATACATGTCGGCATAAACAAAAGTCCATTGTGTCCATTGTTTTTCTAATTAGTTTTTCTCAGTACGTTGTAGTAAGACTAAGAATGGTACTGCAGCTGGGCAGTTTTAGACATGTCCATTTAGTGTTGAAGTTTTAACACATTCTGCTGGGCTTAGTTTTCTTAGTATCTATAGAACATGCTTTTATTTTAAGTATACAAGAGGCTCACCCTTAACTTTCCCAAAATCTCATTTTTGTTTCATAATTAAAAATTTTCATAGTGTGTTGGTTTTTGAGTTGACAAATGTGATTTTGTACATGATATGTTGGAATGTGTCTGGGTGGGAGAACTTTTAGCACAGATTTAAAAAAATGTTAATCCTGCATCTTTATTGCTAGTCAAGTTGCATTGTAGAAGATCAGCTTATTTTCTTTTCTTCGTGTAAAGAGAGACATGAACTATTTGATAAAATGATGCTCTAATTGTTGGGGTTTTTTTTTTGCGAGTGTTGCATTAGATCTTCCATTATCAGAATTTGGATATTTACAGTATAGTACAGTGCAGTAGTCACTAGCATTGCATTACATGTCAGTAATTCATAATTTTATTAAAACCATTTTATAATTAACATATAAGCATTTTATAATTTATATAATTAACAAGTAAATGGTTTGCCATTTTATCTTCTTTCTTTTAGCCATAATTATGATTTTAATCAGTCATCCATCCCAAATCATCTGTAGACTTTTACTGTGCAAGCAATCATTTTTTTTTTTATATTGTTAAATGTAGTACTAATACTGTCATTCTGCATTTCTAGGCCTCTTCAAGTGTTCAGCATATTTGAGTGTACCCTTATTTAATAATCAAATGACTTGCTTTTTTTTCTAGAATTCTTTCACAATTATGAAAATGCCATTACATAAGACAAATAAATTGGTTTGGAATGAAATAATAAATAACATTTATTGGAGATTTTATTTCATTACACATTATCAGATTTAAGCTTTTAAATGTTTAAGTATTGTTTGATATTTTTTTTAGGCACACATCTTGGGTTAAATTGATTTAAAAAACATTTGAAAGAGTTACAAATCAAGCATATTTATATTGATGAATTCAACTTTTGTCTATTGCAGATTCAAATACCATGGCATAGTGCAGCAGCTATAGAGTTCATCAGAAAGTAAGATCTTTTGCATCCAAAACCCTGCCATCAGAAGGAAACATTTAAACATGACTGAAAATGCATCAGTGCCTGTTTGCCAGAGTGGCTATAATCATAACCGCACTTTGGTCTTGTATGATGCCTACAGTGGAATTCCTGGCACTCTTGCAATTAATGCTATAGCTTTTGTTGTAAGTTTTTTTTCAAGAAATGACTATATATGACAAACTGCTGAGTTAGATTTTTAATTATAGTCCAGTTTAGTATATTTTGTTGGCTTTGAGTTTTTGCCTTTCAATTTGAAATACTAAAGCTGAGGATGGTATTTTATGTCGATATTAAATGATCATCTTTCACTGACCAGTATCTGCAAGAATTATCTACCAACCTACACAATATATAATTTACTTCCCTGTTTGCCTAATTTATAAACATGCATCTGTATCACAGCTCATTGGAGACACATTAAGTTTAGATCCTCTGTGTGCTCAGTCTCATCATGTTCTTGCTTTTTTTTCTAATGCTTATTTTTATGCCAGGTACTACTGCTGCTTTTTACACTGCTGAGAAAAATTGCTTGGGACTATGGACGATTGGCACTTGTCAATAGGACAGAAGAAAAGTAAGTTTTGTGAACCAGTAGAAAGTAAGAAAAACTTTTCAAACTTATTTTCTGATGTGGCACTACCTTTTGCAATTGGATCTTGTTAATAGTGTGTTATGTCAAAACAGCTTCAGATTGACAGTATACGTTGCTAAGTCTTCAGACTTCAGGTACAGTGGAACCTCGGTTAGCGAACGCCTCGGATAGCGAATTTTTCGGTTAACGAACAAAAATTTCGTTAAAAGTTTGTCTCGGATGGCGAACAAAATTTCGGATAACGAACAGCCACGTGAACCACACGTGACCGACCAGCATGACATCATTCGCGCTCGAGACACAGTTACGATCAGTCGTTCCTTACCTGTGCGCATTCTTCTTATTTAGTGATTTGTGTGCTTTATTTTAATAAGACAATCCTCAATCATGGCTTCAAAGAAGATTAAGAGCAATTAATAGTAGTGAGGTAATTACAAGGAAGCGGCCAACAATTGAATTGAAAAAGGAAAGGATTTCATGAAGGTGGCATACGTCTGTCGGATTTGTGATGTCGTATTACCGAAGAGTTTTACAAAAAAGGCAGAAGGAACAGACACTGGACAAGTTTTTTCCTTTAACCTCAAAGATACAGAAAAAGGGAAATCACCCCGATTTTATAATGTCACGTGTGCTCATGGAGGGGGAATCAGTAACTACACCCCTTCCTCCCCACACCTGCATCCACCCACGCCGTCAAAACGGCAAGTTTTCTGATGTTTAAATGCTTTCATTAATGTTTTTTCATGTTTATTTAACTCCATTTATATTGCATTATAACTGTTCTCATTAAAACATACCTATATAGCCTGTAACTTTCAAACATTAGCGAGTCAACAGGGGCTGGGAACCAATTAAATCTATTTCCTTTATTTCTTATGGAAAACATTGTTTCGGATAACGAACATTTCGGATAACGAACAGCTTTCCAGAACGGATTAAGTTCGTTAACCGAGGTTCCACTGTATTTTATTTTATATAAATGGTTTTTATTTATGTGTTTGCCTTACATGATATATCTGTAAATATATTTATTAACTTTGTCTGAGGGCTGAAACCTGACTAAGCATTGAGGCTCGATCAAGTACTTACTAATAAAATATAAACCTGTTTCTAAAATTTTGAATTCTAAATTAATTTTTAAACAAAGTTGTCAACAGATGGTAGTCAGATGTGATCCGAGCTGCTTATTTTTCTCTTATATTAGTGACTCTTGGAACCACCTTATAAACTGAAAATATCATCAGTCTGAATCTTTGTGATATGGTCTGAGAAGAACATTGCTGTCTTTTGAATCCTTCTGAAACACTCATGTTGCCAGATTATGATTCTTTATTTCACATATTGATCTGATTTTCTATTTTTTATCATAATTGACACTGTGGTTGTTGGTGTCACAACTTCCTTTTCATTTCTAAGTGTGCCACATTGTTGTGAACAAAGGCACTCTTAGATTGTTGTCAGTGGCTTTGTGGCATGTTCTTGCAGGTTAAATGAGTTAGCCTCATGCCCAGTCCTCCTTTTGTGACTGGACTTTGGGACATGGGTGATTTTGGGGTGTTACATAGTCTGTAATGTTTTTATGCAAGGAAAGCAGAGCAAAATTGAGCACACATATCATTCAACCAGTTACTTGCTACATTTAAAATTTATTGATTGCTCTCTATAATTAAATGTATAAACATGAATTATTTAAAAAGGAAAACAAATATGATCACAATAATTTGATCAGTCAAGCAGCATCTTTTGAGTCCTTTGCTGGTAAAAAATAGTGCAAATTGATAAAAAGTAATTATTGGCTGTTTGCAACAATAGTACATGTGTTACTATCACAGTATACTACTTCCAGTGCTTCATTCACTGGATCATTTTTCAGCTTATTTAATGGAGAGTAAGGAAATATTTTAAGAAATAAAATCAGGTTTTCATCATTGTTTTTTTGCAAATAACTCATAAATTAATATTTGTTTTTATTAATCTACTTACTAGATTTACTATTTAGCACATATAAATGCAAGGAGAATTGTAGATGAAAAGAAAATATTTCTGAATTTTCTTTTTCAGCATTTGTCAAAATCTTTCAAAGTAAGAATGTGACAGAATTTACTTGAAACGATGGGGTTTATAATAGTTGATGTTTCTTTCCAGCGTTTTGTTAGCATATTGTGTTATCTTTCAACATGGACATATTAATCAGCGCATATATATATAATTTTATCATTTTGTATACTGTATTTTTAAATGTATGAATATAAAAATTGTTCTACTTATGTTAAAGAATGAATCATTATCTTATCAGTTTTCTTCATTTCTTAATAATATGAATAAACATACTTCATTTTAAAAAGACAATTTTTTTTAAGTTGAAAGTTATTCAGTTTAACATTTCATCATTGATTGTATGTAGTTTGCTTTTATGATTTTTTTTCATTTATTTACAGTTGCACTTATACATTAAAAAAAAATCTTTGTTAAATTGGCTTGCATATTATTTTCTTCTTTATGTTTGCCTTGCAGAAAACAAATCACAGGATACAATGTGTATGAGCACAAAGGAATTTGTACCTTTTCTTGCACATGGGTCTTGCACTAAATTTTACTCTCTTTTCATTAAAAACACTTCTTGCTTCTAGGATGCAAGTCATTACAGGCATGTTTGTAACAGCATTGATAGTCTGGTGAGGGGACATTCATCCAGAGTGTGGTGCACTACAGACATAATTGGTGGACTGTATTATTCCTCCATGTGTAAAAGAAAATCTGCTATTTATCTGACTAGATTAGATAAAATATAAAGGAAAACACAAGACATATTTTGCTTTTGTCTTTTCGTACATTTTGTTTTTAATTTTCCTCATCAGATCATATTGGAGGGCTCACCAAACTCCATATTAACAGTTGGTTATTGTTGACAGTGTAATGGAGTTTGTAAAAGAAAAACCCAAGAAATTTAGGAAACTTTTCACACATGACTTACCTGCTTATAACTTGTAAACCTTTCTGGCTTTGTTTCTCTTGGTGAGCGTACAAGTCTGCTGATACCATGGTATGTGTCCAAAAGTGATTGGAAAGTAGAGTGTATGTGTGAGAAGTTTCCATTTCATAATGTACATATCTGTCAGTAATGACCTTTGAAGCACTGCATCTGGAATTAAAGGAGTAGTTTCCAGATCATCTGTTAAAGTATTGTGAAGGCATTTAAAAGTAATTTCCTTATTCAGAAATATCTTTTATTTGTTTGCCTGAATTCAGAGGAATAATACAGGCTGACTTTGGGTGGTTGAAAACTGGTGGAGGATATGCATAGGGAGTATAACCACTTGGCTGCTGGAATAACATGGCTTTTATATATCATTTATGCACATGACAGATCAGCTTTTTGTGCCTCATTTGAGATTAACAATAAAACAAGAGTAAAGAAATCTGTTTTCTAAAATAGTTTACCACTAGCAATCATACATCGCTTTCCAGTTTTATTATTTCTAACCTTATTATTTCTAGACTACTGCATCTCTCTTCTTGCTGGCTGTCCACAGCACCTTATTGATAAGCTTCAGAAAGTCCAGAACTCGGGCTGCTTGTCTCATTTTCCGGACTCGAAAATCTGAACATGTCACACCACTTCTTCATTCTTTTCATTGGCTACCAATTACAGCTAGAATAGGCTACAAGCTCTCAAACTCTATGCTGTGGATTCTTTGAAGGCTTCTCCCCCAACTACTTTACTGAAATCTTGTCTGTCCATACTCCTGCCCAAAACCTTTGCTTCTCATCAGACTTGCGCATTCTATCCTTCCCTCCCACAAAGACAGTCGCATACGGACAACGGACGTTCTCTGTGTTGCTAAGGAGTGGAACTCTCTTCCACATCATATTCACCACGCTGAATCCAAGGCTACATTCCAACATATCTGTTCACAAAGTAATATCCTTGAATTACTATTCTCAACTCCCTTGCAATGTCTGTCATCCTAACCATCATGTAATGACTCCATCTCACACTACCTTCATCCATATAAAATGTTTACCTTCTACTCTTGTACTTCATCTTCATGTTGTTCAGTGTACCTATACGTATCTCACTGTCCACTGGCTGTTATCATTTATCATTATTGGTCTGCGCAGAGAGTGCGATCTATCTTGGTCGTGATGCTGCGTGTTGTAAGTTCACATTACTATTATTAACCTTAATAACCATTTATACCTATTTGTCTATGACTGACTGCTGTTAATATCAGTCTAGATGATAATACATTAACATTCTAAGGCAAGTAAGCAAGATATAATTTAAAAATATCTAGTATATCTTTCATTTTCCCACCAGACTTGCTCTTCATCCATTCTCCCATTCTCATTGAATGGCATGTTGAAAAACGTTTGCTAATAACAAAAACAGTGCACTAAAGTAAATGAAACTGGGTATGACCATTTTTTCACCCAGTAAGAATTCTGTTGACTCTAGGAAGTTTTTATTTATATAATATCAACACATACTTTTAGCCCCCCCATAAAAGTAATGGCCATAACATGAGCTGCTTTATAAACTGAAACTTCTGTGTGAAAGATTGGTTACATTATGGTGTAAAGGTTGACTCAACACAATCCTTTTCCTAACAATTTATTATGAGAAATAATCTCTGAACAATGGCTTAATTTGATGCTCGATATTCCTTTATTTTCATGTAAGTGAAAACATTAAAAAGGTTTATAGGATACTAAATTTGAAATATTGTTCATGTTGCAACTGCTGTCTTTAAAACAATACTGTAGAAAGAGTTGAAGCTGAATAGTTTAGGTGGATTGGAGACAGATTGTTGTATGGGATTGATATGAAACAGTTATGACTTTTGCTTCTTCTAATGCTAGATGCATGTGGAGATGAAAGTTGCATCATGCTTTAGTTATTGGATTATGAAGATTTTATAAGGAAGGGTATACTAGGTTGCATATTAATTTGTTAGAGAGTTAAGTTTTTGAGTACTTATATAAACTATCGAAGAAAATCTTTGTCTTGTAACAAGATGTAAGAGTTTGTCTTCAATTAATATTTTTGTATACATTTATAACTTATGCTAAACAGATTTAGGCCACAAACTTGAAAACCGTGATATTTTTCATTTGCTGATCTTTCAGTCTTAATTCATGTTTGAAATAATTCCCTTAGGGATTTTATTTCAAGCAAATCTTTGAGTTCTTGAATTCCTAAGGCACATGTTTTAACTAGAGTAAATATTTTTATCAATCTGGAAATAATATTTGGCTCATGTACTTATATCAATGTGGAGTTTAGTGAAGATGTGTTGGTTTCAGATGGACCTCTCTTTTCTACGGAGACCACGATAAAAGATCACTTGGATCTCAGGAATCAGTCGACACAACAGTCAATTTACAGGACAAGGTTTTTATGAAGCACATTTTTCTGCTTACCGTAAAGTAGAAGAGCTGTGTTTTAACTAAGATATGCATTTACTAGGCAAAAACTGAGGTGATTTCATGTCAGTTGAATGCAAACCCATCATGCAAAGAATTCTACTATTGTTATTTTTAGTGTTATCTGTTTAGAAGTTAATTGTAAAAGAGCAGAGAGTGTGGTATTTGTAATAGAGAAAGACTGGAGATTTTTTCTTTTTCAGTTACATTGAGCAAACCCATTACATGCACTACATTTTACTTTATTTTAGTGGTGTCTGCTAAAAAATTAATTGTAAGAGATCCAGAGTAAGGATGTAGGTAATAAAGATTAAATCAATTTTGATGTAATGCATAAAGAAATTTTGTTTATGCTTTCTTCACCAGGGAGTGTTCAGGTGGATAGTGGCTTTTGTCATGCTGAAGTGAGTACAATTCTGGTTTTTCTTGAAGCTTGTAATTCTATAGTTTGTTGTTATTTTTTTAAATAAGCCAATCTATAGATGCAAAAGAAGCAGCAGATCATTTCTTTTGGGGAGGTTTGGTGTGTATATGTGTGTATGTTTTTTTTTTGCTGGTTATGTTAAACTGTGCTGTATTTTATTTTACTCTCAGGGATACAGATATCTTTCACAAGTGTGGACGTGATGCAGTGCAGTACTTGTCATTTCAGCGCCATCTTTTGGTTTATGTAACTGTCATTACTGTCATCTCAGTAGGTGTGGTCCTTCCTGTCAATTTCCAGGGAAATCTACGTGAGTGACTGAAATATTTCGCCCTTTTTTTACGTGGTGTGAAAGCAGTGTATTTCATGATGGATTGTATTAATCTTAAAACAGTTTGAGCATATTTCAAAACGGAGGTGTGATATATGTTCTGCATAGATATTGGGAGTATAATTTAATTGAAATATTTATGGTAATGTTTGAGATGTGTACAAAATAAAGATGAATATTTATCTGATAATTTGCACTGCAAAACATTTTATAATTGACTGTTTCAGTTGGCAATGCTACTGAATTTGGCCATACTACTATTGGCAATCTGGACTCAGAGTGAGTTACATTAAATTGAAAATGAGTATTAGCCCTCCTTTACTTGTTATTTTTTTCTGATTTTACCTTCGAATTCAAGAAAGGACTGTTGTGGATTTCTTTATAGTGGCCTTTTTTAAAATTCTCAGATTTATTTTAAAGATTATGTGGCATATGTGTTTTAAAATTCTAGACCCAACATTCACTTAATTTTTGCATATAATAGCGCCTACTCCCTGTGAGGTTACTCTCAGTTTTAGAGGAATACTTTATGTTCTTTATAGAAACATAACTAAAGACAAGTCAGTAACTTAATGCCTGTACTGGATTTGCAGCCGGTAGATGTGATGGGGTGAGTTTAACAGTGCATAAAGGAATATATAACTCCAAAACATATTGGAGCTGTTTTAGATCTGGTAGATGAAGCAACATAAAGCAACAACAGTCATTGTAATGGCAGCTTTTGTTTCATTTAATATCTAGATTTTTCCCTGTGAATTAGGAAATCAGCATCCACACTACTTAGTTTCTAGAATGTGAGAGAGAACTTTTTTAAAAGTATTTTAACTTTATATATCAAAAATGTAAGTTTCATGTTTACTTTATGTCCAGTTAACCTTTTATGTCTTTAGTTCTCCACTGCTATGGGTACATGCAACTTTGGCTGTACTGTACTTTATCATTCTTATCATCATTCTTCGTCATTTCCATACCAACCTGGATGTTGAAGAGGATGAGCAGGTAATGAGGAAATATCTTGATGGACTGTTTTAACGAGCAGATTTTACAGTAAGGAATACTTTAACATTCTTCCCAACCTAGTAAAAATGCTGCATTGTGACAGTGATTTTGATTTAGTTGTATGCTACTCAGGTATGCATAGACTAATTAATGTTCTCAGACACTGCAGTCACCACTTTTATTTGCTGTAATGTACCTGAACAGTATATACATGCTAGAAGTTTTTTCATTCTACAGTACACATTCTACATAAAGCAGTAGTTTATTGTGACTTGCTTACAACTTAAATAGAGGAAATGCACTTTGTAACTTTTATTTTCAGGTGTCTCGTACCCTTATGATTTCCAACATACCACACAACAAGTGTTTTGCTGAAAACATTCAGCTGCACTTTAGGTAATTTACTTAGTAGTGAAATTTGTATAACAATATTACAGATTGGTATAGACAACAACCAGCAAAAAAAAAACTTGAAGAACTTGAAAAAACATTTGGTTCTTACTGTGAAAGCTAGAAGTGACAGGAATTTGCCAATATATAGAAGATGTTTGATGCTAGGGAAAACATATTGTAATAAAAATTAGCCTAATGCAAGATGCCTGTAAAATTGATTAATTATCAATAATAACTGAAACATCAGATTTGCAATGATGATTTCTCTCCCTAGAGAAGAAATATTGAAATTGATGATGGTATCTTGGTTTTTGTGTTCTTTTATAAAGGTGAGGTAAAGATTCATCTGTGTAAGTTTTGTGTTTGTTTTTGAATAACATTGCTCTTCATCACATGTAAAAGATTTCAAATCATATTTTCTGTTGCATGTGCCAACAGAGAAGCATACCCAGAAATGACAGTGTGTGACATTCAGTTTGCTTACAACATCACTGAACTTGTGTCCTTGGACAAGCAGAAGTAAGCATCATTATTGCTGCTATATTTCTTTCTTGATAGTTGTTTCCTTCTATCTACAGAAGAAATAATAAGATTGAAAACTTGGCTCGGTTCATACTAACGACAGAACTAGAAGCTTTAGAAGCAAAAGAAAGGAGAACTTGGAGTCAATATTAACTTGTACCATTAAAGCATTTTCATGAACATATTCTTGTTATTTGGTTCCTCTTTGTGTTTTCTATATTTAATTTAATTTTATTCTTAGTTTAGTATAGTTGTTTATTCTTTTATAGCTGGTATATTATATGTTTGTTTTCCTGTCTCTTGTATGCTGTCCATGTTTCGTTCTTGTTATTAAGCGCTAAGAGCATAATCCTTAAGAGTGTGAGTATGCGCTTTACAAATTTTGTATTTATTATTATTATTAAATATAATCTCTTCTCTGATTTGATAAGATTACCAGATTACTTAAAGAGGAAGGATCAGCGGTACCTGATGACACTCTTAAAATGCACTTTTTATATTTTTGAAAGTGATTTCTGCAAAAAGTTGCAATAAAGCACAAACAGTTGGTCACAATAATTTTGTTTTTATAGATACATGACTCTTGCAAGAGATTGTTAATGAAGCAGAGCTAGTCTACTGATGTGTGCTGGTGAAGAATTGACACTAAACAGATGGCTGGTCATTTAAACCAAAATCCATATCTCCCCTCCTGCCTGAGACAAATTGACTTTACCATGAACATATGTTCTATGTAAAACAACATCATCCCAAACCGAAAGTTGGCCCAGGCTAAATAAATATCTGAGGAATAACACCTGAATGTCTGCATATGCATGTAATAAGAACCTATAAACCAAAGATTAATGATGACAAATGCTTTTTTAAAAAAGAAAATTGCTTATCCTCCACTGTGAGATTTTAAGTGACCATAATAGCAATAATAGAATTTGTATAGCACAGTTCCCCCACATGAAGACAAGTTCATTGCACATCACAAGAGATCAGAGGCAGTTGGGAAAGAGGCCGTGTGATGAAGAAGTCACAATTGAGTACACACAAGCATAACATACTTATAGAAACATGCACTGGTTGGCATTACAAGAACATGAAAGAATGCAGAGATATGAGTGGTGGGGAGAAGGGACAATCAGATGAACAAGTAGGTGTTTCCAAAATGTTTCAAGTCCAGATCAGAAGGCATGTACCGACTCCATTGTGCGGAGAGATGGAGGTATGCCATTCCAAATACTGAGCTCTGTGGAGTTTGTCAAGCAGGTGGCCAAGAAGATTTTTGAACAGAGAGTTACAGTAGTCAAGTCTGTGCAACTCAAATGCCAATATAAAGATGCTTGGACAGCTGCAGATTCATTTAATAGGAACCTCCATACTAAAAAATAATGACGAAGGCTTTTTAAAAAAATGATTTAAAAGAAAATTGAGTTATGCCCCATTATGTGATTTGTTTTTTGAATGTGTATTGCCAAGCCATTTTCTTTTAGTAAGATGGCGGCTGAACTTGTTTGAAAAACACATGGCTCTGTTGATATTTGAAATTAATATCTACTCCTGTCAGTCGAGGTCTTTGGGCCTGGACGGATTCAACTTTCGCTGTTGAGACTATATGGTAGCTATGATTGGAGCAGTGTGGTTTGGGTTGAAACGACAGGTGACCCATAGCAACACCATTTGGTTTACTAGCAAGTACAGATGGTACAATTCATTCCAGTTCTGCTGTACAGATGTGAGACATGGACTTTGTTGATTTGAAAAGAACACAAGCATTCATTTGGCCATGTGACTTTGGCATGACATTCTGTTTAAGACAATCCTTAAGAGGGCCTTGGAAGGATGGGGGAGGGGTCAATACCAAGGTGGACAAAGAAGGAAACATAAAAGAATGGACTAGACATTCCATTCAGGGTTTGCTCCCCACCACCCAAGACATGCCTAATTGGCAAGACTTAACAACCACGGCATCTAGCCATTTGTTCCCCATGATGACCTGTACTGATGAACCAGCCTGAATGCTCGTTGGCTGGTTCCAGTCAAGGGATAATTGATGAGTATAATAAGATAACACTAGCATGTACATTTCTAATTTTGAAGCTAAGTATAATGAAAGTGCTTGTTTGAGCCCCATTTAGATATTGCATCCTTAAATTTCTGCTTCTGATTCAGTGTTTCTTTTCTTGTAATGCTGAACACAGAAAGGCTGCCAGAGAAGCTAGGATTTATTCAGAAATGCAGTTGCACAAAACTGGTAAACGACCAGTTATTTATCCGTACACCTGTGGTCGCTTTTGCTGCAGCCCCTGTTGTGGATGCAAAGAGGTAGGAAGGGTTTTTATGTTACCATTTGTCTTATGTTTTAAAGTACAAAGTATGTGTATCAGATCTTGGTATTTCTATTGTTACTTTGACCACATGTTTTTAGGAGTTCCAGAAAGAGTAACCTCTGAAATTCTAGTAGCTTACTGTGTTTCAAGACTGATTTCCAAGAAACAACAAAATGAGGATAATGTCCCACTATTTGCCATCTTGAAGAAAATTTATTTTTGGATGATTGAATGTCAAAGGTATGTGCAAATTTCATGGAATTAATCAAAAAATCAAAATCAAAACAGACTTTATTGTCTGCCCAGGAGACCCAGGGCAGAAATTTGTCTTTGCTCACATACCCATACAGACATTTAACACACAGTTAGGAGTAAAAGTGAGGAGTAAAATAGTGTTGATTGCACCAGTCCATCAAAGCAGTGTATGTTTATCCTAACAACAAACCTTGGGTGACCAAGGGCCTAAAAGCACTGCTGAACAAAAAGAAACATTTATTATTGATGTTATTTTTTTAAGGTTGGTGTTTTCTTTCTTTACATTCTTGGTTGCTATCCATTTTTGTAAGGGAAAATGCCTTCACCTTAAGATTGGTTGTGGTGAAAGGATCTTTGTGGATTTATGATGTAGTCTGATTTTTTTGTGGCTTCCATAGCTATGTTGTTGCTGATCTGCTGTAGCACATAATGTATTTTGTTGTCTGGTGTCTTTGATGCTGGATATTTAAAGGCCCCAGTGGAGGCAGGCCTATGATAGAGAGGCCCTACCCTTTCTCTGAGCTGTTGATTTTATTTCGCATATGCTGCCTTTTTCTCTTTTGGTTAGATTGTGCTGTTTTTAGTGTGTATATTTCCTACCTTTTTTAAAAAGTGCTTTTAGGAAAAAATCTCTTAATGTATATTTGTTTATGCCCTTTTTTTGTTTGTTTTGTTTCTTTCAACTATACTGTTTATTTTCTTTTTTATTTTGGTTTTTGATTTTGATGCTTGTTTGAATTTTAAAGTTTTCCCTTGAATGCAAGATTACTTTAAAATGAGTTGGGTAGTTTATTACAAGATAATTCTCCAGATCTGTTTTAAAGACTGTTTCATTTGCAAGATACCCATGGACAGTTCTGGCACAGAAAAAGGTCCAGATTTGAGTTTCCCTGATGATGCTAGTGCAGTCTAACTCTTGGCAACACCTGTTTTGTTTGTACCAGGCAGGCCACATAAAACTAGTACATCTCTATGCAATCAGAGGGGGAAGGAAATGGACAGCATGTACTGGTTTTATGCAGCCACCTTTTAACTCTTCAAAGCTTGCAGTGTCCGTGTTAAGTTTAAATCTACATCAACCAACGAGTGTTTTAAAAAACTATTAAATAGCCTAACAATGGATTTTTATCATGAACTATTATTATTCTTTATTATTGAAAGTAACTTGAGCTTAATTTCTTGTTCAAATCATGTCAGCCTATAAAGTTTTATCTTTATTAAATATTTGTTATCCTTTCTTCTTTTATTTATTAGTTTAATCTGTTATATTTCATTGCAGTCAGTTTGTACTTTACTGAAATTCTAGGTTGACCATCCTGCTTATGTTCTGTATAATTTTTACTTTCTAAAAAATGTCATCATTTCGATAGACTTTCATTTTACAAGACTATTTGACCTACTGAGGGATGGTTTGAGACAAGACCATGTGGGAGTACATTGATTGCTTTGCTCAAGATATTTTTAAGCTTGTCTCTTTGTTGACTTTTGAGGATACACTTTAGCAGGGCTTGGGATTCTGCATATCAAAGATTTTTTGTATGTTATATAGCAAGCTCCATTTAATCTCATTCCAGATATTTCAGTTTGATGGGATCTTTTAAGGAACAGATTAAGGTTTTTTTCCCCTCTTCTTTCTTTTTTTTTTTTTTGCTTTTTATTATCATTTCCTCAGTCAGTCATCTTCTGTGTGACAATGCCATTTCTAGCGAATAGTTATAGTTGAAGTGTTTGTTTATGGTGGAAAGGTGGATGCCATTAACTTCTACATGGATGAGGAGGCAGAACTACAGCGTGCTTGTGATGAAGAAAGAGAAATTGCTCATAAGACTGCGATTGGAATTGCCTTTGTTACTTTTGAGTCTGAAATGCAGGCTCAGAGGTATGATATGTGTATATATATATTTAGGCGTGTAAATTAGAGAAGCTGCTTTGTGAGACAGTTGTAGAAACTTTAAACGTTGAGTGTAAACTCTCAGCTTTTGAGACTTAGTAGATGACATGATGTCAATGCCTTCTTGTCCATCCCTACTGTTTAGCTGGATTGGTTGTGGGTTTTTTAAAAAAACAATAGATTTTTTTTTTGCTTTTATAGCTGAGACCATTGCTCATCTGACCAGTTGAGTGACCCATAAACGCTTACTGTCAGGGAGTCAACTTTTGATACCATATAAGCATTAATAATAGCAGGCTCGCATTAGTAATCAAGAGTATGTCTTCAGTCACAGTTCTCCAAAAATAAGAGATTAAAAATAGCACACCTTATCTGCAAGATTTTTTGTCACAACTTTACATATCTTTAATTGTAGAACTTACATTTCAGAAATTTTTTGAATGAAATATGAATACTTCTTACAGAGTGAGGGCAGATTTTCGTGCAAATTGCAAAGGTACACACAATCCTCAGATGTCCAGCGTGTATATGGAGCTGCATGTTCAGGACTGGCAGGTGCACTTTGCACCCCCTCCTGAGAGCATATATTGGTAAACTGTCATGTTTTCATAAGTGTTACATGACTTTTCAACTGGCTGTTTTCAAGAAGGTTGAACTTATTTAGAATGTTCTGCAGCATAAAATAAATATATGTTCAAATTATGGTATCTTTTCTTAAGATGATTTTTAGCCATCAGCATAGGCACATATACATAAACTGAAACTATAAATTTGTAGTGATCTTTCTGAATTCATATACTACACATTTTATTGATGTTCAAAATTGGACAGCTGATAATATCTTACAAGTGCTGCATTAGTGAAACACATTTACAGTTTTGATAAAGTTACTTACTTTTTTCCCATTTGTCTCAGGGAGAATTTGTCAGTACCTGAGTGGAAGTGGTGGACAAAAGCTTTCTGTATTAATGGATTCCTGCTGGTTCTACTATTCTTCTTGACTACACCAATCATGATTCTTCACAGTCTTGACCTTCTTAACATAGACATTAAAAAGCCTGTGGAAGAACACCTACATGTAAAAAGACTCTTTTTGTTTGTTTCTTTTCTTCATACTGTACCAGATGATATGATTATGTGGTGTTCACCCTACTAGGTACCAAATTCTAGCTATCCATTCCCAACTGGCCAGAGTTGACTGTACAGTGGTTTTGTGGTGACAAGAAGGAACCTTTCATGCCTGTGGTTTAGCCTGCCTTCTACCAGCTTCTTGCTTGTTGACTTCAATCCTGGCCATTTTGTTTGCACTCACTGTGCGATGTTTGCCACTCCTAGTCTGAGCACAGATGGAAATAGGTGGTAAGGTAAAAACCGTACTGGCAAATGACACCTCATCCTGTTTAACAAGGCTAGACTGCCAGAAATGCTTTGTTCTTTGCCAGCATGATGAAGCAGGTTTTTACATCACCACTGCTGGATGAGAGACTAGTGTGTCTGCCTGAAAGACTGAATAGTTGAAGTGCACTTAAAACATTTGACCAGTTTACAGTGTACATTCTTATTCTTCAGAGACCATTGATCCCTGTTGCTTACACGCAGTCCTAGGCTTCCTTCCCTCCATATCAGACTTGTCAATTTGCCTTAGAGGTCAAAGATGTACCTTAGATATCAAAGAAACATGTGTGGCACGTTCCAGTAGCTACAGGCTCAAATGCATTAGTTTTGAACTAGTTATGTTCTGATTTTGAGTCGATGTATGACAAATAGATGAGGGTGGAGGAAGACACTAAGGATGATCTCAATAAAAGCAGTCAGCTTGCATAGTACCCTTTCATCAAATTTTGTCTGTCAGCATATTAGTGTTTACCTTATGTTCTGCCCTCTACAATCTGAGTGTATGTATAAAGATGGTAGTATTTTCATGCCTACCAGGCAATGGTGTGTTTAAGAATAACTCTTAACAGAGCAACAATGGACTGGTCAGTTCCCCAGCCCTGGACTCCAAACAAGTAGAGCACGCACAACAGTTGCTATATCAGCTGTGGTGCTTAGTGTTTCCCAGGAGCGCCTAGCAACCTCTCTGAGATCAAGGGCTTGGACTGGTGAATGTGAGCCTGAATGCTTGTTTAATCCAGTAGGAGAGATTATGATCTGCAGATCCCTGGGTCTATAAGACCATCTAGAATGTTTTACCTATACCAACATACCTCCCTGCAC
The DNA here is from genome assembly GCF_003073045.1 of Pomacea canaliculata. NCBI lineage: Eukaryota > Metazoa > Mollusca > Gastropoda > Architaenioglossa > Ampullariidae > Pomacea > Pomacea canaliculata. The sequence continues at coordinate 15,668,459 of NC_037597.1, forward strand.
TTGCTCACCAGTCTGGACCCTACTGCCTGCAGATAGGGACAAGGTGGTGGTGCTCTGAAAAAGCCTAATAAGGAGGTAGAACACCAGGATCTGCCAGTCTTCTACTCATCCTGTTTCTTGTACCAAACCAGGAAGGGTTGTGGAAACCTATCCTGGACTTTACTTGACTATGCCTATCTCCATTTGTGGCACATATTTATTTCAAGTTAAAGATAATGCAATTATTCACTATTCCTCCAAATTTGAAGTAAATTCATTTAGAAATAAATTTATATTTACTTTTCCACATCACTTAATGGTCTCTGTGCTAAACATTGTAAGATCAATATTTAAACACAGCCAAACTATAAAAAATGTTCCCATAAAAAGATATATATAGCAGTTTCACTATAATAATTTTAAAAATGTCTTCATGATGGTACCCCATAACTTAGAAATTACTACAGATATTTGCTTAATTTTTTTTCATTGATCTTTTAGAAAAGACTTAAAACAGTTTCAGTATTGTCGATTTTAGATTTTAGCTACTCCTACCTACTAGAAAATTCAAAACTACCGGGAAACAACTCTCAAAACAGTTCCAAGGAAGGTAACTGTACAAAAACTGATTCCTTAAGTCATATCCACAGTTGCTTTGTCTACATGTCTACATCAAACAAAGAAATTGTCAAATATCCTCCTCCATGCTTGCATTCAAAAATTCAGTTTTGAAACTATTACACATTTTAAGGTGTGATGGTGAGAGTGGTGGTGCTATGTGTCATAACATGTACATATGCATCATTGCTACATTTTTCTGAAACATGGTCTGAGTATGTTTCATTTTCAAGTTTATGCACTCTCTGCTGGTGATCATACATTATTCAAACAAATATGTTTTGCTTTCTAAATATTGCCCCTTATGTGTTTGCAGAGCCCTCTGCTGGTGCAGTTTTTGCCTACCCTGCTTCTTTGGACTTTCTCTGCCCTTCTTCCAAACTTAGTTTACTATTCTGACCAGTACATGGGCCATTGGACAAAGTAAGTCATGCACTTTTCTTTTAAAGACTAACCTGAATGGTTTGCCTTTTTTGCAGATATCGGTAGATATAGGCGATATAAAACTAACCTGTAAATTTCAGCCTCCAAAACCCATTCGTAATTATCTGCTACGATTCACACCTGCAATCAATGAGCGCTGATAACAGTCTACTATGTCACATTGGTACATCATTCACAACATTGCCTACAGTCAACACCAATCAGTGAGAATGTGTGATAGTTTGAATTATTTGGACACTGACAGTCTGCATTTCTCGTGGTTCTGAAAAACTGCTACTTTAGCACGAGAAATGCAGACTTTCAAGATAATGAAATTAGACTTTAACAAATCATTTCACTTGGCATTTTTCTTTATAAGCCCATGGTATTATTTTTAATGTTTTATGTTACTGTATTGTTATTGCTGTTCATGTTTTGGGCAAGAGCTACAAATGCAGTGATAGACCAAAAAATTGTACTGGTATTGTGTATGAAAATGATGCAAATGCTGTAGAAATCTTGTTTCTTTTCAAGGGTTTTTTAATTAAAAATATCTTACCTTTTTGTGGGTTTGCACTATTTTGATACAGGACATCTGAACATCATGCTATTATGCGCAAGACTTTTGTCTTCCTGCTTCTGATGGTGCTTATTCTCCCATCACTTGGGCTTACTAGGTTTGTTGTCATAATTATGCAAGATTTCAGCACATAACCCCATTTGGTTAAGCTGATAAATAATGTTTTAATTATTCATAGCACATTTTGTAATGTGAGATCTTTTTGCCCATCATTTTTTTTCAACTCTTAAAAAACACACACACACACATACGGATGCACACTCTGATTATTTAGACAGAATAAAACTTGACATCTGACAGGCCTAATACAAAAATAATAATAATAGTGTTTTTATATATAGAGAGCTCTTCCCATGTAGGCTCAAAGCGTTTTACAAGTGATATCAATCCGACAAGCACGTAAAACACACCACTCGCGCACATTTAAATGCACATATGCGGTCCCCCCGCACACATAACTTTGTAGAGAAAAGTGTTGGTAGCCGGGATTTGAATCTACAACTTATTTAAATGAATGCTGTAGTGTATTAACTTATTAAAGCTGCTGAAGCATCTTGTTTTACCTTTGATACTTAATACTTTTAGATGGAAGTAGATTCTTAAAATTTATTGTTGTACTCTACAAATACAAAATATCTTTATTAATCCTTTTCAGGAAATTGTTAGATCTGCCAATGGTAAAATGAGAACATCACTTTACATAAAACATTAACACGGTGATTACATCCAGTACATTTATGCTGGCACTAACAGTCTCTCTTACAATTATTAAAAATCTGTACAGATTCTTATAACCATTCAAAAGAGGAAAACTGTATAACATCAGTTCTAAAATATACATGTAGACACTCCAGAAAGTGAGGGCATCTGCATTTAAGTGTATATCCTATCCAGGAGTCAATTAAAACAGATAAATTATTGCAGATAGCATGTGGTTCTAGCTGCAGAAATTCTAAATTGTCCTGTGTAAAATTCCTGTCGGACTGGATGAGAGTCATTGGCTGAGATTGCAGTCAGTTTGTGGATAGGATCTTGTCATACATTGTCTCTTTGTCATTCAGCCCACTGCCAACCACCCTTCCTGCCTTTTTAATATTCGTGCTTTATTTGTTTAAATAAGTTGTTCCATGTTCTGAAAGTTATCATATCCTGCTTTTCATTTCAGTGCCCATGCTTTCTTTGAATGGGCTGTGATTGAGGACCAGAAGAAGTTGCAATGGCAGTAAGTTTGTTTTTTTTTAATTCAGAAAATTATGAAGCCAAATAGTTTAAGAATTTATCAGTTGGATCAAAATATATGGCAGTAATAATATGAACTTTAGTTTTGCAGCACAAGTGTCAAAAGCATCTACACATAGAAAAGCATTATAGTTAAAAATACATCTCATGACATCAGCAGTTTGTTCTTTGTGAGATATGGGCACCTTAAAAAAAAGTTATTCATCTTTCTTGTGGCAACCACAGGTTATGCATTGTTCATGAGTCAGCATATTGGACATGCAGATTTGTTGAAACTGAGATGTTTAGCAGAGCGTATTTGAAAAGCTCCTTGGTCACTGTAGAAAACATTTTCTACTTTTAGTTATGTTTGGTTAGAGTTTAGACCACGTAAAGTGCACTGGTCAAGTTACCACCACTCCTGTTAATGACCTGAAAGGATGGTCAAGGCAGGGCCCATAAATCTGACCAGTGACACGGGACATGCTGGCCTGAAAAAATGGCATCGGGGTGGAAGAGTTTGAGTATCAGCTAACTTCCCTGAATTGGTCTGAGATCAAAGAGTGACCAGAGACACCTCACATGCAGGAAGAGGCAACTCAGCCTGGTACAGATAGAAACACATCACTTTCCGAATCTGCATGCTGGCAAGCAGAGGTCCGTCTCGAGGAGATATTAAGTTGTGAGAAGCAAACTTGTGTAGGTCAAGTTGGTGGGAGTATAGCTTCCTAAAGGACAGTGGATTTTATATATATACACGTATGAACTGGAATGATATATGCGAACTGTGCATGATACATGTGAACTGTGAATTATATACACGGACTGTGGATGATAAGTGCGAACTGTGGAATATGGCTATTCAGTTCCTGTGGAACTTCAGTGTGTTGTCAAGAGTGAAAGACTATCGCCAAAAAGCTAAGTAGCTGAGTATCAATAGCTAGCCACGGTGCTGATATTATTGTCATTTATATATATGAGTTATGTTTTCTTTTGCTTAATTATATTTTCTTTTACATATATATACCTTGTTGATGGTGTGAATGCATGTGTGTGTGTTGTAATGAAGTAGTTGAGTATTATAATTAGTGCGGTCGAATGCTGGTCAGATTAAGTATCCATTGCGCAACAGAGAAACCAACCTTTACAGTCATGCTTACCAATATTTTATTGATATATATCTGCTACAATCCTCAGGTGCATCTTCATGCCAAGCAATGGCTCTTTCTTTGTAAACTATGTCATCACTGCTGCATTTATTGGCACAGCACTGGAACTTCTGCGATTTTCAGAGCTCTTCATGTATGGAATTAGGCTCTTGATTGCTCGCTCAAACGCTGAAAAGGCAGCAGTGCGTAAGGTAAAAGAAATAGTTGTTTATTTCCAATATAAATTAATCAGTCTAGCCATCATATAGTTATAGAACAATAGTACTACAACCCTTGGTCAGTGCCTGTTGAGCCACCTGTGGTCAGAATTATGCAGTTAATATGCCATATGTAATCTGTTAAAGAACTCCAAGTGTCTTGTCAAACAATGCGCCATTTGGTGTGGGGGTGGGGGTGGGGTCACTGTCTTGTGCAGCCACATGTATTCTCTACTTTGTTTGTGCTCTCTTTTTCTGTTGGTGATTAGGTTTGCCAAGTCTGTTGTAGTGGTTTACTGTGCTGGTGGCCTCTCTTTTTCTTTTTCCTTTGCTGCTACTTGCTAACTGTGCCTGTCTGTTCTTCCAGGGGGATGTATGGTTTTAGTTTTTTCTTTTTAGTCTTGGTTGTAGAAGGTTTGGTGTCTCCTTTCTGCGGGTATCGCTCTCTCTTTTTTTAAATCCAGTTATCTATCTTATATTAGTCTAGAGTTTGGGTGGCTTGTTGCTACTGATGCTACTGATGAAAGTGTATTGTGCCACAGTTCTTTTGGAGGGTTGAGGCAGCTGTTAAGGTTTAGTGCCAGTCTGTATTTGTCTAAGAAGTGTTTTAGTTCTTCCCTTTCTAATTTGTTTTCATTACACTCTAGCAGCACATGAGTGGTGCTTAATCTATCCCCACATGTTCCTGAAGTAGGTTCCTTGTATCTTAGTTAGATACTCTCCATTAAGCCCCATTCTGGCTATTTTGGTTTGTTCAGACCCATTTGACTTTAGGAACTTCATAGTGTCACTAGACCTGTCATCTTCAGGGAAAACATAACATTACCATAGCATCGACATAAAGAGCTCCACCCTAAGTTTCCCTTTTTAAAATTGGCTCTCAAGATATTAAGGTGCTCAAAACATTTATATTACTGAGTGCTTTCAATATATACACAATGTATAAAAACATTATTTATCAGTATAACATTTAGGCCTATATGGAATGTCACTGAGTCTTGATACACAACTGCAATTTTTGGTTTTATGACCAGGCTTGTCAATAAACAGTGGCTAGTCTAAGATGTTTTTTCCTAGGTGTGTACTTTAGTCATATTGCTCCAGTGCACATACTACCATTTACTGCATTCATCTCCAAAATACTGTTTGATTGGTCATCACTGATGATGGCTACAACAGCATAATGAAGCTAGCATGTCATAACAATATTTCTAATGATTTAGTGTGTCCTGACATTTCATTTACCTCTCTCTTGATCTAGTGTGTTCTAACATTTCATGTACCTTTCTCATGACTTAGTGTGTCCTATCAATACTTCACCTATCTTTCTCTTGAACTAGTATATCCTAACATTCACCTACCTTATGACCCAATGAGTCCTAATAATATTTTACCTACCTCATCAGAGACTTAGTATGTATTTAGCATCCACAGTTTATGCCTGTGTTTTTGTTACACTTCACTCCTCTTGCAAGGCTGTTGGCATGTTAGCCTATCAAATGAAATGTTCTACCTGAATGTTTTTTGACCATCTCCCTTCTGTAACAACATTGCTGCTATATGTTCTCTCTTTACTTACACAGGTGTGCACTACTTTACACCTTGCGGATTCTATTATATTGTATGTATAGTATATGGTCATTCTGATTAAATATGGGAATTTCTGTCTCTCCAACTACCTCATTCTTGCTACACCTCAACACATAACAGAGGGAAAAAACATTGTCTTACTTCATCCTAGTGTGTCCAAAAATGTTATTCATACCTGAAAAATGTCTTTTGTATTATGGCAGGCTGTCCTGTGGGATTTCCAGTATGGCATGCAGTATGCGTGGATGCTGTGTATTTTTGCTATCATTATTAGTTACAGCATCCCATGCCCATTAGTTACTCCCTTTGGTAAGTGCAGTCTGTCTTATAGGTAAAAATTTGGCTATAGAATGCTGGATTCAGGCTTTTAACTTGGTCATAGTTAAGCTCATTGAGCCTTCTGTTCAGTATGGAAATGCACTATGTAAATTCTTTATTATTATTTATTAAATTCTGCGTTCCATTTTTGTAACTGGTCTTTTTAGCTTATATCTTTGAAGCTGTTTATCTCTTGATATATTTGATAATCTGATGTATTTTTCATTTGCTTACATACTTAAGATGTACATGGAAAGTCATTTGGTCCAAGTTTAGTTACTTTTGAAGGGTGGGTGTGTTAATGTTCTAGTAATTATTGTTCAGATACTTTTATATTGCTGTCCTATGTATTAATACATGAACACTTAAGATATACTTTTGCAACAGGCCTAGTGTATCTGGCATTGAAACACCTTGTGGATCGTTACAACATTTTCTTTGCCTACAACTCCTCTAACATCAATCGGCACATCCACAACTCGGCCGTGACTTTTGTACTGTGGTCAGTTATAATGCTGCAGATTTCTGTTACATTCTTCACAGGTTTGCGGGCAGGTAGGAAATATTGCACACCATATGCAAAAAGAACTGTAAAATCTCATTGATTAGGTGGTGGTGTTGAAGTTGTGCTGTCTTTGTATATGCTTTTGTTGATATATTTCTTAAGTTGGTCTGTTCTGTTTTGTTTTTGTATATTTGTGTGTTTTACCTTTTTTTCTGTATAGTGCAGTAAACCTATTTTAAAAAAGTAAAAGTAGCAGGAAAATGTTACATTTTGTTAATTTGATGACCCAGTTCATTTATCAGCTTATCAGAATTTGTGGAAATGAAGGAGCATGCAGTGGCATTGGGTCTTGGGGGTTTAATTCCATGCTGACAGTGAATGATGCTTACATTCTTGCTTCCTCAGTATCTTTTTTTAGGGTTTGTCCCCTGGTTCCCATGCCACTGGCATGAAAGATGATATAAAATCAAGGAGATATAAAAGACTTTGTTAAGAAAGTATTAAAATTGACACATAAAAGCATCATCTCTTCCTCTCTCTCTGCCACACACACACACAGACCTTCAAGCACATGACACAGGAGCATGCCTTGGCATAAATATAGACAAATATCACATCATGATGAAATTTGTGTAGACAGTCATCTATTTAATCAATATTAATACTTGATTATGATGATGATACATTTGTGTTTACAGAGGGCATGGACCCTGTATTCATATTTTCTTCGGTGGCTCTCTTCATCAGCATTATAATTTTTGTGGGCCGATTAAGCTTTGGATGGTTCAGGCACCTGAGACCAAGCCGATACAGGGTAAGAGCACTAAGACTTATTTTAACAGTTTGGATATTAGCCTACCCAGGTTTTGGCCTGCATTTAGTCATATTGTCATTACATAGCCAAACTTACTATCCATTTTGACATTCACCCCTTATCCATAGTGGGGTTTTCCCCTTTACTGTTTGAGCTTCAGAAACAAATCTAGTTTTCTTACCACATTTTTTTTGAATAGAATAGAAATAATTTAATTAGAAAATAATTCTTTACAACTGTGCATCATCCATTGTTTTTTTGTTATAATGCAAAGGGTTAAATATTAAATAAGTATTCACATCTTTAAGTTTATAAAAGTTTTCATACTTTTTGTGTTTTGAAGAGATTATGTTGCATTTAATTATTTACTGTTTGCATTACTTTGTTACTCAGTTTGCAACTTGCAATTTATTCACATAACATAGACATATTTGCATTTTAGCATTTAAAAGTCTTCTAAAAAAGAAAAGTGAAGTATGGGTGACCATTTTACTTATACAATGAGGTTTGTGTCCTTTTAGAAAATATGTGCCTTTGACACTTACGGTAATGCTTATCGTCAAAGCACTGCTATACTATTTGAAAGCTTCACTTGCAGGTATTAAGAACATCGATCATTTGCTATTTAGATTTAAGCTGTTTTTAGAACTCAATATTTTGATGATTTTCATGGATTTAGTGTGTTCGTTCTATTCTTTTGTGTGCTGCTGATTAAGGCATATCGTAACATTCTGCCCACAGAGGTTCATGTTTAGTGCCAGCATGCATTGGTAGTATTATAATTTTATGTATGTGTTTAGCTTTGCAATATTCAGTCCACATAGATTCACATTTAGTGCCAGCATGAATGTTTAACATACGTTATCAGTCTGTTTGTTTACCGTAAAGTTTGAGTGAAAACATTCATTGTGCCTTGCACTTTCCTTACAAAATATTTATTGTGTTATTTTTGGAAATGCTGGACTGTAATACAGTAACATCAGTCAGTTAAAAGAGTTGACTGCTGGCTACTGTTTGTGGTATGCATGAATGTCAGAAGCAGGATTTTTTTTTTAATCTGCACATCTTGTAGTATGCCCAGTATGCAACCCTGTTTTATGGTGTTTTTGCCTTGATAGGATATCATGAACAATATCCTGATGAAGTGTTAAGACAAAATATATTTTAGTATGACACAAACCCACTTTAATATTGATGGTACATAATCATGATCACTAAACACATCCCACTGTAATGTTTGTGGTACATAATCACAGTCACTAAACATATCCCCTTCTGTATCCCATCCTTTCCCTCCCTTACAAAGGACACTAGCTAGAATTAACCATAATGTTCAAATATAAAATAAGGATCTGTAAGAAGCAGCTAGGAAATGCAACAGAGGAGAAGAGCCTGGACAAGGCAGTCAAGGAGAGCTTCCTTGAAAGAAGACACAAAATTCTCCTGAGAATCTACATATTCTCAATAATCATGCCTTACCTTTCTTCCTCACTCTTTCCCTCCAACACTTACCCTCCCCAGTTGCCAGAAAAAAAACCCAGAGTACAAATGTGAGCATTTCCCTTCAAAACTTTCCATCAGCTTGATTAAGCTCCGGTTCAAATACTGCCTGTACAATATTAAACATTTTAGGCTCCATGTTTAGTTGATTCTATATTTGACATTTATGTGAAGATTTTCAAAAAGCAGTGTAGAGCTGTCTGACGTACTTTTGAAAGAAATAGTTTATTTGAAGGTAAGCGACTGAAAGGCTAATCATCTGGAGGGTTAAATGTTGAATATATTACCATAGTATTTGTAATTACACGAAGAGAACCTTTCAGTTCTGGAGAATTTGTTGTCCAGGTACACACGACAAGAATAATTGAGATTCAGGTATGAGCCCTTCATTTCCTAACCCCCCAGCACACACACTCCTCACCCTTTCCTACCACTTACAGGATTTTTTCTTTTCTTATGTAATTTGGATTGTTTGCTTTTAAAACATATAATGTTCAAGAATAGTAAGATATACAATATTGAAGAAATATAGATTGTTATATATCTTTGTCTTCAACACTACAGTCATCAGCCATGGGAAATAAAACATGTGGAATGTCTCATCTGTGACCATTTTATTGCACTTGTCTGATGCAATGCTTCTTAAAGAATTCTAAAATGCTTCTAGTGATATGCTGAATGATATATTATCCAGGTTTGATTCTTTTTTCTGTGTTCTCATTTTTTTTTTTTTCAAACTGTCACAAGCTTATACTGTGGAGTATCTGTTCTTGTCACAGAAACTTGATCAGTATGTTCACTAGTACAGTCTTTTCTGACCAGGTGTTGCTGTCATACAGAAAATCAGAGACATTAAAAAAAAAAAAAAAAAATAGAGACATTTATTTGAAGACGGTCATGTGTTGGAGGGGCATTTTTACACATCATGGCTGCTCTATATTTAATTTTTAATGCTGTTATTTGCCTTTTTTTAGAGCTTTATTTGCAAGGAACAGAGCATCCACCTGTTTAAAAAATTGAATAGTAACAGATTTAGCAACCAGGTAAAAGTTATAAATTAGACCTGACTTTATTAAAAATGAGTATTTCCTGAAATATCTTGTGCAAGCAAAGGTTTACCTCATTTAGGTAAGGAAACTTTCCAAGCCAAGTAACCTATATGCAAAACTGCTTTTATAGGGAGTCACCCTTTGAGATCAGGAAGATTTTAGATCTAAACAATGTACATGTATATGCAAAACTGCTTGCAGAGGGAGGCAAGATTGTATTTATTAAATAATAAAGTTTAACATAAAAATATATCTGTTACCATACAATACAAAATCCTTTCTGTAACAGTTGGTGCTTAAAATAAACTTTCTTGCTCCCACCCACCCCCCTTTTGTCATTGTAAATTTGGAGATCCTCATCATCTGTGCGCTAAAGGGGTCTTCTAATGATACAGTCTTCTCATATAAGATGCACATATGATTATGTGCTGTAGCAAGTTTCCCCTCAGCACTGTTTGCATGCCTGGAAAGCTGAGATGCCTTTTTTTGAATTGAAACTGCATGAAAATCTTAGAACACTTCATATTTTATATTCCATGTTTTCATGCTTATATTTTCCTTTATGTTTTCCTTTACTGTTACTGCAGTCCACTTTTGGAGGACCTGCATTCTCTGATCTGCAGGTGTGTAAAAGATTGTGTGTGAGCGTGTGTTTGTGTGCCTTTCTATACTAGGAAATTATATTCACAACTAGCCGCTTTTTTCCATTTTATTCAAGTACTACTTAAGATATTCACGTCATGGCACCAGTACTATTTTTCCTGATTAGCAAACAGGTCTTAAAGGGATTCTAAAGGCAAAAGAATCGCGTAAAGAGTAGGATAAATTTGAATCTTGTCTATTTATATGTGTGTTCATGTGGAAAACGTTGAAGGTTTTTAGTAGAATGTTGTGTTTAATAAGAGAAATTACACGGGACTCTTTTTTTGCCTCCACGAAGTCTCATTCTCCGTCACGTGACCCTATGACATGTGGTTTCCATAATGAGAACCATGCCTCGAGAATGTGCTGCACCCAATTGCCACGAAAAGATGAAAAAAAGATTCCAAATTTTCTTTTCATCAGTTTCCGAAAGACAGAGTCTTACAAGCCTTACACAGAGTGCGTCATGCGAATAAACAGACTACGTCAAAACTTCGCAATGATACAGATACAGACACTTCCTGTCAGAGACTGATGTCACAAGAAGACTCTGACATCACAAGAAGACTTGTCTGCTTGATCATCTCGGGAAGCTATCGTGGTTACTCGGCGGAAGGACACAAGGGTCGATTTCTCTGGATTTTTCCGATTTTTATAAACATCGGTAGCCGAAATAGTGCTAATAAGTGGTAATTAAGTGAGAAACAAATCATTTATTTCTCCTGGGTTGCTCTCGTGCTCTGTAATTGTAACTAAATATATTTTTGAAACGTTTGAGCGTCGCCAGAGCCTTATCACAAGCCTTGAGTATCCCTTTAAGCTCACTGTGTGCAGAAGGATCTTTTTGCCTCTGTTTATGAATATTTCAACAAATACCTTGTTTATGACATACATATTTGCACTGCCTTGTGAATAAAATATTTGGCTTTTTTTAATTTACAAATTTTGAATAACAGTTTTATTGCTTGATAACTATACTGTAATCACTTTTGAAGCAGTTATAGTCAGCATGTTAGATGTGTTTGGTGTTTCTTGTAGTTTTAGCCACAAATGCTGTGTTGTAGGTAGGAGTTACAGAGATATAGAATGTGCAGTGGAATGCTGTTGTACATAGTGTTATGTATTCCATTTTGCAATTCACAGTATGATAGCTGTCTGTTATTGCTCAGATGGGGTGTAAGGATGTCTCTGATTTTAGTTGTTTAACTTTGTTTGAATATACTATTATAACGAAAATACTAGGGAAGGTTACAAGGCATTTATATCCAAATAAAATATGTAAAAAATGAAATTTTTTTTCAACATGGCTATTCCTTATTGTTTTATTTCTTCACATACTTTTAGATGACTTAAATTACAAATAATAATCTTTTGGCACTGTCTTTCCTGAAGTATTATCAAGGAAAATATGATTATTATATGTTTTATAAGTTTTTTTGGCATGACTCTTATTTGTTTTGTATTTTTAATCTTTTGGACAGGTAAGTGCCATTTATATGATGATAGCTCACTGTGTCAGAACCTACAGAAGAAGTTTCCTCTTATACACAGTCTAAAATTAATGCACATTAATGTCATTAGTATTCATAAAAAATAAGTTAAATACACATAAACCATATCAAATTATAAAGATTTTATTTTGTAAATAAATCAGTTTTGTAACTTTTTTTCCTTCATTGCACAACATCAGGTTTGGTCTTGACATGTTTTTCTTCCTCTAGTAATAGGAAATATCATTATACACCATCTTTGTGGTTATTTACATAAATATAACGATGATTTTCCATTACTTTGATTTGTTTGTATTAAGTCATTTAGGAACTCCTAAAGATGGTTTTCATATTTTTATTCTTAAAGCCATAAAAATTGATGCACAGTTTAAATTTAAAATTTAGGTCGAAAGATGTTGTATGGCATTTACATAATTTTGCATTTTCTTTCCAGCAGTTTGATGAGGGGGATGCATTACCTATAGAAGCAGATGCCACTCAGAAGGTGAGGAGAAAAAGCATTTGTTCATAATCACTAATTGTAAGTCAGTCGTTATGCAATGGTGGAACCAGCAAGTGCCAAAAGAATAGCCAGAGGTGCTTACATTTGTGGCTATATTATATATACATATGAGAAGCATATGGAGTCTGTTATTTTTTGATGCAGTTCTCATGAAAAGTAAGAGTCAGCTTTCCCTTTTGAGTGCATGTTGTCATTTTTTGGTGGGGAGGGTTGTACGGAGGGGGTACGATTTCTTTTTTATTGTTTAACAGCCAGCCAGTTGGTCGTCCCTTAACCAGTACCTGTCGTTTGTGGAAGCATGGGGATGTGGCATCTGACACTATTGCCTATTTTAGGTGATAGGAGCAGGTTCTTCACAAGACGACCAGTTCAGTCTTTGATGTTTGTAAGCCAGTTCTTTCTCTGGCCACCGTGGCCCTCGATTACCTTGAAGGATAGTCTTTGTCAATGTGTCATGCCACATGGCCAAAGAAGACCAGCTTACTTTGCTTGAAGCTGCTTACTTCTTCCAGCTGCACCCTGTTTATGTAGATCTCTACTTTGCCGCTGCCATAGATCATAACTTTGCTCTTTTCAGTCTCTTGTTAAGGTCTTGCAGTTTTTTGTTAGTGTCTGCTATGTTGTCTGCAAAGATCTATGTTGTCTGCAAAGATCTATGTTGTCTGCAAAGATCTATGTTGTCTGCATAGCATAGATTGCAGATTGGCCTTCCATCAATGAAAATGTAAGTGTGATGGTCATGGAGAGTTTTCATGCATGATGTTCTCCAAGAACATATTAAACTGTACCGGTGATAGGGGACATCCTTGACATACTGCAGTAAGTACCTATTTGGTTATCCAGTAGTACTGTACTCGTTGAGCTATTATATAGAGTTTCTGTGACTTGAACAAGACCTTCTTCAATGTTGACTTTATACATCACATGCCATAGCCCCTCAAATTCCTTATATAAAGGTGTGATAGAGGTTCTGTTGAAGATGCTTTTCTATAAGGATGTGACAGTTGAAGATTGCTCAACTGTGGGTCTACATTTAAAGCCAGCCTGTTCTCTTTGCTAGCAGTTCCTCAGCAGTGGTGCTGATGTGGTTCTGTATGATCTTCAGGACGATTGTCAGGTGTTGCATACAGTGTCCTGAGATGGGATCTGAACCCTGAGCCGCTCACTTCAGTGGTGACAAGCAAGTGTTTTAACCACTACACTACCAGGCGCCATCTTCAGCATGACTTTGCTTGGGTGGCTTATGATTCTGCAGTTCTGGCACTGTTTGCACTTTCCATTGTGTGCATCTGTTCTTTGAGCCATTCTTTGCATTCCCAGACTATTTGGCACAGAGCAGTGCAGGAATTTGTTGTTTTTTCCCCACCCTGCTTGAGCAGCTCAGCTGGCACATTATCAATGCCTGGTGACTTACCTGACTTCAGATTGCATACAGCTCTTTAGACCTTTTCCTGAAGGACTGGTAGGTCTGCAGATTTGTTGTTTTAAAGGATGTTGGTTGTACGGGTCTTTGCAGTATTCAGCCCATCAGTCGAGTACAGCATTGCTTTCTGTGAGAAGGTGACTATTGATGTCTTTAATGACTAAAGTCTGGTGTAGACCTGTCTTAGTGAGGGCTGTTAGTAGTTGGTAGGCATTTTTGCTGCCACCTCATGCCGTTCCCTCATGTCATTTGCTCTTAGTCCAGTTCTCCCTAGCTGCCTTCATCCCTTTTTTGATGGCATAGTTCACTTCTTTGTATGTGGAGGCTGCATTTCTTTTCACTTTTCAAGGCCTTCGTTTGGTCACAGAGATCTAAGATGTCATTCATGATCTATGGCTGTTTCTTATTCCTTTGTCGCCCTAGAACTTCCTGGGCTGTTGGCTGTAGCACCTCTTTGATGTGTCTACATCACACTACCAGGTTATGTGCAGCGAAGTTTCCTCCAACTGTGGCCTTGAAGACTTTTGCAGCGTTTGGGTTTTGCAGCTTCTCCAAATCAAAGAAAGCACATTTTGAGGGTGTTTGAGAGTCTCTGGCTTTCAACTTCATTAGGACAAGGTCATTGGTCAATGCCTATGTCAGCACCTGGGTACATCCGACGGTAACAACGGGTAATCTTAGTTCCCAGCTTTTGTATAAGGCAATATACATTTTCCTTATCTTTTCATATCACTTGAATAGGTAGCTTAATAACTGATCTGTGTTTTAGTAAGTTTGAGAAATTCTGTGAAACTGCACCATTCAACCTTTAAGGATTAGAGAATTTTGTTTTGGTGATGATTGGCTGACCCTTCTATTGGATCTGCAAAACTTTTTTTTTAAACTATGGTCAGAAAGTGTGCATGTATGTGCATTGAATAGATACATTTATCATGTCATTTAAATTGCATGTTGTACACATTCTTCCAGTTTTTCAGATTTGGGAAATTGTTTCTTTGCAGCCATTTATTGCTGAAATATTGCTGAACCAGGCTTCCCCTGAAATGCCCATTTCATCTTCTCAACATTCACATCCTTCATATGGAGCCACAGCAGATACTGCAGATGTCCAGTCCACAAATAATCGGGGTTAACCTAGTAAGCTGCCCTCACACTGAAATACCTATTATTTGTTGTGGGAAAAAATCTAAAGAAACATTAACAATGCCAGAAAATGACACCCTTAACCATCAGATTTCACACCTAATGCATTAAGATGTGCTGAGGCAGTGGATGCCGACTTGTGGAGACCTCCAAAACCAGCATTTTATGATTTGTTATTAGAAAAACATTTCTTTATCTTGATAATAACTTAGCATGCAGTGTACATGAAATCATGACATTGTCAGGGATCCAGCAAGAAAGTGTCATGGGTGTCAGCAAGAAAATACATCTAACAAGCATGGAGGACATAATTTGCTTTGATCGCTGAGCAGATATTTTGTGTTGTTTCGAGGAGCTAAGAATTGTGATAATTGTTGTGTGATTTATATAATAAATTTATCTGTAGTTGCTTCCCTGTTAAATAGAGCAAATAGATACTGCTGTATCTGTATATAAAATTTTAACTTCTTTTGCTTTTGAAGTTGTATTTACATAAAGTTTCCTTTTTTAGGAGTGGGGGTAGGGGTAGAATTGGGCATGTGGATATTATTTCACAGTAAACGACAAACTTGTATTCCATGATGAAACTGCTCCACAGGAGAGAATTGTTTTGATTTTTGATATTGTCTATTGCATTTAATGACCGAATATTCCAAGTACTTTGGATTTTGCTTTTTATCTTTGGTCAGAATATTTTTTTAAAATTCTCAGTCTTTGCAAAGAATGTGTATTTGAAAAAGTCAAAAACGTTTTAGTGTATATATATATATACAAACATTAGTTGTATATTAATTTTACTGTTTTCGACATCATTATAACATTATATATTGTTTTTTGTTGTTTTTTATTTTCTGTTTGCGTGTTTGGAGATTTTTGTGATGTGGACATTAGGCTGTAGATATTTGAAACTATTGTGTTTTGAACACTAGTCAGGAAGTATATATTTATTAAATACTCAAATTTAACACATCCTTTAAATTCCGCATTGTACACATTCTTCCAGTTTCTTAGGAAAACAACCAAAAAAAGCCCAGCTGTCTTCATCTTGAAATTGTGATGATGATTGTGTCATTTTCCTTGTGCTGTGACAATATTTCTTATGCATTTGAAGTGACCTTTAAAACTCAATGAATGTGAAGACTGCTTAATGTTAGTGTTGTTTTTACTGTGTACTCGTTTTTCCTTTCTGTGCTTTAAATGTAATTTATTTTTAAGTAATCTGAAAATTTTTTTCCCTGCAGTCTATGGCAGATTTTTCTGTCATGATAATAAGGTCACAGATGTCTTATAAAAGATTATATCTTTTTGTCTTTGTATATTTAGCTAAAGCAATGTGTAAATGGATTCGTGCAGTTTATCAAAGATCACGATTAATACAATTATATATATATATGAAGTTACAGATATATAAATGGATTCCTGATATTGGTTAAGATTATGGAGGGCATTAAACTCCTGCTTTCCTATTGGTGATGATTAGCTTAAATCATTGGATTCTGGTGATTTGGGTGTATTATGAGCTAATTTTGCTTACAACAATATTTTGCTTCTTGATCTTCTCCATTCATTTTTGTTTGACTGCACTGCTTTTTCTAGTATGAACACTTGGCTGGCCATCCATAACTGTGGGATGCTCTAGCCAATCTCTCTCTCTTACACGATAATTTTCAAATAATCCCTTCCATTAAAATCACTTTCCTAACCTTTACAAAAGCTGAAATCTGCATTTGTTTAAATGCAAGTGAATGCACACTGTTCTCTGTTTTGTTAGAGGAACCCACTTGGTCTTAGTAGCATATTCAATGTAGTAAGCTGGTTGATACTGTAGGTGCAATATTTTTCAAGTGGTAAATGCTTTCAGTTGCAAATAAATGTTGTTCATGCTAACCCCTTATCTGTGTTGTATATAAGCTTCTGGTAAGAATGAGGTAATGAATAAAATGTCAGTACCCATATTTTTAAAACGACTATTTTCTCCAGAAGTTGGTATTACCTAAGTTTTTGTTATATCCAAGCATGTGTCAGCAACATTTGTTAACAAAAAAATTCATTTGAACCCTCCTGAAGACAGAATGAAATATGTTTCTTCGATAGGACATATTTCAAAAACAAGGTACAATTATTACAGAAGTAAAAGACAGGCATTATTCATTGTAATGAGTTGTAGTAGGTCTTGTATTCTTTCATGTGAGTAGTATCCTGCATCTTTGTGTGCATCATTCAGATGATGTCATTTTCAAGAAAAGTAGACGTTGTGAAGAGGCAGTTGAATAGTTTCAATAAACAGTGTACTTTCTCTGAATGTCCATTTTTCCAACCACTGACCTTCACCTGTCTTTACTCTCTATTTCTGGAACTACAACTGAAGATCAACAGTCTCCACTTTCCTTCACCTTCATCTGTTTGTTTGTCAAGGTGTTGTGTGTTTGTGATTCATTGTATGTATTTGGGGGGGGGGGGCTGTGTGTGTGTGCAGGACTTATTACATATTGGGTAGCTTTCTAGGATTTGAATAAATTGTGTTTAGCTGGGTCAGCAGAGTCCACATCAAATCTGTAGAGCAGAATCAGTACTCCCAGGGATTCGTACAGATTCTACCTGGTAGGGAACTTGATATTATGGCTATACCAGATCCTATCTAGTAAGCTAGATATCAAGCTTAGACAGCATGGAGCTCCCATCCTTGAAAAGGGTGGCTCCCAAGTACTTGAAGCTGTTTACCTCTTTGAGCTGTATAGAGAAAGCATCTAACAGAGTGAGAGTAGGTAACGAGTGAGGGACCAAAAGATTGGTTATCTGCTTTAATTGAGGCAAAGGACACTACTCCTGTAATGCTAGGCCAGGAATGGACGATTGAAACGTTACCACCGAAAAGGTGAATAGTTGATGTTCCATTTACCTTGACACTGGCTGCAACTGTATGGCAATAGTGTAGAGATGGTTGGTCAGTGACAAAAATCTTTTAAATGTCACGGCGGATTAAAGCTACATGTTTAGATAATTTAACACACCCACTCATTCTTGGCGTACGTTACACCTTTTTTAACTTAATTTCCCAAAACGAACAAAGATGTTTGAGCTGTCACCTGTGCACAAGCTATGGTGAACCAAAATGCCACACCACTTTTGATACCAGACTTTATTCTGAACATCAGATCACCAGAATTCAAGAAGCTTCAAGCAGATGACACTAGTCTTCAGAGATTGTGTGCACTTGTAGTTGAGGGCTCTCAGAGTGAGAATGCTGAGATCAGATAAATGGAGAAGCAGGCCCTCCTGTATCAGCAAGTGAAGAAAAGGGAAGAATTCAAACAGCTAATTGTCCCTACAGGAAAACGTGAAGATCGCTCATGAAAAGTTGTGTACAGCTCGTATGAGTGGTGTCCTTCGCTTACCAGACTTGAAGGGGCCAGCTCTCTGCATTTTCGTTTTCTTCTTGAATCTGCTGTGCTTGTAGTGCCTATTGTACCAAGTTGCGCTTTTTTTTGACGTCATCGGCATTGTGTTTGAGTGTGCACTTGCCTGTGGCTGTTTGTTTATTCATCTACTAATATCAACTTTCTCATTGCCAATAGTCTCTGGCTAATGCCATCTAAGTTTCTTCATTTTACAAGTCTTCCCTGGGATAGACTTTACATCAGTGTCAGTCATGTGTTTCAACACTGTACTGTAATTTCCGTTTTGTGACCATCTTGATATTCTCCTGATGATTTAATCTCCCTATTTATTGATCTATTCTGCTCCAGTCCAATGACTGTAGATCTGTCTCACTGACATCTTGATCTATGAATGTCATCCAGCAGAACAACCTGGCATTCCCATTAACTTTACAGAACCACAGCAATTTTGTCTGTCTTGTGTTTTTGTGTTTGTAATGTGTGAAGAGCCTGGTTTTGGCTGGGATACTGCGCTATAAAAGCTCACACCATTATTATTATTACTATTATAATATGGGAAACTCCAATAGTCTTTATTGGGTAACTGGCCACTTTATTGGCTGGGAGTGAATGGCCATGTGCTATGTCAACTCAACCAAAGCTCATCAGCACCCCATAGTGAAGTCCCAATCATCGATGAGCCATTTAAGAAGGTCATAATGAATATTATTGGCCTGATCAAGCCAGCATCAGAGGGGGTTCAAAAGTATGTCCTACCCGACCCAGTTTGCAGGGGTGATGGCCCTGAAAAATATAGGCACTGAAGTGGTAGCCGAAGTGCTCTCAGGAATTTGGTTCTGGGTGGGAATACCAGAAGAGGTATGCAGTTTGTGAGCAAGGTCATGTCTGAAGTGCCAGACCTTGTGTCTATTTAGTCATAAAACAAAAAGTCACTGTAATATGCTAACCAATCTACCATGTTTCCCAAACATTAACCATTCAGATATGAGTAAATCAAGAAATCTTTTGACTTGGATGAATTATAGTTCAAAATGATGGATGCATAACAGATTAATTAATTAAAGGTACATGTAAAATACACATAAAAAAGTTCAAAATGACACATATAAAACAGATTAAAGGTATATTAAAAATATACACATAAAAATGTACTTCCAGATGTGAAACACTTTCCAGATGATAACCTAGACCTGTGCTTTACATCACAATTATGTCATATTTTTTATCATCTAATTTTCATTTATGGTCAGAACTACGAAATGTGGATAACGTAATGCAACTGGAAGAATGTAAGTGCACTGATGTAAGCTAGTTTTGATGAGTGTGTTACCTTTCAGTTTTGGCTTCACACATTTTAGTAGCTTGTACTGTGCCAGAATATTAAATTTCCTTTCACAAATTTCACATTACGGTCTTAATTGGTGTTACTAAGTTGTTAATCATAGATAACTCCTGTTGCAGCCTTACGTTTCCTGCTGGTGGGATTTACAACACTCATACCTGTCTTTTTGGGCCTGGCCTTTGCTTGGCCCTTTTTGGGACTAACATTCATCAGTATATTCATCCCACTTGTGCCAGCTTTCTGAGCTCTAGCCTTTTCTAAAGACTCTTGAACTACGGAGAGTTTTTCCTCCAACTGTAAAGTCTGTTCAGCAAGACGAAAAATAACTGTCTGCAGTTCAGTTCTCTTCTCAGCAGCTTTCGCTTCGAAAAGATTGAAATTTATGGAAGATCCACTCTTTCCGACAGTGAGCGTCATCTTTGTTCCAATTATTGCAACTGATAACTCCCCTGCTGCGAAACTGCTCCTAAGAAAGAAGGCATAATACATAACACGTAAGCAGTGTAGAATTCATTTCTAATTTAAAAAAGCATGAGACTATAAGTTTTCTAAAGCATGTTTCTTTGAAATTAATTTTCATTTATGAATACTGGTAGATAAATCAAATGATTACTTTATAGAGCCAACAAAGGTTTTACATTTTAAATTAAGCAAAATTTTTGCCCTTGGTTAACATTATCATTCTAACAACAATGATACATTGGTAAATTTTAAATCATATAAGGTATGAACATCAATTTTAAAATTGTGCCTAAGCACTTGCTCCCTTAAAACTTTTATCCTGTTTCGGCATATGACTTTTATGCTACTGTATACTACAGTATGCTCCTGAACATTTGAATTTATGGATGAAAAATATGTGGTCTATACGTGACAGTCTCATTCCGGAATATTCTGATTAAGTGTATTTACCTGAATCGTGTAAGGAAAACATCAAGTTGACTAATACTAACGAGATCGCACTGCGCCTTCAAAGCTTCTTCATCATATTCATTTTTCCACACATCCACGCCATCCGTGACCACGACGACCCACGAATCGTCTGCTTCTTCCAAACGTGTGAAGCACAAAAACTTCTGACGGCCATTCTCAATACTCCGGTGTACAGAATCCACCTGACACTTTTTTAAAATATTAGTAACTGCACTCATTTTAAATACTAAACGTCTCGATCTGTAGCACAACGAACAGTTTCTCTCGAGCTTGTAGCAAACTTCGCACTCGGAAACGAGCGTTTGGGATAGCCACGGACGTATATCGTAATGTTAGCGGGATAGCCAAGTCTCAGAAACGCACACCTGTATATCCGGACATGCGCATAGCGTGCGATTCTGAAGAGCGGCAAAAACATCATTGGTGAAGATGCGATAGTTGTACACGTTACCACAGCAACGATTTTTCTTCCGCAAGCATGGCAGACAAGACTGCACCAGACTCTCAGCTGCGACTTGAGTGGGTTTTTGGCTACAGAGGCCACCAATGTCGCAATAATCTTTATTACACAGCTAACAAAGATTTGGTTTATTTCGTGGCAGGTGTGGGTATTGTTTACAATGTACGGGATCGAAAGCAAAAATTTTTCCTTGGACATGATGATGACATTGTAAGGTAAGCATGGAGGATTTAATTCGGTGGCTGTTGTGATTCATCAAAACAAACATGCGACATTTTGATATCTTGTTCAGATTTGCCTTGAGTAACGCTACATCATGTCACGACTTGCACGGCTCACACAGACACGTACATATACTGTCGATCGATTGACTTAATTGTACTATATGTGTATGTAGAAATTCATATACATACACAATATATAAATTATATACATACACCTATATACACATTCATCGCGTTATGGTGTGCGATATAATTTTTTAATGATCGACCAATACTATGAAATATCTTATGTGCACATCCCTTCCACAAAAAAAGCAGAAGTATAAATATGCAACATATCTATCATAAATTATTATCATAAATTATTTTACCATTCCCGTCTCTTTCCTACATTCAATCATTTATTCATTCACCAACCCAACAGATCAGTGTGATAGTTATTCTTTAATCAGGCTTTAAAGTTTCATTAAATTAGATTTTCTTAGTATCATCCTGACTAATTTTTATACTTTACTTATATTAATGTTAAACACAATTTTTCTAAGTTTAACGCTGCATCCAGACCGGACACTGGTGGCAACAGGGCAGATAGGGAAAGCACCCTACATATGTGTATGGGACACTGTAACTACTGAAACTGTGTCCATCTTAAAGGATGGCCATCAACATGGTGTTGGCGCAGTGGGTTTCAACAAAGAAGGCACTGTAAGGTTCATGATATTTTATTCATTGTTTCATTTTGTGCATTATTTTTTATCTAAAGGTATTTTAACCTTGAACAGACACATGATAGTCCTGATATTGTAGACAGTAAAAACAAGTATTGTGATTTGTTAAAACCTATAGCAGTTTATAGGTTTATAAAGAATTAAAGGAAAGCAATGTTTTGAGACAAAATTGTTAAATTTACAAATAAACACAAGTCATATTTCAAAAAGTTAAAGCACACTTGGTTTGTCTATCAGCGACTGGTTTCAGTTGGGATGGACCAGCATTCTGTGATCAACATCTGGGACTGGAGAAGGGGCAAAATTATAGCAACAGCAAGAGGACATTCAGACAAAGTAAGAATAATAAAATATATAGCTAATACTTACTAGCCTCGGTGATATCATGTGTATATATATATATGTGTGTGTTCCAATAACATTTAACTTTATTTATTTATTATTAATCTGACAAGATTAATTTTCATAGATTTTAATAAATCTCTTTTTCACAAAGAAAACAGGAAGATAAAGAAATAAGAAAAAACTTCTTTTCTAAAATTATTTGTATTTTTCTTCATTAACATCTTCAATTTCATCGAGATGGTGTGTTGATGTCATTGTGAATTTATTTACTTTGTTAGGTCTTTGATGTGCAATTTCAACTTTACAAAGAGAATATGGTGGTCTCCTGTGGAGTCAAGCATATAAAGTTTTGGTCTCTTTCTGGGAACACTCTTTCACCTAGAAAGGGAGTGTTTGGAAAGACAGGAGAGATTCAGACTATGCTTTGTCTGGCTTTTGGTCCTGAGTCCACAACTTATGCAGGTACCCTTAGCGGTGATGTGTACATTTGGCGAGAGAGCACTCTGGACAGAGTCGTGTCACTGGCCCATAATGTGAGTTCATTCTGATAGACAACCTTGTTTTAATTTACAGTCATAGCACACATTTGATTTACATTCAGTTTGAATTTGTTTTCAAGTTAAACTTATTCAACAAAAAGTTGGTTGGTAAATCTGTGGGCGAGTGAGTATATGAGAAAGTGTTTTGTGTGAGATACCTTAAATTTATATCAAGCTGATTGCCAGACTATTTGCAGTGGATCACACACAGATCTTAGTTCTTTATATAAAATAAATGAAGACTTTTAATAATAAAACTATTTTGAAAATGTTGATCTTTTTGATGTGGTCTTAATCAGCAAACATGGAACTTTGTAGTAGGACTTAACATTGTTGAACTAGTGTGGTGATATTTTTGTATGTAATATATATGCATGAATAATTAGTGAACTGTCTGTATTTTAGAAACTACTGCTTCACATAAATGTTGATAGCAACTGTAACTATGAAAATCACAGGGTCCAGTCTATACCCTTGCTATGTGTGAAGAGGGATTTGTATCTGGAGGTAAAGATGGTATTGTTAAGTTGTGGGATGTGGACTTCAAGCCTGTCACAAACATCAGTCTTGTCAATGCACCTTCTGGCTACAAAGGTAAGAGATAACTTTAACAAAATCCCTGTTTACCATGTTGAGAGACATTTTAATCATGCTGGGGCTAATCTACTCAGCCAGCAGATGACAAACCATGAGAAAAGGCATCAGAAGCCTTCATTCATAGCCCTAGCAAAAAGTTGTCACTATAGCATTATGTCACTAAAAGAGCATTGTCATTTAGATTCAGACTATCTGTACTGAGAAAGATAGAAAATGTTTGCAAAACATGACTAAATGTAAATGGCAAAAGTCCATCCAGGTAGAAGCAAAATTGTTTCTTCTGTACAGGACTTTGCATCAGGAGTGTTTGTTCAAGAGGTGACTATGTTTTGATTGGAACACAAGAAAGTGAAATCTTTGAGGTGCAGATAAAAAATCGTGAGAAGCCAAAATGTTGGGTGCAGGGTCATGCAGAAGGAGAATTATGGGCCTTGGCTGTCCACCCCAAAAAGCCCATCTTTGCTACAGGCAGTGATGATCAAACTGTAAGGTAAAGTACTCTTTAAAAAAAAAGAAGCAATTTCCTACTTGATTTGTGCAGGTTGTAGATAAGCAAGGTCTTAATCAGCAAACATGGAACCATTGTAGTAGGACTTAACATTGTTGAACTAGTGTGGTGATATATTTTTCTTCAACCCTTTGGTATCATTGACAGACCTTTTGAGACCTGTTTTCATACAGCACCCACTTCTTTGCTCCGATAGGGAGCTTGTCTGATAAACAAATGTTTTCTAATTATTTTATGTAACTTGTAGTCAGTTTATTGTTCTTTGTGTATGTTTGCGAGTGTGTATATTTATACATGTATGCTACCCTTGGTATTATCTTGGATAGTGCAGTATTGTGGTCACAGAACAGATAGGTATGAGTCTAAAGTTTTAGCTAGGGGATATCCCCAATTTTGTTCATGGCATAACATGCCTATACTGTTTTGATTTTATGACTATACAACCTGATTCTAGAAATAGTTTTTGTTTTATTTCTGCATTTGCTGGTGATCATCAGTTTGAAGATCCATAGTCACATTTTATGTTTGCAGATTGTGGAATATGAACAGCTATGAATTGCTCTCTAGAACTACAGTGGAACAAAAAGTGCGCTCCTGTAGCTTTGATGCTGAAGGCCAGCACCTGGCCTTGGGCATGATGGATGGCTCATTCCTGGTTCTGAATACTAGGTCAGTTGTCTTTAACTAAAAATTCCTAAGGGTGGCTTTGCAACGATTTATCAGTGAACGATTTATCAGTGGTGACTGATCCTGAACTTTACAGAATGCAACATGATTTATGAAAAGATATCTATATACTGTATATATATCATTTAAATCTTTTTGTTGCCATAGTTTTGATATGTTATTGTTCTTGTAAAACCATATTTGTTAATTTTTTTTATCTGTTTACACATTTCATTATTTACTCGCTTTTCAAGGATTCAGTTTCACTTTATTTAAAATACCTCACTTATCTGTTTCATCTACAGAGATCTGTCAGAAATAATTCATATCAAGGATCGCAAGGAAGTGATTCATGAGATGAAGTACTCACCCTGTGGTAAATTCCTAGCTGTAGGTTCCAATGACAACTTTGTTGACATCTACTCTGTAGAACAGCGCTATAAGCGGGTGGGTACTTGCTCAGGAAGCTCCAGTTTCATCACACATATAGACTGGTCTGTAGACAGCAAGTTTTTGCAGACCAACAGTGGCGCTGGAGAACATCTCTTTTTCAGGATGCCAAGTGAGTAGCAAATTCTTTATGAGAAGAGACACAAACTGCTTGCTATTACAGTATCATAGAGACAGCAGTATTATAAATCAAAGACAGTATAGAGGAGCAATAGGTGTGGGTAACATAGGGACAAACAACATATGCATTGCAGAAGGATAAACAACAGTACCGATGATGAATAGAGACAAAGACAAAGAGAAACCAAGTGACAAGGACTGAGAGTATCATGATTTTGCAAAAAGAAGACTATGTAGTAGGAAAGTAGCAATATGAATTAGACCAAAAATCTGTGTAATGGCAGAGAATGTGACTGTTAAAGTAAAATCTGAAACAAAGAAAAACCAAGGCAATTACAGGTAGTAAAACAATAACAAAAAAAGCTTAAGAGAAACAAAATGCAACTAAAAGAACCTATGGGTATGAATAAACAGAGACTTTGCACAAGAAAATAGAAAAGTCTCAGGAGAACAAAGCAACTCAGCCTGTCAGGTGTAGCCTTGTTTCCAGAAAAATGGTACTAATAATTAAGGTTTGTTGACTTCAGGATCCTGATAATATTTACACATGTACAGTAATGCTTAGTTTTCGTTCAACTGGTTAATAATTCCTCATTAATTCTCTTTTGGGGTGGATGGGGCCAGAAAACCCTCAACAGTTTGAACTATTTAGTTAGTTTAGTCCTTGCTACTCCTTGAGGAGGACAGGGCCACAACAATACCTCTCCAGCGAGCCCAGTTTTGGGCAGTCCTCCTTTGTTGGGCACAGGTAGTTCCGGCATCCTTTACCTTGGAAAAGAACAGAGAGCGAGGAAAAGGAAAAAGGCTGTTTGAACTGATTAGAAGCTAGTCATTACCAGACTTCAATATCTGTCATAATCATGTGTGCATGTGCTCACACACACACACACAGAGTGAAAAACAGAAATATAGACAGATCAGCCTAGGATAAAGTCTTGGCTCAATCATTAAAATAGCTTCAAAATACCAAAAGGTGTTCACAAATATTTTTCAGTCGGCATAAAATGGTAAAATGGATTACAGATGGGGCATGGCATACATCAAATCAACTCATGATTTGGTTGAACTGACTAATAAAAATGGCTGAATGAACTGGTGATCTGTTTTTTATTTTATTTTTTTTAGCACAATAGATCATTGATTATGGGAATGAACATGTGTTGTATGCAGCTGGGAAACAGGTGACAAGCAAAGAGGAGATACAGAGCATACACTGGGCAACATTTACTGGAGTGCTAGGAGCTGAAGTCAATGGTATTTGGGAAAAATACACAGACACTAATGACGTCAATGCCACAGATGCCAACTTCAGTGCACAAGTTACAGTCACGGGTGATGATTTTGGCTGGGTCAAACTGTTCCGCTTTCCATGCTTAAAAAAAGGTTTGAAAAAATTTCTTGGTATTAATAAGTTTCATTCATTTCTTCCTATTATACCTTAACATGTAGAGCTGCAACAAAGATATCCCATTCTTGACTGTTTTTGGCCTATATATTTAAAATGCTTCCCTCTTTGTGCTGGCAGTTTTCTGGATTTCAATGCTGATTTTCATGTATAAATAATTTAGACCAGAGTCTGCATTAATAAATTCTTTGTCAGTTTCTGTGACATTTGCTTTTTCCAATTCAGTGGTTGTTAGCCCTAATCACATCAAGGTAGTGATCATCAGGGAAAGTATTAAATTTTAGAAATATTTTTGCATTTTCCTTCTATTTAAAGGCTATATGGTTTCACTTTTGTCATATTACTTGTTACTGAACCAGTACATACTTTTACTAACATAACTCTCTGATGGAATTTACTTATAACAGTTTGAGATTATTTTTTTCAGGTAGTGCACACCCTTGTAATCTGAGTTATGTGACTACCTGTATAGATGTCACATTAGCAGATCATTTTTGTGTCTAAGGTAATGAAGGCACAGAGTGGGTACTGTGTATGTAGTTTAACACGACATTGTTAAGGCAGGAGAAAAAATATCTTCTCCCTATGAGGTAGGCACAAATGAGGGAAACATCTAAAAAAAAAAAATCATTTATCTTTATTTTACATGTAAGTCTTACATAATTTACATTCTTTGAATTGTTGTTAACATTGGACTATTTTCTTGCTCCTATGTAGGTGCTAAATTTAGGAAGTACGTGGGACACTCTGCACATGTCACAAATGTACGCTTTTCTTCAGACAAGCAAAGAGTGATCACAACAGGTGGTGCTGATCATGCCATTTTTCAGTGGCGTTTCCTGTCACAAGGCACTGGTCATGATGATGATCTGCCTGATGTCCACAATGGTATATGTAATTTTCTCTCATACTGACTCCTAAGTGATAAGATATAAAGGATCAGAAGAATGATATTCATGCTAGATTTAATATTTCCCATTTTTTCTTTGTCACTTTTTATGACACCCTTTCATTAATCGCAAGATACATTTTTTTCCTTCCATGATTCCATCTTTAACAAATTTGAATTTCTACAATGCTTTTGTTGCTATGATTAGTCATAGTACAACAAAACAACTTGTGTTGATTTATATTTTAAATTGATGTGTTATTACAGATCATTCTTTGTTAACATTTCTCGTCATAAACTGTAAATCTCTCTAATTAACCATAGACCGACAGAACCCTTTTGATACTATGCATTTTATAGCCTTGTGCACATTTAAGAAATCTAACACATTATTTATACACATTGTTTTTTTTTCTTCATATTCCAGCTTATGTGGATTCCAACAGTGAAGGAAGTGATTCTGAACTGTCAGATGTAGCTTCTTTGGATTCTGATGTGGAGCAAGAGAAACAGATTCAGTATCAGCGCTGCCTGTATCGTGAAGATGCTGCACAGATGAAAAAGCTTATACAACAGGAGATAAAGCCTGGAGAAAAACGCAAACAAGGACCCAATGATGGTCTGCGACTGGAGTATGTCCATGGGTAAGCTGTATATAGATTTGTCTTGGTTTTATAATAATAATAAACGTTCACTTATATAGAGTCTTATCCTGTGCTATAGAGAAGCTCAAGGTGCTTCAAAAATGACGTAAGGTGGTGTGACTTCAAAATAAGGTGATGACAAAATGTCGGTGTTTAGCAGACTGTACTTCATGCCAAAGGTCAGTGTCCACATACAGCATTAACCACAATCTGCAATGAAACCAGAATACACTCCATAGCAAATGCAACAAATCCAACAGACGAATGAACCCCAGCACATGCAAAAGTTCACTGATCAACAAAGGTCAAACATACTTGAAGCCCACACAAGTGCACCAAACGGGAAGTCTGCATGTTGAAAAGGAATTGAAGCCACCGAAATGGAATTGGCACCGCATTCCAAACTCACGATGGCAGGTCCATCAAAAACAAACAAATTCACATTAAGTCAGCATGAGGAAAATGTTAGAGAAGACAAAAATACAACAGAGCTCTTCCCCCTCCAGCCAGTTAGGTGAAGGGACATCACTTCCTTACTGACTACTAAATTATCATTGCGTGCTGGAGAGGTTAGCTACTAGTGAAAGTAGAGTAGTAATTATATACTATTAAGCTTGTATTTTTTAAGTAATAGGAAATTAATATTATTTCCTGCAAGTATACTGTATTTATGAATGATATGCTTGTTTTCTGTCATTTTTTAGGTAATCATAAGAGGTGATCTGGATTAATTTTGGCTTCAATTCATTTCCAGATATCGAGGATATGACTGCCGCAATAACCTGTTTTACACCCAGACAGGTGAAGTTGTTTATCATGTGGCAGCAGTTGGGATAGTGTACAACAAGGAGAAGAACCAACAGCGATTTTACACGGAACACTCTGATGACATTCTGTGTCTCTGCATCCATCCTCTTAAAGACCTTATTGCTACAGGACAGGTGTGTATTACTGTTCTTGCAGGATTAAACTGACAAATTCTATTTTGGGGCTCAACTTTGGACCAATGTTGCAGTAGTGTAACCAAGTAACCTACATGGTAAAGATAACACTTAACATAGGCCATAGGTTGTTGATACCTTTATTATGATGACTGCTTGCTATCTGCCTGTGCAACCACTGCCTAGTACTCAAGTAAGCTGCTACATGGTTGAGATGGTTGAGATCCAGGGTGGTGTGGTTACTTGTGACTTGCTCTTCCCAAGCTTCTCTTGCTGACATCTGTCATGCCACACTTCTCCCTCCCCGGGCTGTTGTGCCAAGGGTGCTGTCTCTATTGGAGGACAGCACTGATTGTGTTGGTGGGGTCTTCTTAGAGGAAGTGCAGTCCACTTTGTCCCCTCTGGACAATACAAACTTGCACACCAACCAGTGCTGTTGACCAGCGCTCCAACCATTCAGCCTCCACCACAATAAAAATGCAGGACACATTGTTTTTGTGTTCGAGAAAATGCTAAAAATCTGAAATCATTTGAGGGCCGTGCCAGTGAGGTGATCAACTCTATAGAATTCAATGCACCTTTAATTCCTCATCTTCACTATTCTGACTGCAAGTCATTAAATATTTGACTCTGTACTCAGGACAAGAGTTTGGACAAACTTGTTTTGATGGTTGTTGGTGTAGGTTGGACGAGATCCTAGCATTCATGTCTGGGATGCAGAAACTTTGAAGACTGGAGCCATTCTCAAGGGCCAACATGAAAGAGGTGTTTGTGCTGTGGATTTCTCAGGTCTGTTCACTCAGTCAATGCTGCCTGAAATTGCTGTCAGGCATCATCAGGGCAGTCTAATTATTAACATTAGTCTTTGTATTACATATTTCTAAGGAAAACTGTTTATCAATGTACAAAAACCACAAGTAAGCTATTGTTATGATTCAGAGAAAGAGCAAGGAGATGCTCAGAAGTTGATTAAGGAGAAAGTACAAAAATATTTTTCATCAGAATTTTATCAGTTGCAATGTGAAAGTAAATTTTCTCAGCTGCTTGTTGCAGAACATGAGTATGTGCTTTTACAGCTCTGATTTTATGATGTGAATGTATGTTCTTACAGCTACTGAATTTATGATGTTAATGTATATATTTTAGCTGATGGCAGGCATCTTGCATCAGTTGGGTTGGACGATAACCACTGTATAGTTGTGTGGGACTGGAAGAAGGGAGAAAAACTAGCTACCACCAGGTTGGTTTACAAATTTGTCAGTATAATGCTGTCTTGTGATTGCAAGGGGGTATTTTTTGTGTGTGCGAGAGAGAGAGAGAGAGAGAGAGAGAGAGAGACAGACAGAGAGAGAGATATATTTTATTGTTGAGTATCCTTAAAGATTGGGTAGATATCATGTTTTTAATATATTCTTCAGGGGACACAAAGACAAAATTTTTGTGGTAAAGTGGAATCCTTTTGATGCAACCAAACTGGTCACAGTCGGTGTCAAACACATCAAGTTCTGGAATCAGACAGGTAATAATAATGAAGAGGACTTTTATACTGCACATTTTCTCACTGGGCAGCAAGCAGTACGCTTTACAGTTTGTCATTTTGTGGATATCATCTAAACCACTTAGCTTTCACTGCTTCATAATAGCCACACTATGAAGAGAGTTTTAATGTAACACACATACAAAGAAACAATGCAGCATCATTATTGAGGATTTAACATTCAGTATGGACAGTTTTATGCATTTGAGTTGTAACTATGAAGACGTTCACATCTGCAGGTGCAAACTGTATAGAAAGAGCTAAAAGAAAATTCAGATAACACTTTACCATGTACATATTTAGATGTTAAGTGTGTAGACCACAGTCGACACTGTTGACAACTACTTTTGGTAGACATTCAGAATAGTGTGATATACTTAACTTTTAAAAATCATTGACTAATATTTAGTATTTCTTTTCCTAGGAGGAGGTTTCACTTCCAACAGAGGTACAGTAGGTCAGGTGGCTAAACTATGTGACATGATGTGTGTGTCATATGGTAAAACAGCAGATGTTTGCTTCTCTGGAGGCGCAGATGGCAACATCTTCATATGGAATGGATTGGTCCTCCAGAAAGTAGTCAAGGCCCATGATGGCCCTGTTTTTGCCATGCACTCACTTGACAAAGTAAGCTGTGTGTGTGTTTGTGTGCACACGTGCATGCTTGTGTTTTATGTGGGTGGGCATGTTAATATGCATGCATATGTGTGCATATGCATGAGTATGTGTGTATATGTGATGGAATTAGGTGCACATATTACTAACTGTTATTCCTGTGTTTGTGCTGGAATCCATTAGTACTTATTAAATATTTTTAGATGTTCATATGAACTGCTTAAATCTTTGTTGCACTATGTCTCTAGCAACCTGGCAGTTTGTAAGTTTACAGGCTTTGTGGAAAATATGAAAGCTTATGCAACCAGAACGTTATGATTTAAAAAATATCTATCTTTTAATTTTGAAAGCTTGACATTCTGCAAATATTTATAATTCTGCAGGGCTTTGTGACTGGTGGCAAGGATGGTGTTATTGGTCTTTGGGATGACCAGTTTGAGAAATGTCTTAAAACATACAGCATTAAAAAAGCATCCATTGCCCAAGGGTCAAGGGGCATACTAACATTGGAATCGCCTGCTGTACGTGCCATTGTACTAGGTCATGGCAAGATTTTGGTAGGCACTGTGACTGGAGAAATTCTTGAAGTGGACAAAGCTGGACCTATGTCTATTCTAGCACAGGTAACTTTTGGAAACTGGTTGTTCTTATTATAAGTAACAATTTTTTAATGATCTTTTTGATCCTTTAATTGAAATTGTCTTGCAGAATTAGCATGGATGTGAAATTTTGTGTCAAAACTAGCTACAAAACAATGCATGCTTCCAAAGAAACACACAAACACCTCTTAATGAGAAAAGAAAAGAAAAGAAATCAAGAATTATCTTCTGCAAACCACAGAAATGTTTGACACATTCTTCAAGATTTTTAAAAGCTGTTCTTGTAGCAGATATTTTTATTTTTGTTTTTAGGGCCACATGCAGGGAGAGCTGTGGGGGTTGGCTACCCATCCTGCTAAACCCTTGTATGCCACAGTCAGTGATGACAAGACCTTGAGAATCTGGTCTTGTGAAGATGCCCATCAGCTTATAAGCATGAAGGAACTGAAGCATGCTGGCCGTTGTGTTTGTTTTTCACCTGATGGAAAGTTCCTTGCTGTTGGGTTTAAGGATGGTATGTCAAAGCTATTTGTGTTGTTGTTTTTTCAGATATATAAAATTGGCATAAAATATTCAGTTTAGTTTTCTAATTGCAGGAATAGTTTAACACCACACATATAACTCAAGTGCAGATAATAAAGTTTTCAGTAACATTTTGCATTTTTCGAGGCCAGTCACAGATAAAGATTTGTTAGTGAAAGATTATGGCAAGGCCATAAATGTAATCAATTTCAATCATTGTAAGTTTTTAATCTTTAGCATACGTTTGTTTCTTTTGTTAATTCTAAAGGAAGTTTCACAGTGGTAAATGCAGACACATTGGATCCCGTGGCATCATTTCATCACAGGAAAGAAGAAATTTCAGATATACGTTTTTCACCAGGTAAATACAATTTTCTCAAAGAATGCTTTTTAATAACACTTAACAGTACTGTTGCCTTGCATATTGATAGTCTCCTCTGACTTTATCCACTTCCTATGCTTTCGAACAAAATACAATTTCCAATGTATTATTTTTTGTGACATATTTGTCAATATTGTACACACTTGTTCTTTGCAGCTTGTTACACTCCCTGCTTTAAAAACCTTTAGTTCCTAATTTCTCCAAAAACCCCCAAAGAAACCCAACCTCTTAAGTCATCTGATAATTGTGGCCTGATAAGGTTAGTACTAACTACTTTCATCAACTTGCTGAAATTCTCTGATGCTGACCACATACTCTTTGGGCTTTGACTGCCATATGCATACATGCAAGTCACCAATGTGACAGAATCCCAGGAAAAAAATTCATGTCCTACTATATGCACCATCTGTGGCTTACAGTTTATGTTTTTTTTTCACACGGAGTGACATGACGCTAACAAGGCCAGTGGAAAGTCCATCAGCAGATCAAGTGTGTTGGTTTACATCTTATGTATGAGAGGTGTAAGAGTACAGGAGGTCAGAAGTGGAAGGGAGGATAGAGAGTGTCATTTGAAAGAAACACAGGGTGCAGGACAGCTGGACATGCTGATAACTAGACCAAGAGATGTAATGGCACCTCGCTTGACCACTAGTAAACCCATTCTTCCTGCTGCCTCTTGCATTTGCATTTTATTGAGAAAGTGTTTGAGTGGAGACCAGGGGTGCTCACATAATCACCTCTTGTTTACAGCACTGATCTTATACTTGATGAAAACTGATAATGATTTATAATGTTCTCAGTTTATTCTAGAAAACCTCTTTTTCTCATGCAGACATAGGAAAGTATTTGGCTGTAGCATCCCATGACAACTTTGTTGACATCTATAATGTCCTGGGTAGCAAGCGCATTGGCACCTGCAAAGGAGCTTCAAGTTACATCACTCATATTGACTGGGATAAAAAAGGTGCACAGTATTTCATCTCTGGTTTAAGCAATCCTTCCCTTCGACCTCTGTATATCACACACACACACACACACACACATTCACATACTGAAAAATATGATGTCTTTAGTTTCCTGTCCTGAATGTACTGCATTTGAAATACAAGATGTATTGTTTGTATTTGACAAAGTGAAAATTGTTTGCAGGCAAAGTTCTTATGGTGAACTCTGGAGCGAAAGAACTGCTTTTCTTTGAGGCTCCTAGAGGAAAACGAATCACGATCAACAGCTCAGAGATTGAAAAATTCAGCTGGTCAACATGGACAGGTGTGCTTGGTGCAGCTTGTGAAGGAGTGTGGCCTCCAAAAAGTGATGTAACTGATGTCAATGCTGCATGTTTGTCACCTGATAATACTCTCCTGGCTACTGCTGATGACTTTGGTTTTGTTAAACTATTTAGCTACCCTGTAAAGGTGAGAATTATTTTGATGCTCACAGTTTGAATTATTTTTTTGAGAATTGGTTACACAATGCAATGATTTGATAGAATTTTGTTTGGGCCTTCATTGTGAAATTGTTTTCTTCTTCTGTTTTAAATACACAACATTAATTTTTTAAAAAAGGGAAAAGAATGCATTAATATATATAGCTGTTCCTTTTCATTCCACAGGGGAAGTTTGCCAAGTACAAGAAGTATGTTGGTCACAGCGCCCATGTCACTAATGTTCGATGGACAGGTGATGGCCGCAGACTGATTTCAACTGGGGGTGCTGATACAGCTGTGATGGTGTGGACTCGTCAGTCTGTAGGAGAAAGAGGACTGTCTAAAGGAGATAGTGATGACTCTGATACTGACTCAGAAGAAGAAGGTGTTTTCTTAATACACTGTTGTAAAATGAGTGGAAGGAAGAACAGAGAAATCTTAGCAGGACACTTCCTTGCAAGCATATGCATCCATTAGACAGTTGCAGAGTAACCAAGTATGTTTATGCTTGCTGGAAATAATGTCTTGACAGTGACCAAGCAAATATCTTGCAGATGGAAAGCAATATTGAATACCAGCAGTAAAATAAGACTTGATGGAAGTAAATCTTATGAGTGTTTGGTTTGTAATAAGTAGTGTTCAGGCCCAAAACACTGTTGTCTTAGAACCATGTCTCTGGTCTTAGGACAAGTTCATTATATTTTAATAAACTATCTCATAGATAATTTGCTTGGATTTTGATACAGGTTATGACAGTGATGTAGAGAGGGAGAAGAATATTGATTACACCACAAAGATCTTTGCCACATCTGTTCAGAGGAAGGAGGGTGTGCGTCCAAACCTGCAAGAAATTGAGGAAGTTAAAAAGTGAGGATAAAAAACATGTGTAGATGTAAAAGGATATCTTAAAGGTTTTGTTTTGGATGTGTGTGTGTATGTGTGCATGCACAAGGGAGACATACTACTATGCTGAGATTGTGTGCAACTGATACATTTGTTTAATGAAATATTGAACAATTTGTAATGTATAGACCAGCTGTCAGTCGTAATGCACCAGAGCCTCCCAAGGTGAAGATGGCAGAGCCAGTTACAACAGGCGGCAAGAAGAGGAAAATAACACAAGTGACAGTGAGTTTGACACAAGCACAGTATCACTGGACAAAACAACTTGCCACACAGTATCACAGAACAAAACAACTTGCCACATACACAGTATCACTAGACAAAATAACTTTCCTTGTGCATATTTACAAAAATCTTCAGCAGGCAACCGAACAAAATTTTTACAAAGTGCAATGCATGAGTGAGAGATTTGTCTCTTGAAAGATGAAAAGAGCAAGCAAGCAGAGTAAAATTGAATAGAGGTTTGCTTTTCACCTGTAATGTATCAAACCAAGACAAAGTTTACCTCTGACCTTTTAGTCCTTAAACATCTTCAGCCACAAAAGACATGTTTATTGGTGATCATTTGAAAATGGCTTTTACTGTTTGAGTATCATTATTTTTCTTACAGAACCTTGAGTTGGAACGCATCCAGGGGTACAGAGGGTTTGATGCTCGCAGCAATTTGTTTTATGTTAATGATGGCAGTGATATTATCTTCCACGCTGCTGGTGCTGGCATTGTGCAGAACCTGTCCTCAGGTAAACATGCTGTCCCTACAGAGCATTGCGTTGATAGTTACTTAAAGAATGCACAATGGCAAAACCTGGCAGATTCCTACTTTTGCTGATACATTGTAAAATCTGATAACCATTTGCATGTATAGCGTATGCAAAATAGGTGGCATACATTTTCTGCTTTTTTACCTTGAGATCGATTATTTGTTGTGTGCAACTGTTCTACCTTTTAAAAATCATTCTACTTCAAGTTATTGGCTTGTTTTGAACTCAGTTTATGAGAGAAAAATCAAAATACAATAAAAGAGAACAATTGTAAAAATATATAATCATAGAAAGAACCTCCATAAAGCTTAGATCCAAAGAATTCTATAAGTTCCAGGATGGTTAACTTTGGGATCATAAAAGATTCTTTTGCCATGAAGAGATATACATTTTGTAGGATGTATTCTAAAAAGAGAAAGGAGTTCAAAACATTTTAAAGCCTTTTTTTTATATTGCACTAATGATTACACTTTATTTCACTACAGGTGCTCAGTCATTCTACCTTAAACACACTGATGACATCATTGCACTTGCTGTCAATAAACATCCAAAATTTCGCAATGTCATTGCTACAGCACAGATCAGTGATGTGCCAACTGTGCACATCTGGGATGCCAGCTCAAAAGATACTCTGTCAGTCCTGCAGGGAAATCACAAAACTGGAATATGCTCTCTGGACTTTTCTTGCACTGGCAAGATGCTTCTGACAGTTGGGCTGGAGAATGAGCACAATATTATTATCTGGCGGTGGCAGGATGGTGAGAATTTTGTCATACATAGGCCATCTTGGAGCAGATTGTGAAAATTACATAATACCTTTTTGATGAATTACTGTGATCACTGGTCACATGTCTAAAGGACATTTCATTTGCAAAACTGAGAGGATAATTAAATGTGGTGAATTTGAATAATTTGGTGTATCATTCTGTTGGTCAGGCTCAGATTTTAAAGGAGGTGACTCAGTAGCAAGTTAGATGTAAAAGGTATTTGATTATCATGATTGTGATGATGGTGATGATGTGCATTTCTTTTTTTACAATAGGTGTCAAGGTGGCAGGTGCACCAGGTCACAGCAAGCGCATTTTCCGAGCAGAATTTCGGCCTGACTCTGATACTCAGTTTGTGACTGTAGGTGTCAAACATGTAAAATTCTGGTCAGTCGCTGGAGGCCAGCTTGTTGGGAAGCGGGGAATAATTGGTGCTGTGGCCAGTCCATCAGGTCCCATGTACAAAATGCAGACCATGCTATCTGTTGCATTTGGGACGGTGAGTGTATGATGAAACAAGCTGGGATGATAGTGATTATGTAAAAATGTTGATTTTCTTGTGATGAATGTTGATTTTGACTACAACATTTTTTAGTGTTGCATTTATTGTATTTAAAATAATAAAGGTGATTTACTTTTGTCTGATGTAAGAACAGATTTGTTCATATCTGTGTGATGTGAGTGTCTCTGTGTGATTAATATATGTGTGAATGTGTGATTAATATATTCTTTTCTTCTTTTTTCAGAATAATGTGACATACACAGGAGCCATCAGTGGTGATGTTTATGTGTGGCAGGACTCAAGCCTAACACGTGTGGTGACAAAGGCACATAATGGACCTGTTTTTGCCATGTTTACAACTCTTAGAGATGGTCTTCTTGTCACAGGTGGAAAGGAAATATCGTTAGTAGTCTTATCTTTTAATAGAAATAAATGTTTGTGTGTTGTGTGTGCATTTTGTATGATTGTAAATTTCTTCTGTTATATAGATATGATTATTAAACCAAAGCTTAGCATAAAAGACCTGATTTTGTGTCCTGTCCATTAATTTGGAGGGTATATCTAGAATTGGGTAGATAGAGGGTGGTATTTCATGTCATCTGGTAAGTACCCAAAAAAATGTTCAACAAAACTGTAAGGAGTAAAATTTTACAAAATAAAAGCATACAATTTAAATGTTGTCAGGCCAGAGCAAGCAGTTAGACTAACCAGCAGTACTTGTTCTTCTTACCTACCTCCCCCAAGTTGAACCATTCTTTGCTGCTGTAGAGTACAGGTGGATGCAAGCCCATATTGATTAGGTGTTCAAGGAGAGATAATTTACCAAACCTCATCCATGACTTTTTTGGGAATGTTCCCTTTATTCCAGTATCTAAAGAGCATGAACATTTGATATTCTTTTCTACCATAAAGAGCAATGTATTCAAATTGCAGTATATTATGTGCTGCATGAATTACATGATGTATATCTATCCTTTTTAAAAATTTAGATCTAAAGACAGTGGACCTGTTAAGCTGTGGGACCCAGAGATGAAAAGGTGTCGAGCGTTTCCAATCACAGAGGCTGGAACTGCATTGGAGAGTGTGAAATCTGTCTGTCGAGCAAAAGTATGATAATTATGAAATTGTAGAGTTTATTGGTGTGATAGTTTAATGGCATGATTTAAAAGCTATTCATAGCAAGTAGTAGATTTCATCATCAGCAGTTGTCTTACTCAATACTTTTTAAGTCTGACTAGTCTTGACTCCAAAACCTTTTTTTTTATTTTACAGGGAAAAATTCTTGTAGGTACACGTAAAAATCAAATTCTAGAAGTGAATGAGAAAACAGGCAATATGCAGCTTCTGATGTCTGCACATGCTGAGGGGCTGTTGTGGGCACTGGACTGTCATCCCCTAGCTGCCCGCTACATCACTGCTGGCTTTGACAACACACTCCGCCTCTGGGACATACCAAACAAGGTTTGCATTACACTAATGGATAATGGATAGCTTGACCCCGACTTTTTCTAGTAAGCCATTGTCTTTTTATTATTAGTGCTTGCAACCTTTTTTTTGTAGACAATTTTACAGTTATACAGTGTTTGGATTACTCTAAACATCCCTCTTCTTCTGATGTAGCCTTCTGTGAACCAAGCAATAGTTAAGATTCATTACTTGGAGTTTCACTTCCAGAGAATTTTTCCCCCTCAAACTCCTGTATCTATGTTTAGGCACAAACAGAGGAGATAATCTATGATGAATGTGATAGTAATCTAAAAGAGTTGAATATCCACTCCAAGTCCAGGAAATTCTTTTTGTAATCACTTTTTGACCTAGTATCTTTCTTAAACAGTATTTATACTTGAACAATATATTAATCACCATAAATTTTTCCAAAAATAATATTGAATTTTTTTCAGTCAATGGTTGCCAGAATGGAAGTTGGAAGTGCACGGTCTGCCTCATTCAGCCCAGATGGAGATTTGATTGCAGTCGGTCTGAAAACTGGTGAATTCATCTTGCTGGCCACAGCAGGCTTCAAGCTCTGGGGACGTAAACGAGATAGATCTGCTCCCATTAATGATATCAGGTAAGGGCCTTAAGTATCTGTTGTAGTGATGTTCTGCTTGTATGATTCCCAGTGAAATCTGAAACAATATTAATCTTTTTACAGGTTTAGCCCAGACTCCAAAATACTTGCTGTTGGATCTGAGGATTGCTGTGTGGACTTTTATGATCTGACTTCTGGTCCTTCCCTAACTCGCACTGGGTACTGCAAGGGTATCCCTAGCTTTGTCATCCAGATGGATTTTTCAGCTGACAGCCATTACATTAGGGTTAGTTTTGTATTAGAAAATCTTTTATTATCTGTCTTTTTCACTTCTACCATATGGCATAATTGCAGGAGAACTAGAATTGCTTGTGATTATCATCAATAACATAGAAACAAGCCCCTACCAAATAAAACGTTTCTCACTCACAGCCAAGCAAAGGGAGGATCTATAATGAATAACACACATATATTTTAAAGGAGCTTGTAACATGGAAGAGTTATGCCTTGCTAGTGAGATGCCCCGTATTCTAGTGGTGATAGGGGAAGGCAGAGCGTGACCTTCTCCTGCTGCCTTTACCTTCCTTGAGGTATTAGATCCTCTTTTTGTTGGGTAGTCAGGTGGCATTTTCCAGTCATACACATGAGTCAGCTTCTCCTGAGTTCCTCAACTACCAAGTTATGGAGTCACATATTTGCCAGATTAAACAATGATAATTAAGTTAATTTAAATAGCGCTTTACCTCATCATCAAAGGCTAACTCAAAGTGTTTGGAATACAAACACAGAATAATAATTATACATACATGGATACATGCAACATAATGCCCAAACATATGTCTATAGAATGCTGTATGGCAACATGAAAGAGAGGAATCCTATAGTTACTCCCAGCTTGCTCAATCCATTTTAAAATCTATGTGACAAAGCCATATGCATTTATATATTGTTTTTATCTGGTGCTATATGAATTGTTGAAACACTGCTATAAGCTTCTGCAGAAAATTATAGAAGGAAGAAAGATTTTTAGTGCTTTCATACCAGAACGCCAAATCAACAATATTTAAAGATTGTGAATGGAGTGGTATAGCATCTTCTGACAGGTTTTGTAGTGCAGATCTACTGTAATATAACAGATTTGATGTTATACCTCAGGACTTACTTGCCCCAAAATTATTTTTTATGAATGATATTTATCCCATTTGTTGGCAAGGGTAGCCTTACTTACCCTTGCTTATATATATATTTTTAAAAGCATGTTAAAGCTGCATTTCCTTGTATGACAGGTAAGCACTGGAGCTTACATCAACCAAGTGTTTGTGGTACCTGCTGGCAACCTACTAGAGGATGAGGCGATCATAAACAAGATTACCTGGAATACCTGGACGAGGTATAAATCAAAATAAGTTAACATTTCCAAAATGGGATGAGCATTTTCAGAAGTAAAAAGCAGTTGAATAACTAATTGGAAAAAACATTTTTTACTGTGAAGATATCAGTATTTGAGGTGCCTTACTGGTCACAGTAATTTTTTTTTTTCATTTCTATGTGGTTTTTTTCCTCATTGTTAGTGTCCTTGGGAAAGAAGTTTTGGGAATCTGGCCTAAGGATTCAAGTAAAGCTGATATAAACTGTGCTGACCTGTCTCATCTTGGCAATGCATTGGCTACTGGTGATGATTTTGGATCTGTCAAGTTGTTCGAGTTCCCTTGTCCAGACAAGTTTGTAAGTATCTTGCATCATAACTGGTGAAGAAACATGAAATGTAGGGAAATACAAAATACTAGTATATGTAGATCTTTAATGGTTTAAAACTGATGTTTATCTGAATAAAGAGAATGCAAACATTGTTGTTTATGTACTGCTTTTAAATGGAGTTTTAAACAAAAGAACACAAATATGCTTAAAATAAGGCATTAAGTTTGTTAAAAACCTTGAACATAGAGTGGTTGCATTTTTGCATTTATTGCATGTGCTCTCTCTGACTTTTTCTCCCTGAATTTGCCTGTCAAAATAATCTTGCTACTGGGTCATGTTACTTTGCTTTGTCTCTCTCTCTCTCAGAACATGGTGAGTTGGCTACAGGTTTGTGTTGCATTGCTTTGTCTGTCTCTCAGAACATGGTGAGTTGCCTGTTAGTGCATGTAGCTAGTTTTGGAGTAAAGTAGTTCAGAATAAATGTGGATGATGGTCAGAATTCTGTTTTTCTGCATGGCTCATGTTCAGCTAGAAAGACCTGCCTACATAGCTTTGAGCAATTGTGTTTGGATTTTTTGTTATTTCTGTGTTTAATAGAGGTTGAAGAATTGAATATGTTTTTTTGAACAGTGGTTAAACTAAATTTTTTTACTAAAAGGGTCTTTTGGCACTTTGGAAAAACCTTATATCCCAAAAAATAGTAAAAGAAGAAAATACTACAAAAACAGATTCTAGCTTAATGGAACCTTATTAATATCCAGAGTTTTATGGTGGGGTTTTGTTAGATAATTACTAGATATACAAAAGAATAGGAGCAGTGCACCCTCTAGTAATTTTCAGAAGAACCAAGTCCTATCATTTCAGGTATTTCTTTTTCGTTTAGTATTAGAGCAATAACTGCAGCTTTCAAGTCTTATGTTGTAGACAAAGATTGTCTCTTATTATACTAGTAAATCCTTGAGTAGATACATTTAGATCTCTCTGTAACAGTCCATATCTGCTCTCACATGTAAGCTTATAAAACTGTCATTAATAATTGTCAAGGTGTTTTTTTCATGTGTGAACTTTCCTTTGTATGATGTAACATAACAATTAAATGGCCCTTTATTTGATGTAATATAACAAATGACACTTAATGTGATGTAACATAACAATCGGCGCTCTATTTGAATTCAATATGCACAACTTGATGCACTTGCACAGACATCGTTATTCTGTGTTGAAGTTTTTTTTCCATTTCTAAAGACTTTTTATGATACATTAGCCATTCCTATATGGTACATATATAGAAATCAAAACTGTTTTATTAGACATATTTAATTTATTTACATTAATCTGACATTTGTAAAAGATGGGAAAAATGTTAAACAGTACTAATCTGAAAAATACATGCTGCTTATATACTCTTTTTTTGAACAATTGTATGTGGCTGGAGAGCATCTACTATATTTTATCATTATGCAAAATTGTACATGCATGTTTTACAGAAATGTTGGTTATTGTAGAGTAAATGTTTACTTCCTGAAGCTAACCTTTATCACATTACAGTAATGCCTTTTTTTATGTCAAGGTTTTCCAAATAAAAATTGTTTTTGTCATGATTATTAGTTTCGTAATAATCTGTTGTCACTGAGAAATAGAGATAAAGTTAAGATAAACTGAGTCAGTTCTAAATTTGTTGTTTGTTTTGTGGCGTTAAACTAATAGTTAACTGTATTTAATTTATTTACATTTGAAGAAAATAAATCTTAGGTGTTATAATTATTACTAATGAATTTTTTTTGTCTCAGTTTATGTCAAGATACATTGAATCCTAAATGGCAGTTTGTTATGTTTAAAATCATACAACAGATTTATAATATGCTAATAACAAACATGAAGACATTATTAGTTTGAACATAAAAAGGAAAAAGTTTTGCTCAAAGTGACCTTGATGGACTGTTCACACAGGCACCTCACAAAACATTTGTTGGCCATTCGGCACATGTGACGGGCGTGCGCTTCACATTCGATGATAAATATCTCATCAGCATTGGAGGCGATGATTGTTGGTAAGAACTTGATTTTGTACCATTCTAGTTTTTTTTCTTTTAGCTCCTTAATTATAGGCTGAATGTAATATTATTTACAGATTTGTGGGTTTAGGTTACTGCAAATCACCAAATCTTAAAACTGAGGGGATAAATATTGTTTGAAGAGAAATTTCTTGAAAGAAAACTTTGATGTCATCCTTTCTTTGAAATGTTCAGAGTTCTCTCTCACAAGATGATGGGACTGTGTGCATTTAGAGGATAGTTTGCTTTGTCTTCTCTGGTTGTCATCTAGTCATTTTCTTTTCCATTTTGCCTATTATTTCTTCATAGCCACCTTCATTTCCATAGTTTTTCTTTTTAGTTAACATATTTTCAAATAAAGTAAAACATTTGTCTTTTGCAGCATATTCATATGGAAATGCATTTGAAAGGATTTGCTTACAACCCTAGAGCTATGACTAACAGCAACATTGTCAACACTGCCACCCAGACAGGGCCGTGCTTATGGGCAGGCGGACGAGGCATCTGCCTAGGGCCCCGCGCTTCAAGGGGCCCCGCGCTTTTGATTGATATGGTAACTAGGCATATGGAAAACCGTGTGATCGTGGCGTGAGGGCCCCGCACATGCCCTTTGCCTCGGGCCCCGCGGGGGCTAAGAACGGGCCTGCACCCAGATGTGTAAAGAAATTGTACTATATTATTGTAATATCTACACAGTTATGGCACTTAAGTTGAGGTTCTCATCTGCAATTTGATGATTATATAGGCTCTAATATTTCTGTTGAAAAAGTTTCCCATTATCCCTTTATATGAACATTTATATCTTTCTTGATATCTGAACTTTTCACTTTTATCCATAACAGATTATCAGTTAGCTTTATCTATATTAGATTATATATCTTCCGTCCATTTACTGATTTACTTATACACAATTTTACTACTGTCTCCAGCTTAATTATCCCTTCACAATTTGCACTTCAAATGTGAATGTCTTCATAGCTACAGCTCATTTTCATCAATACACCATTTTGAATAAGCTAATGTTCTCCTTATCTTTAGACACATTTTTAGCTGCTGTAAAACTTTTTTAAAAACAAATTCTTTTTCATAAGACAAAATCAAAAGGGGGCTGTAGGTTCAGATTGTCTGCAGTCACAAACCTCTGTGGATGTGGAGCCTGTTAAAAGTGCTGGACTAGCTCAGCATGATGCACGTCCTCAATTGCTGCACTCTAGATAATTTTTGTCTTTGTCCTTAATCCCTTATTGTGATAATTAGTCCTTATTTGTGATATGTGATACATGCAGTCTCTGTGATAGTGAAGTTGGTATTACACAGACTTAATATATATAGATATTCTAATATAACTTTTCATGTACTTATAAATGTCTTCACTTTGTTTTTTTCTTTGTAGCAGTATAATCTCTTCTTAGAAATTTTGCATATCTGACTTACTCAGAGCTACTATATCTTGTCATTCTTGTGTTATTTATTTGAAAACAGTCATGTGATGTATAATAGCAAGTTCTTAAGCTGTCTTTTAGAGCGGCTTATATTTAGCTTTACAGTTGGCAGTGGACAACTGTTA
The DNA here is from genome assembly GCF_003073045.1 of Pomacea canaliculata. Classification (NCBI taxonomy): domain Eukaryota; kingdom Metazoa; phylum Mollusca; class Gastropoda; order Architaenioglossa; family Ampullariidae; genus Pomacea; species Pomacea canaliculata. The sequence goes on from NC_037597.1 coordinate 15,713,194, forward strand.
ATAAGGAATTGAAATAAATCTCTGAGCTGTGACATAAATACCTTATATTTAACATGTATTGAGATGTCAAATGTTGTGGCCCTTGTCCATTTCTACAAATTTTTATGAACATTAATGTTCTTACAAAACTTAAAAAAGAATACCTGTAGCAGTAGCAAATCACGGAATATTTGCACCAATTTTTATATTGTACGCCTTGTTGTGAGAGACGTTTATTTTTTACTGTGATACAAAGTATAAATGTTGATCAGTGAAAATTTTGACCTGATCTATATTGATGTAATATATGCAATGTGCCTTTTTATGAGATCGTTATGACTGGTGTAGCACTATAATTACAAAAGTAGCAGACATTTGGATTCAGTAATTATTTAGTGACATTGCACTTCTTCAAGAAGGTTGCACTTAATTGAAGACAAATGTAAAATAAATATTTAATATGCTGACACGATATGTCATTTTTATGTATTATTTATCGTGTATCAGACTGGTTATTCTCACTGGCAGGGGAAGGCGTCGTGATCTGGTATAGGCAGTGCACTCAAAGACAAATGATATATAAAAAATAAAGCAGAGTGGCGGACAAACAATCACATATTATGATCAGCACTTTGCATGTTAAGGGAAGTGAGAAGATTTCTGTCGAAGAATTCAGTTATGATTATAAGGCTAAATTGTTATCGCCAAGTAGCTGCCGAATGACAAGTTGTTGACAGAGAAGCGCGTATGTTTGCTCGATGACCCTAATCTATCTACCCACCACTGTATAGTCGGTCAACATTTTTAAAGGGCGCCCGACGTAACTGACGTTAATTCGCTCACTGGCAGCGCGAAGTACCGGTAAAAAAGGCCGGTATCCCCGTCGTGGCATAGTGAACATAAAGCATAGTATCTGTATTATAATTAAGTTACCATTACAAGATCCATTACCGGTTTAAATTCAACATAAAGCAACTTGTGGCAAAGTTTTTGGTGTCGCTGACATATAATTTTTGGACACCATTATTATCGATTTCAAATCGTAGACACACTGTAAGACAGATCAAGAGGGAGACAGACAAACCGAATTAATTGAGATATTCTTTTGTCAGCAGATGGCGATTGGGATTTTTTATACTGGGGGAACAAGAGTGTGAACCTCAGCATCCAGTTTCTCCCCAGAAAGCCAAGCGTATACATCTTCCTACGCCACGGCATTGACAACGTTGATAATAAAATATCGCGGAAGCATTTAATTACGTGTAATCTGCTCTACATAATGACATTACTATATCAGAGCAGATTACACGTAAGTGCGCAGCTTGAAAAACGATCATTGATGTCATATATGTTTACTAGTAAACAAAGTTCACTATAGTTGATCAGCATCTATCAGATAAAACATCTCTTGCAGTTTGACTAAAGCGAGAACAATGGCAGTCGATGATTCTGAATCTGATTTTCGTCGTCCTCTAATTTTATTCTTGAGGACGAAAAGTGAAAATCGTTCAATAGGAATCTTATAAAATAACGGTCGACGTAACGCTAGAGTAACGTACGTAGCACCGCTTTCTGATGTTCATGATTCTGCGCCATGTCTACGAAATGCGTGTATATATATTTTGCGACCGGATTCAAAACAGCTTCACGTAAGATATTGTAATTTACTGAACAGATAAGCGTTGTCAACATCGATTAATATCTATAGTGTGTTTAGTGCAGAATGGATGGTGAGCGCAGCTCACTGCTGATCGAGAGGAAGGAATCCCATTCACTAACAAACCCCAGCAGATATGTCCTTGGAGCTCGAGTTCTACCGTGACAGTGCAGCTAAAGAATATAGATAAATGTATATTTTCTGGCGAAGCAGCGCTGTGGTAAACTCGCTTTGTCTGTGGCGAGTCATGTATGATTTCAGATCTTCTCTCAGCATGACATGTTGAGAGTGAACATTGTAAACCCTGGGGTTTTGTCAAACTTTTATTCTGCACTGTTATTTCTTCCGCGTGATTTTTTTTAAAACAGAAAATGAGTAAAACTTAGATACTTTTCCCCATTATCCCCTCAGACAAGCACTTTTCAATCAAATAAAACCAGCTATAAATTCTCTGGAAGCTTTTCGATCGGCTTACCTCTCACAGGGTTGGCCGTCCAATTAATTTAATTAAATTCCTCAAGCCACATTACTGAAATCAACTAAGATAATTGTAAATCCTTACATCTATATTAACTTTGAAGATGATTTATTCAAAGATTATCCACTATGTAGATATATACGTCCGTGGTTATCCAAGAATGTCGGGAAGCGAGTGTACGGAAACCTCCCCTTCAACTGCCTGTGGGAGAACGTGACAACGATTACTCCCTGCCGGCTAGTAAGATAGGCTACCCCCACGAAATGTCCTCTAATGTGAGTTGAAGAGTGCAAAGACTTGTCCAAAAGGTCATTGTATTCTTGCAGACAAGATGCCGTTGAATCTGCCTATTGTAGAACTTGTATTGGATCGTGGGGATATAGGTAAATCGCCATATTTGTTCTTTCTTGTAGTAACGTTTGCTCCCTAAGGTCTAAGTAGGCTAGAGGTCTGTCGCAACTACCTACAATCTCTTTAATAATTTTCTTCCTTATTTAGCAGATCTTTCACGGGCTAGTTGTTACTGATTTGTTTTCATAATTGAAACTCTGAAAACTAATAGAAATTCCAGAAGATATATCTGTAATATGCTGTTGAAATGTCCAAAGGCAGTTTGTAACGTATGACGTAGTCTCATTTCGCATGCTTCAGCTGAACCTAGTAACCTTCATTGGACTACAAATGAAAACAAACAAACAAATTAAGTAATGCGTCAATACAATATCAGTTCCAGTTTTTTAGTCCTACACATTAAGTGTACATTAAGGTTGTATAGCTCATGATAATTTCTAGAACAAATATCCTCAACAAATAACTTAAAGCAAAATATAAAAGAATATTTAAAGATTACAAATACTAGATAAAATTGGTTAATCAGTAGGGATAACCTACAGAAATACAAACCAAGTCATAGTTTTATTTATATAATACTGTATATCTATACACACACATGTTGATCATACTACAATACACAAAACAGCCCAAACTTGTTATCTTACTACCATCCAACACAAATACTGGGTGAGAGGCATCACTAGGAATAACTCTTGGTGGTGCTCCATTCTGCCACAAAGTGTGGCAAGAGGTAGGGGCAGCAATTATGGGTGGTGAGATAACGATTGGAGATTGCAGGAGTTTAATATTTAGAATGATGTCAGTGTACACTATAACTGCATCATAGGCAGTGGCATAGGAACCAGGGGTGCAGCCACCCTCTCAAAAAAGATGCCGAGGAAAAAAGAATGTGAATGTCATTCACTCTCAGCATTGAGGCCCCCCCCCCCCAAATAAAAAAGCACAGCATCTTCATACATCACTAATAAGTTATCAAATGTCTAGCTTCATTTGAAATATATTTCAGTAATAATTGCAATGATGCATAAACAAGCCCTGTTCTAATTAGAGTGGACATTTAGGAGGTTACTTCTTACAGATGCATACCTAAATAACATAAATTATTTGATGTGGGGTGATTTTTTTTTTCTTCTTTTCCATCAGGGAATACAATGTTCTTTTAAGGAAAATTATTTCCTAAATCACAGCAAACCAAAGACATTTTCTGCTCATACAGATATTAATAAGAAGTTAATACCAGCTAAATTTAAATTTGGTTTATTTTTTATGATAGATTTTCAAAATTTTAAGAATTGTTTTATAACATTTATTGAATTCTTTTAAAATTTAATTGATATGCATTCCAAAATAATGTGTCATATACAAGGATAACACTTAGAAGGCCATGTTGCATGCACATTCTTCATAAGCCATTTATTACATTTATATGAGTTATTTCCTTGCCCATACAATTTGTATATCATATGGTATCACAACAGGGATATGATACCAGTATTGCACTTAGTAATTTTATACTATTGAGATCCATGATACCTGCTTTTGAAAATGTTTCTGCCCCCCACTTTTGTGGACAGCTGTTCACTGTTAGTGTTAGGATTGTTGATTACATGTCTTTGCTTTGCATTTTTTGGCAACTTATTATTTGGAGATTATCAAATGTTTTTAGGAATGAACTACCAGGGATCTCTGACCAGTTAATGCCGGTTCATATAAATTGTTTTCTTGCGCTGTAGAGGGTATATAATCTACAGGAGGCAGTGAGCTCATATCATTATACTTCTGTCGGGGACAGCTAGGTTTAATTTTTTTTAAAGTTAGCAGCTCTGATGACAAATAAAATTGACAATAATTCACTTCTAGGTACTTCATAAATCTGTATATTCTTTCACTAAACCAATAAATTTGATGATATAGTAGGATATTTCATGAAAGGCATAAATATGTGAAGTTACAGGTTACTATGATTTCAGGCCTGGGGTTTAACATTCGTGGTGGTATTGATCTTCCTCATGCACCAAATGACACAGGTATTTTTGTGACACGCATCAAAGAGGATGGTGCAGCATTCAAAGATCGCCGTCTTAAGGAAGGTGATAAAATTTTGGAGGTATGTAAGGATAGACTTTTATTATAGTTTATGTATGTCCGAAAATTTCAATGGCAATTAGCTAAGTATTTGCCCTCTAAACAATAATAAAAAACCCATTGACTTGGTGTGTTCCTGCTGCATCAGCATCTGAAGAGATGTATGTGCGCATTTTGCTTCCACACTGTTTCGTTCTTGCTGGTCCATTTACCATTTCAGCTAGGCATGTTATTTGTCTTAGTGGATAGTGTTGTCCAGTTGCTTCTGGTGTTTTTAGTATATGGTAGCTCAACTTCACCCGTCTGTTTGTAGTGATTAACTGTGTGCAGTGCCTCCATTTAAAATCCAAATGTTTGTACCGGTATCCTTAAGCCATTTTTATTACTTTTCCTTTTTTGAGGTGGCAAATTTTTGTTTTAAACGAAAAACAGGCATTATTATCCTGGGTTTACTTGCTTAGAATTTTGCTTTTTGCTAATGATGCATTTGAATCTTTTCATAATTGTGCTGATGCATGACACACCAACCACCAGTTGTTGTAGACACAGCATGTTGTTTGATATCTAGACATTGCTGTCTGTAGTACGATTTTAATTAACCCGATAAATTATTTTAAGAAGACACATTAAATAGTTCATGCTGATAACCTATATATAAAATTAATTCTTTTTTTTCTTTTTTTTTATACTGAATCTGTTGATGAGATTATGGCAAGGTTCTCCACTTACGTAAAAACATTTTTCACAATAAAGTTAAATTTCTTGTGTGCAAATGATGCGCTCATAAATGTTTGCTGTTGCTGCCTAGATTGTGTCTGTCTGCAGACCATGGTGAAATTTTCTGCAAAAACTTTTGTTTTAAGGGAGACTTCATGCATTCTTCAGCACTTTAAATGAGGAGGCTGTACCTTAGTGGCTGGACGGATTTTGCATTCTTAAGTGCTTTGATTGTTCTGAGATGCAGTCTGTGTGTTCACTGTTGAGATTTTTTTTTGGCAGTGTGTTTTCATATCAGGCTACTGGACTTGCTTAATTGATGTTAGCTTGTGTTTTGTGTCTGGTCAAGATACTATTCTGCGCTAGTGCATAATGCATTCTACAATATTGATTTCCATTACATTAAGAACCAGTGTATCATTCTGATGTTAAATTTAACCATGGTTATTCTTTCAAAACATAATTTATATTCTGTGCTAGGTCTGAATTTCCTGTAACTGGTGCTTTCCCTTTCATTGCATTTTGTAATTTATCCACATTTACAAGCCATGATCAGCACTAAATGATAGTAAGGGTAAAAAGATGATTCATCGAAATTTAAGAATGTCAGGTTATTGATAAAATTTGCTAGCTTGTCTTTGGTGCCTGTGGATATGAATTTTTCTTTTTCACATAAGCTGGTGACTAATCTTCTGGCCAAAGTCATCTGTGCTCACAACTCTCCTGAGCAACTTGCATTGATCATACTGCCTGGGAAAATTCTATGCTTCTTGACAAGCATTGCCTGCTGATGAGCCTGTCATTAGTCTGTGTACGTGTACATGTTTGTACTAATGTGTACTTTTTACCTTTTGTGCATTGTGCTTGTAACATATCTGAATAAATGCATGCTGTAAGAACATTTCATTGCTATTGTGTCTACCTGACTTTTCATGGGCAAGATGGCCAGAGGTATTCTTGCATAATTTACTTTTGTGGTTAGAGGGTTCCAACCTCTCTTCCCCCTTCACCTTCTTTTGTGTTGTCAGGGGCATGGGACTGTTCCTAACTACAGAGATAACCCAGAACAATTGTGCAGATGCAAAAAGAGGAAAGAGCAGATTTCACTGCAAGATAGAAATACATGGGCACATGTTTAATTGAAATTGGTAGGTTTTGAGTAAATTTTTAAAAAAGAAATATGCATGCATTCACAAATAGAAGAATGCATGGTAGACATTTACTCCCTTTTAAAATACATCATGATGGTAAAAAAAATTGTGTCACAAACTTTGATGGCAAAGTTCCAGACGTGTAAATTCTTCATCCTTAAATTCTAAACTACCTGTCACACCAGAATCAAGATTTTTCCCCAAGTATTTGTAACCTGGAAGACACTGCAGTATTATTAGCTATATTTGTCTCTGAATTTGTTGGTGTCCTTTTAGTTCACTTAACCATTTTTATAAATAGTGTTTGTGTTAATTTTTTTTTTCGTTTTATTCAGAATGTTTGGATTGCTGTACCTGACTGAAGTAATCATGGAATTTGACTCGCAGAGCATTTTATTATTCTCTGTAAAAGAAGTTGAGCAACATGTTATTGTTGGACTAATGTGCTATGTTGTTACTATTTTTTAAAAATTTCAGAATATGAGACCAGTGTGCTTGGCTTATTAGATGAGGACTGCTTTTTAAAATTTAAGTTGTCAAGTGTGTGCTGTCATAAGTTTTCTCATGTTTTCAAGTGCGATAAAGCATGAAACCAAGTTTGGTTTCAAGTTGTACAAAAATAAGTATGGAAAGATCAAACATTTTTGGATATGAAGTTCAAAAGCTTTCTCTCAGAAATAAGTGATCAAGAATTCTAAAATAGAACTTCAGTGTGGAGTTTGATCAGATCATGTTAATTTTCCTCAGTGGGTGTAAACAAATATTGTACATTAATGGTTTATCATAAAATAGATGTGGGCAGTGAACCTGCATATTAAGGTCAGATACTAGACAAACTGAATTTGTTTTGCAGGTGAATGGCAAGAACATTGAGCGTGTGACACATAATGAAGCAGTGCAAATCTTCATAACAGCCGGAAATGTTGTACGAATGAAGGTGCAGCATGGAGCATATGCATACATTATGGTAAGATGTTAAAGAGGAAGGCAAGTCAAAACATGATTTGTGTACGACAATCATTTTCATTGGGATGCTCTTGTAGTTCATAACATATGTGCTGTAAGGAGAAGAGCTCATGCAGAACAGTGGGATTGTGTGCTAAATGTTTTACATAGCATTGTACTAGATTAAGGTAAAGCAGTTTTTGTCTCATTAAGATGAAGATCTGTTTATGTTTCCAGAAAAACATTGAGGCAGGCCGTGGTTTTCAAAGAGGTTCATCTTCCAAAAAATATATTGCCTGTGCAGTGGTTTTCCTTGCAATTGCTGGAATTGGTGTATTTGTGGTTCTTCGGCAAAGACAGCAGGCTTCTTAACTATGTAAAATCTGTATAGAGCTCTGAGACTGTTGGCTGGATGGTTGAAAGAATCTACACTATTTTCTTTTTTTTTCCCCCAAAATGTGTATATATACACACACATATTTTCATCTAGATAGGAAACTAAGTCCTGTTTCTCTGATTTTGGATCAGTGTCTTCTGTGCCTTTGTGGTACTCGGTTATCTGAAAGCTTCAGTGACATGAGCATTACCATTGTGTCATTTTCCACATCTTATTCTTATTGTCTGCTCAAATAAATTACAAAAAACAAGCAAGAACATGCATTATTACTGCTACTGCTAAAGAGCTAGTTGATGGTTCTAATGGAACTAAAATGTCTCCTTTTTCTGTGAGCATAATGTATTTGTAATAAATTTTGAATACCTTCAGTCTAATAGGTTTGTAAATGAACAAGTTAAATTACTGATAAAAAAATGTTTGCTTTACATATGAAGGAAACCTGGAGAGAGGAAAGAACTGCTTCCATTTTTGAAGGAAGCCCTAAAAAATTAATAATGAATTTTTGCGCTTGATACACTATATTTAATTTTCTCTTTCAGTAACAAGTATATCAGAAAAATTTCCAGCTGTTAAAATATATTAATGACATAATGGTTGACCAAGTTGTGACGATGAATGCCAATTTAAGATAACATGAAGAATAACTTTTTTCCTATGATGGTCTTTTGGACTGAAATATGCTATATCAGGTCTACTTCCTCAAGATTTTCTCTTATCTTGTTTAGTGGGAAACACGTTTTTGTTTCCCATTGTTTATACAGACCTTCTGTTGCCAATTTGTGAAATGTATACTCTACTTCAGCATTCAGTACTGGTCTTGTAAAAGTATTTCAACAAGGACAAAGCTATAAAGGGAAATCAAACATAGGCATAACTATTTGTCAGAAAACAGCTGTTGTCAAAGGCCAGGTTATTTGAATGTTCTGTCTGGAGGCTAGCCACTTGTGCAAAGTGATTTAATGATTCTTGGAGGTTTTCTTAATATCTTGTTAATCTAAAGGAACGCATTAACATATCAGCAAATTTTACTGCATCTGCATTTGGTTTTCCCCAGTTAAAAAGGTGTGCAAGTAGAATATGAGGAAAGGCATTCTAAGCTAGCAACTATTTCTTAAGGATGCCATGCTTGTAGGTATCTGTTAAGAGGTTTCCTATTCTGATTTATACTGAAAGTGGCAAACTGAAAAAAGGATTTTGCTTGTGCTTTGTACAAAGTATTGGTATTCGCTGAGAACAGTTTTAAAAGATTCTGTTATTTAAAACCTGTAATATTTAAAATTTTATTTGGCAGCAAAATATAAAAGATGTCGGTAACTCTTGTTTATTTATTTTAAACCATTTAGAATTTATTTTTAGTTTTCACATTACATTAAATATACATGCAATATTTCCCATCATCATATCCTGGCATTAACTATATCCACTTACCAAAGAAGTGATAAAATTCTTGTTGCAGCAGCATATGGTTTTGCTTGCATAGTGTATAATGAATCAAATGTGTGGTGATAATGCAAGTTAGTGCTGTAAATGTGTTCACCTTTACCCTGTAAAGCCGACCACTGCTTTGCGTAAGTTTCAAAACTGCCTGCAACCCATGAACGTTTAATTAAGCCTGAAAGCATTTTATTCATAGAGGGAGGAAATTCCTAGTGATATAAATTAATTTAAATAACAGCAGCTTTGCTGTTCAGGTTTGGAACAGGTGTGTCATCATCTTGTGTTGTGAAATCTAGCACTTTATCGTAGGGTACACATGCATCAGGAACTGCACTCATTTGCATATTATGTATTATAAACAACAACAAAAAACCCCAACTTAAGTGCATGCATAGTCAACCAGAATAATTTTCCACTGTATTTTGCATGATGTTTGAACATTTATCTGCCTCAGTTAAATTGATTTTAAAAAGTGCTAAAAGCAAACATTTCAAGCATGTTGATATTTGTGTAGGTGGATTGATCATTTTTTAAATTTCAGCATTGATGATTTTCATTACCTCTGCTTGCAGTAATTCATTGGTAATGATTGGTTTGATGCATGTAGAAAGAAACTGTTCTGTTTTTACTCATAATGCTCATTGCAACTGCCTTATTAAGAACCAGAGTATGATCATGTTTTCGCTTGCAGTAGAGAATGAAGACCTTCAGCAAGATATGCTGACTGGTCTTTTTTTTTTCTGCTTACATGTGTATGGCATCACTAAAGTTAGTGGTGGATGGTGTAATGTCTACATTTTCCCTTTGCATCATTATTAATTATGGCAGAAAATGTAAAATTTTCTCTCATGCCAAATGGTGTGCTGGTGTAGCTGAGGAAAGCCATTTAAATTTAGTGTTAATACACTGAAGATGAGCCACTTTAGAAATGTAAAGTGTTTGACTCTATAATGCTTCTGTATTTTTAGTCTTGAGATATATATATACAGACTAACATAATGGTAGAACAGGATTAACAGTCTTAGTTTATTATCAGCTCATGACCTGATGTTGACTTTAGGTGGCATCATGATTAGTGTGTTGCAGAAACAATTATATATATATATTTTTTAAGTTTTGCATTTTTTTGTGTTTCATTTATCTGATGTCCAACTTTCAGCAAATGCCTGCCTCTTCATTTAAAATTTTACATTTTCACACTACTTAATCGTTAAAAAAATTTCATTATCACCTGTTCCATAAGATTTGTCCTCAGCTTATCTGGCTTGTTTAAAGCAGGTTAATGAGCACTTTGGTGAGGTGATATGCTCTCCTGGCAAGTTGGTTAACTTCTTTCTCCAACTTCTCTACCTCTCTCTGTTTGATTGACACAGCACTAAAATGGCATGGTAAGACTGATTAAAAAAATCAGGAACATGATTCATGATTAAGGTCTTTTAATGCACAACTTCTTAGTACCTGTTCAAAAATTTTCTCAAACATCAAACTGTCAGTGAAAACATTGGGTTGTGAGAGGTGTGGGGAGAATATGGCCACTTCAGCTTGTCCTCAAGTGACAGCAATACTTAAGCAAAGCTTTTAACAAATACAAAACACACTTTTGTCATAGCACTTTTCTCTTGTATGCAATAATGGTCTTATCAATCGAAGCAACTAAAAAACTATGCCATCTCTGCAAAACAATTTAAAACTAAAGCTTTGTCTTTAAACAAAATCAAAACAATTATGTATATGCATGACCTATAAAGAGACACTCTGAAAATCACTTCTTGGAGTTGCTAAGATATTCCATTTGAACTAAAATGCAGCTGCATCAGATAGCTGGCTTTACAAATCTTGTTCAACCTCTAGCAACCTTCCAAAACCCTCGTAAAGCTCCTTACTAACCTACACCTTTTCCCTCATGTCAGACAGCTCTTAATTTCTGCAAAGATGGTGTAGACATATTAATGTGATACAAATAGAAACTATATATTAGTCAACATCAGGAAGTAGTTTTCTTGCCCAGTCGTTTAAAAACTCCTGTTGCTAAAGATTTTGAGACAGCATCTGAAGTGCTGGATGGATCAGCTGGCAAAGGCTTGGGACCCAGCCTTGACTTGATGTCACCTGCAAGAAGAGTGAACAATTTCAATAGATCCCTTTTTGGGAGGGTTGGGTATGGAGAGGTAATATAAAACTCCTAAAGTGTGCATATGCATTCATTCATTAATGAAGCTGGCTATGGATTTGTTCTCCTGGAAGATAACTGAACAAATAATCCTGCCATTATAAAACCGCTGTTTTCAACCTGACATTAAAGGAAAAAAATGACACATATCAACATATGGTGCTCTAGCCATTGGTGGCGATGTGGCAACTCTTTGCAACATTAAAACCACATCACAATTTGGATGGGCATGTTGGAAACAAGTAAGCATGTGAAAATCTGGGACTATTCATATATACTTGCACGGAATGTTTGGATGCAAGTGTCAAGTTTTATTTACCAAGTGCAATTTCTGGCTCAAACTAGTGCATGTGATCTTATTTTCTTGCAAGTATTCCCTTTCATCTATTTGGTTACCATTGTTGTGCTAATTTTCCTTTAATTGGAATAAATACAAATTAAAAAATAAATGAAAAAAACTGTAATGAGTCATTAACTAATTGCTGGTGCATCATTTTGGCCACTATCCTATTAACAAACAAAATTGTGTTCTTGTTCTCCATGGTACAGTCAGTTACAATTACTGTAAACGTTAGGTACCAATTATACCTCTAGCTGTTAATTTTTGTCTGTTAAGCAGACATTTGTAGACAAGATGAATAGCTTATTTTGCTTTACCTGTACTTGAAACAGCAGTAGTAGGACCAAACCCCTGAGTGGTGCTGCTGGCTGGAGCTGTGATGACTTTTTTCCCAAGCCGAGTCTTTGCACTTGCATTATGTGTTGGAGCATCCATAGACAAAAGCCCGTGCGAGACTGATGTTGTGGTGACTTCAGCTCTCTGGATGGCTAAATACAGTACATCATTTGAATACAAGTTTTAAGGAGAATCTAAGGAACAATGCTACCTTCACAATGAACACGAAGCAATGTTGATAAGTAAAACACTCTTTCTTTGCTACTTTTTAAAACATGCCTTTCTCCAGCTTGTGAACTGCATCCATCTAGTGCTATTGGTGCGCCTTTCACTAGATATGTCATAAACAATCGAAGAAATTGGCCACCCCACTTTTAACAGAGTCACTGAGTTCCTATCACTTTGCAGATTTCTTGGATCAAATCTATGCACAGTTCCGACTTGTTACTCCAGACTCACCAATCCAAGTTGACTGGGAGGAAAGGATTGCAACAAAGAGTGCATATGATCTATAACTGGGGGTAACTTTAGGGGGAATTCAGTTCTGGCAAGGGGAGGGGGGTTGTGAGATAACAAGTTGAGACTATATTTAATTGTCAACAGTCATGAGCTACCTCTATTGAGTGACTAATATTCTCAAACTGAGTTACATAATATACTCTAGGAAACCTCTTGAAGATCTTTATGTACTTTCTAATAATAATGCAAAATCTATGAAGCACATACACTCCTAAGGAGCATGCTCTCAGTTTTTAAGAACTAGAACAAAACATAGCATAGAAGCAACAGGAAAACAACCTATGAACTATAACAGAATAACAGCACTAACAAAGAATAAAATCTAATACAGAAAACACGAAGAGGAACCAAATAATTAGAACAAGAGCCAAGAGTAACACGATATTGCAAAAGGAAGGGTGTGAAAAAGGACTAGCATTATGGGAAAGGTTGTTAGGAGTAATGTTTACGGAAAAGGTATATTTTCACTGCACTTCATGTCTGATATTCTGTAATGATTCCTTAGATTTAAATACAACAAAAAGTTTTTTTCCTAAATGAATGCTATCTTGCATATTTCTTGAGAAATGATCATAGCACAGCAAAAGATGCATGTATGCGTGCCTTCAAAAATGTTATGCTTTAACCACTACTACAAAAGTAAACATTAACAACAAATTAATGCTATTCACAATTATTAAATCCAGTATCTTATATAACAGTGGTTCTTAAAGTATTTCGGACTGCGGGCCACTTCACTAAAGTGAAGAACAGAGCGGATCACCAAGGCCTAAAATCACTCTGTACCAAGAATTTCAAATTTGCTGCATTTGTTTTATTACAATTCAAAACTAAATGTACTTTTGTCACAAAAGTATAGTAATAAGTTTATATAAAATTACATACTTCGCAAAGTACACATAAAACTTAAGGAAAGTGCACTCCATTACTAAGGGGTAATGGATAAGGTGCTTAAATGACACAATGCTCACACTGTAACATAAAGACTTGGTAAGTGAGCGTTTTATGCGAATGAGCAAATGGACATGGATAAAATTAAAACTCGCGTGAAATCAATACTGGACTAAAAAGCATATCTGGCGATTTAAACATCCCTTTGGTGACATATGATGACTACTAGCCACGGACCACCTCACTTATGAGTGTGGCCCACCGACCACACTTTGAAAACCATTGTTCTGCAATTAAAGGATTATAAATTTTCAGGTACTTACATTTTTTCTTAGCAACTGACAGCATATCATCTAGAGAGCTGGATGATGATGTGATCACAGTCTTCTTTAGCTGTGGTGACACTGTGGTACTTGTCACTTGTACTTTGAAAGGCTTGATATTTGACAAACCAGTCACCTTAAAAGTTTTAGGCTCAAGTGAAGTCTTAGGAGATTTAGAAACGGCTGGGACTGAAGAATCTTCAAGTGTCACTGACACATTCTTACGTGGAATCTTCTTCCGTTTTTTAGTGGCTGTAGGGAACTTTAAAACACCAGCATATTCTAATGGGCTGGTTGGAGTTCCACCACCATCATCATCATCATCACCACCTGCCAATGCACTTGATGCTGGTCGTTTTACAGCAGATTTCCCACCCAGACGATTGAAAACAGAGCCCTGGAGATTTAAGCAGAAAGTAAATGCTTGTTATAAATTATCTATCATATATATATATATGTCAGGCATAGCAAAAGGCTTTGACTTGACCACTAACACACCCAACCGAGCACTAGTCAACGCTAAGACTTGGCAATACCAATATTATAGGTGATACTATTTGGTGACACTTCATACAAAGTCACTGGTTTCTGTGTTCTCAGTATAAGATACAGAGCAGCCTTCCGAGGCACGTTTTTGAATGGCTGAATTCTCCTTTCTGCATGGGCAAGCATAGTCCAAGTTTCACATCTGTAAAGCAAGATTGGTATCATGAGGGATTTGTACAAATTGTACTTCATAGTAAACCTGTGCCAGACCCTGTTCAACTTAGCCACTGCAGTTGTAATCTTGGTGCAGCCAATCAACAAATTCCTTATTCTGTTTTACTGCTTTTTCTGTTGGTGCCAAGGCAGAAGGCATAGTACATTTTCAGCTGGAGAAGAAAACTAAGCAAGCCACAATTTGCAGCTAGCATCCAGGCCGCGGTTAAGAGATATGTACACGCATTATCATGATTGCAGTTATAACATAAAAATTGTTGTGGAGTGGTATCTTCAAATGTTACTGAACATATCGAAACTTGGAAAGAAAGAACTTTGTTGCTGTCGCGAAAGATACAGCTTCCTCGAGTTTTATTCCTAGGACTGGTAACAGCAGCTCATCGCCTTTTTCAAAATTAATGTCAGAAAACTACTGCTAATGCTGCCACACAAAAATTAAAATTGCTATTCTGGATTTGAAAATAGCATAAGATTACAAAAGCCATAATAAAATCCCCTGCAATGATGGTCAAGATATACTTCAAGAGGGAAGAAAAAAAAATATTAAGGATTCACTTTTTTTAAAGTTTTTATTTCCTGATTAATACAGTAAAGAATACAGACATAACCCAGGGAAAAGATTTCTCCCAACAGATTACAGGTTGATATTTCTATAATTAAATAGCTCTAAACAATACCTCTGTGGCAGCACCTCCTGATACTGGCATGGTGACTTTAGGTGAGACATTGAGCCCTGTAGAATCTGCACCCAGCCGATCAAATACTGAGGATTTTTTAGCAGCATCTTCAAAAAAAATTATATGCATGAAAAGTACAGTTAGTGTACATTGTCCATAAAAAGCTGCCTCATAATGGTTTTTTTATTGATAATTAGTATTACTACCTTAATCCCACCAACCCCACAATTTAAAAAAGTAAAATTTAAATTGAGTGAATGTGAAACATTTGTATTCATATAAAGTAAAATTTCAGACCACACAATGAGGTGAAACCTAGTCAAATGAAATGTAACAAATGTAATAAAGAAATAAAGAAACCTTACTACTGTCTAGTGACAGTCTAGGAGCTGGGGGCTGATTCATTGGAGCAGCATCTGGTTCCTTTGCCAAAAAATGATCTATCATACGACTGGCAGCTGTCAGCATAAATATTACATAGAATAAAATTTACAACTCCCACCAACAAAACCGTAAATCAGAATGCATGCTTAATAAACATTACTCTGATCCACACATGATCTTTCCCTCTTAATGTTAAAAAAATGAAAAGCTGCAAGAAACAAACTGTGGTCACTAGCACAGTATCTTGGATGCAGGGATTATTCCTAAGTCATAAAATCTGTTAAAACTAATCTAAAATTACTCCAAATCCCTCCGCCCTTCTGACCTGTTGACCGCCTTGAACTTGGAGAGTTTGAAGACAAGACTGAAATGTTCATCTTGGCACCTTTAAGGGCTTTTTCCTTTGCATCCTGCATAAAAAACATCTGAAAATGACATCAGCTGGAAAGCAACAGCTGGAAATATTAAATGTGTTCCTCATGAGCTTGCATCTCACACACACTACTAATGTACGTAAGCAACAACTTTAATTCAACATTAATCATAGAACCAAGATATGGCCATCAATTAAAAAAAAAAAAACCCCAAGCAGTCCTCGTTTATTTTTTAGCCCTTGGTAGTGTTTTCTTATCAGTGGAGGGGCTCTCCTCCGTATGCTTTACTTGTATTTTGAACTACGTTGATGTAACGATTGTTTTCTTGTCCTTTTTTTTTCAGTTGGTGGGTCGCACTTTGTGACCACCAATAAACTTACGTGTTGTATTGTCCCTCCGTGTGCGTGTTCTGTGTTCACTGAGGAGTAATTGGCTTCGTTGCTCGCGCCGGGCGCGTGGAAGTCTGCCTGTGTGATTGCAAGTGTGCCTGTGAGAGAGCGAGTCCCGCAACGTCCGACTGTGTTATGTGACAGGGACAATGAACTGTAACATACTCAACAATTGCTAGAGCGGTTTAAAGTTGGATAATAGAACTGGAACCTCGTTGCTAAACAGAAGAGAGTGCGAGGAGTGTAAAATCTTCATACCTGGATTGTAAGATTTGACTATGCTGTGACTGATCGGGTGAGTGCCCTGTTTGTGAATATTGCGTCTATTCTTAGATCTTTGTCGCCTTTAGAACGATTTGTTGACAAAGGAGTATTTGTCTTGTAGTCTGTAAAGTCCTGAGCCACTCGACAATGAAATGAACATGATTTGGGCAGCCTCAGGCAATCATTTTGTTGTGTGTTGAAAGAATGCACTTTTTTCTGGCGCGAGCCTCAGAGTAAGCGGTCCGGTGGCACAACGGTTAGCGCGCCTGTCACCAATACAGTGAAGGTTGGCTGCCCAGAGTTCATTTCTCGTCTCGGGCACGCTGTTCTTTCTCTGCACGTGGCATCTGTTTACAGGGCTGGCTGCTTGCCGTAATATCGCCTTAGTTGCTGACACGGCGTAAAATTATTAATGTCACAAAAGTGTTAAAAATCTCCTCTTCCTTACCTGATCATGCACAACTTTTGCATGTTTGAGAATTGCAATGATATCCCCAAGACGTGTAACACCCATGTCATTCAGATATTCCTTTGTCAGGTCTGTAAGCATTCCCTTCTGGATACGGTTGTCCGTAAAAAGTACAGCATAGTGAGTTGCATCACCTGCTGGGATGCCTGAATCCGTAAAGAACCTGATCCAGTATGATGTCTCTGTTGCTGAAAAAAAACAACTATGAAAACTAAAAACGAACTCCAATCTGATGTTTGTTTATCTGCAAATCAACCACATACTGATGCATATTATTTCAGAAAAACTTCTGCTTTCATTGAATCAAATTCCTTTCATCTTAAAGGGGACAAAAACCTTCACAGACTTAGTATTCATTGAGCTCAGTCTGTAGCTTTATTTATCAGTAATTCAACACGATATCTTGGATTGATAAAGAAATTAATTTCTTTTTTTCCCAAGTACTCTCTCACACGTGCACTACACGGTATAAGCTAAATTAGTAAATATAAATATACGCAACCAGAGAAGTGCTATAGAGTGGATAAGCATAATCATTCTGTGCTCTCTCATGTCTTTTCCCTTAACAAACAGGTCTGAGTAGTATATACATACCGGACTCCGTTCCAGACGCCATGTTCGGTGTAATTCTCACAAGAAAAAGCCAATCGGCACAGCTTTGTTATCGCATAAAGCACGTCGACCATAACAAAAATGGCGTTCTGGTAAGCGGAAGTATAAAAAATTGACGTCACTCGACCTCCGTCGTCTGCTCGTTGAAAGCGCGCTGTCGTCTGCTCCACACCCGATACTAATATAAACCGATACAAAAACTAAAATATCCTTATCACGCGGTTAGCACTAATAACTAAAGGTAGTTCGTAAATGAAACTCATACCAAACATTATTATAAACCGATAAAAGTTTAAAATATTCCCATAAAGCTGTCCATTAAAGACGGTTCATTAACGGCACACAACTCCACGCCACTCCAAGCCGCACTCCCCTCTCAAAATCGATTGTACCCACTCACCCCTCTGAGAAAATAACATCGACCGCTTGTAACTTGTGCCAGCAACACAAGGGGAAGCTACTCTGCAATATCATTAAAAGGCGGCATCTATTGCGAAGGTTTACTTTAATGACCCCTCAAAAATAAATTGGCGTTCGATGACCATATAAATATTTGTTTTCTTTTTCGTTATCTTTAACGAGAATAGTTTAGTTATTGTATTTATCCTTCGAAATTAGCAGCTTGCTAAGACGCTGTAAGTCGGATATTTGTGGTCGCACGGACCTTAATTTAGTCCGTCCGTAGTATGTACTGTATTAACTGTTCGCGTTCTTCACTACCCTTTTATATTGATGATAGCATTTATATCCAACATTGGTAATGAAATTGTGTACACTTCTCACTCTCTGAAAATTTCGCCATTAAATTAAGTAATGAGTCATGGCAGCTGCTCCTTCGTGGGACGAGTTTGTTACGGGTGAGTTCAATTAAGTCTTCATGCAAAGTACTGCATGATAACAATTTGCCATTCACATTCTCACACTTAGTACTTGATTACAGTTACAGCGCGGATTTTGTGTCATCATCAAAGCCAGGTGCAAAGTGCTTTACATGCAGGCGTCTGAGCAGACCTCTTATAAAGGGTATATATTCATCAAATGCACTTTAATCATGTGCACACACAATCTATATGTCAACACATCACCACTCATAATTACAATCACGCGTTCTTTCATTCAACACATAAACGATCTGCCAGTGGGTTTTTAAATAACAAGAAACCCGAACTGTTATTATAACAGTAAATAATGGATAATTAAAATTTTCTCTGACCCAACCCATGGAAGACCACTAAGGATGCTAATCACACAAAAAAGAATTCAGATCTTTCTTTTTACTTTTGAGAAAACCCAGTCACGCTATAACGAAACTATATCAATCTGTACTCGCCTCACTGCAGTGAGCTTTCACTAAATGAATACGTTTTCTTCTCAACTTTCTTCAAGCGCTCTCCTCCTAATTAGGACACCCGAATCTGTTGCTGCCACAGTGTTAGTAAGGAGGATACCTTTTTGGTGTTAGTGCATACAGTAGTATCACACACACAGATTCAGTTCCAAAAAACAGTTGCTGCTATAAATAGTACTAGTTATAGTACATGCAGTAGTAAACACATTCATTCATTCATGCAGTTCAGAAACAGTTGCTGCACGGGATAACATAATACACACACACACAAATCAGAATGTCAGAATATTTTCTGCTCTTGCATTTAAATGATGGAAAGTTTCTGTTAGTCTTTCATTTGTGACAGAAAAAATAATAAAAATAAAAAACTGATGATTTATCAGGTAATAATAATGTTTGTATTCCAATCCATTATTGAAACAGTTTATATTTTAAAGATAAGTTTTTTCAGGTGGTAGATTTTATGTGGTTTTCATATTTGTAGAGCATCTTCTTCAGAGTGGGCTGTTCAGTGGAGTGTGTCTACTGTCGCCACAAGGGGAGAGCATCTATACATATGGTTCCTTGCAGCATTTGTTCAAAGTCAGTTTCTTTTCAACAGCAATAAACTGTGCATTGTTTCTTCTTAAATGCTGATAAAATTGTTGGAATGAATGCATTATAATATCACTGTGGCTGTAGCCTATGAAAATAAAATGACAGAGCAGGGGGGATGGAGTCAGGTGAAATTTGTGATGTCATCGGATTTGTCTAGTTGGTATATGATGCAATCATGATGTGAATTCTTTACAACAGTCATCCTAAACCTAATCATAACCTTTATGCTAACCCAAAATAATATATCCAATCATCTGGATAATCCTTTGCCTGGATAGCATGTGTGATTTTGCCCAATTTCTGTCATGTGTTGACAAAGATCCGAGAATAAACTACATTTGTGCAAAATATTTTCACATTGTTTATTATATAATTAATACAAAATAATTTTTGGAGCAAGAAGAAAGACATTTCTTATTTCAATTACCAGTTTATTCACTTACTAGCATGGTGGGTGTATGTGTGTGTGCTTGTGAGATATTAACAAGCATAACTAGATAGTGACTATAAAATCATGATATATTATTCGTATTATTTATGTTGTCACTAAATGCATATGATGGCAAAATCACAGCCAGGGTGTTAGCCAGCCATATAATGTGTGACCTTTACCAGCCTTTTCTTCTTGAATCTCCATTTCTTTTGATCAAATAAAATATCATATAATACAATGTTTATTATAGTTGTTAGAAGCAAAAAACATTTTGTTTTCTGTGGCAGGATGATGCTCAGCAGTTTTTGAGAGCCTTTAGAACAATATCAAAAAAAGCAGAGGAAGAAACTATACAAAAGGGTTTCCACCTGAGTCTTGATTTGAGCCTGAAAAATAAGGTTTTCAAGATCTATCACAAGACGTACACCAGGTTAGTATGCTCTTTTTAAACAGCTCCTGAATGTTTGTAGTATTCAGAGTTGTAATGCAGGAAATAAGAAATGCTACTCATGTTAAGAAATGTAGAAATGTAGTAAATTCATCAAAATAAACATCAAGGCTTTTGTTGGCAAGGTAGATATGAAGTGAGTAGACTTAGAAATAAGTCTTTGATTACACTTTGTCCATGTAAAATTCTCAACAAATTTCATGGACTTTATTTCTTATTTTTTTGACAGCATCTACTCAGTGTCAACTGACAATCAGATGGGTTTGCTTGTCAGCAAGTTACCATATGCTGTGATGGTCTGTGTGTATTCTTCTCCAGTAACCTCTGCTAAAGCTGTCAAACAGCTGGAATACTTCTGTGACAAAATGCATTCTTAAAATTAATTGTAGCATCTGGTTATTGTCTTAAAAGATTCAAAATAAAAAAAGAAAGTAAAAAGGTTTACAGCAGCTACCAAATGCAGCATAAACTTTTCCATGAAGAGTATCTGCATTGTATGGTTCATGATGTACTATCTGCATTCCTATGAATGTTCTTGTGTTTCTAAGTATTGTTATGGTGCCTCATAATGTTTGGACTCATACTTATAATTCACTTTTACTTAGAAACATATTGTACAGATCAAAATTAACTTCAAGTAGTACAATGTCTTTTGCTGTAAACGTCTTTATCACTGTGTTCCTGATGACCTTCCTGCCTTGACCTCCAGACTCCATTCTGCCCACTTCATTCAGTGGCTGATACACACCTACTTCCCATTCCCAGCATATACAGCTTACAGAGGTCCCTCTCTCTTTGCCAAGCTGTTTGAGTGGTTTCAAGTAGCTGCTTAAGACTGGCCACTTTAACATGACTTTCAAACACTTCAGAATCTTGAACTTTTATGGGATCAATGTGCTTTACAAATCACATAAACTTATAATAAACTTAGACCATTTTTCTGGAGATATATTCCCAATACTGCATCTGATGATAAGTTCATCTGATCTCAGGAGCCAATGATTAAAAAGTCTTATTAACATCTATTTTGGGACGATTTCTCTGCAGAATAAAAGATTGCTTTATATTGCTTTCAAATGTTGTGTGTTCATTTTGGTAGATTTTCCCTCTGTTAGCTCATCGTGAAATGGAATAGTGCTCTCCCAACTGGCTTTAATGCTGTTGTTAATGTTTTCTTCATTTGCTTCTTAGTTTCCGTCATTATTACAAATATAAGGGTGTTATTATAACATATTACAGTAAAATATTTGTTGAATTTAATGTAACTAGATATCTTGCAGTAAGAATACTAATGGATTAAAAAAATTTTTTTTTAAAATTTGAAGATAAGAGTAGGTGACATTATTACACATTTGCTTGGGGAACAAAAAATTTACAGGAATGAAGGATTTATATCTACTTTTTAAAAGTTGTTGAGGCCAGTAATGAATTTTGGTGAGGGGTCCATTGTGTTATTAGGTGAGTCTTTGAAAAGTGGCATTTAACAACTGTTCACAACATCTTCACCAATCAACTGCTTCTCCAATCCTTCAATCACAGTTCATTCCTACTAAAATCTTAGTTTATAAAATGTGAAGAATATCGACCAATGTTATTTGACAAATCTTGCTCCGAGGACTATAAGCAGCTTGAAATAGGAATCTGAGATTAAGACTACAGTCATAAATGGTGAGTTCAAATAGTCATTCAAAGAGGTTGTGCATTCATTACCATGCCAGATGGGTTCATATTTCATGCAGTGTGTGCAGCTTAAGCATGGGACTACCATTTCATCTCTCAGTAAAGAAAGTATGTTCTGAATGTCCTATGGATTACACCAAATCTTTGCCCTGATAAGCAGCACAAGGCAACAACTGGGACTAAATGAAAATTTTAATGACTGCAAATGTCATCTTTGGCAAGTAATTTAAGTTTACAAGGACGAGCCCACAATGCCTGAGCCTTACCCTTTTGACTAAATACACCAAAAAATCTTTGATGGTGAAAGCTTTTAAGTCAAATGAAATAACCAGAAATAACATGGCAAAAAGTAGCTAAAACAATACAACAGAAAACAGGTTTACAAGTGTCACCAAATTTTATTTCCTCAAATTTAAAAACACACAGACAGTTTTTCATAACCATTTTCCCTTGTTTTCAAACAGATATCTTCTAGAAGTAAAAGATGTCAAATACACCTTAAGTTGGTAACATTTAAACACACTAAGGTGAACTTTTTAATAATTTTAGTAAATGAAATATCTTGCAAACTGTTTTAATCGTGCACTTCATGAGCAAAACCTACTGAAGCAACTTTGTCTTAAAAATTATTAGTTGATTTTTACTCAGAAATAGCCTGAAATAATTAAAGGACATTACATAGCCTTGGTCCCACTAAATTCCGTAAGTTAAGAGTCTAAGATCCCAGGTTTTCTTTCCTGATCTCCCAAGTGCATTTTCTTTTCATTTCACATGACAGGAAAGACACAAGCTATCACATACATGTAGTTTGCATACAGGATTCATAGTGAATATTGAGTAATAGTGTTCTTTTTTCAAAGAAAAACATAATTATAAACAGGTTGTAATAGTCCATACTTGACTTTGAAATTCAGGCATTAAAAAAAAAAATAAATTGGTCCCTCAAAATGAAGCAAAATTTAACAAATTCCATTTCATTTCACTGAACAACGAGGGTAAGTTCTTGATGATAAAGTCCCTTTAGTACACAGGAGTGTCCAGCAAAAACTATCACAGATTGTCTCAAAGCAATGATCTGATGACCCCTTGAAATCCTTTTGCAGTGAAAATAAAAGAAGTTTAAAAGTGGACAGATGTGTAGATAATGACAATCGTGGAAAAGATTTTTCACTAATAATGTGGTACAATAAATGATGTACAGCCACCAAGTAGAAAAGAAGGCTGTATAATATTGTTGCCAAAGTATCAAATCTCAAAACTGATAAAATTCAAAACTGTTTTCAACAATAATCAGCAAGAGAAGCAGTTTTATGATTATTTTATCATCATAAAGATAAATATAGATTAATGGTTGTACAGAGCAGCAGCACACTCTTTTCTTAAATCTTAAATGAGATGCAACTGAATTTTAATAATTCACACCCAGACTCATTTATTAAAGTGAATACTTACATCTGAGAACAAACACTTGAAGCAGATTTGGTCTATTTGAGGAGGAAGCTAAATGACCTGTGGCATTTACCCTTGAAATTTAGTAGTTTGGCACTGTTGTTTGCATCGTGCATGTATCTTGGTATCACATGTAATATACGTAAGCATGCAAGCATGGATGGGCACACACCCAATCACTCATGCTCATATATATTGTACTTCCATATTTATTATACCCTACCAAGCAACTCTTAGGGATCAAAGTCCTTGGAATTTTCAAACCTCATATCTTAAATACTTTCATCTTTAAGAAAAAAGAGAATTTTCTTTGCTAATCTCAAAACATTGAAATAATTTTAGTTTTGGGTTGCACTCAAATAATGATTTTTGCAGCAGTTTATTGTACCATGCAAAAATTAGCAGACACATTTCTCATGGTATAAATTTAAATGACTCATAACAGCTCACTATGAACAGCAGAAGGGGTGGGATAGTACTTTTAACCAAAGCTTTGAAGCTTTGGTGTACACTTAATTGATAAAATAAATTCCTTAAACAACTAACAAAAAACAGCTCCTCTGACTGCACCAGAAATTAACAGACTGGATGGAAAATAAGGAAAACTGATAAATTGTAAAATGTTTTTTCCAAAGTAAAAATGGAATATAGGACTCCAAGCAAGAGCTAGAAAAAACATCTTAAAGACGTTAAAATCTACTTGAAAACAGAAGCAAATAATCTACAACACCTTAACTGATCAGGGATGGACGGGGGCTTTAATTGCCCAAAGTCAATAATCCATGAACTGGTAGTACAATCAGTAAACTCATGCTGCTGTGACTGAGACAACTCATCACCAAGATAAATTTTATACCATGAAGGTGAATGAAACTTTACCATGGAAGTTAAGATCTGCTTCTGTATGGCATACATATGAGAATTTTTGAATGAAGGTCAAATTGGGAAAATAATGTCCCACCAAAAAAAGTTGTGAAATAAGCTGCACAAGAAATATTTGTAATCTTGCATTTTTCCTTTGCTGCCATGATCTATTCTAATTTTTTTCTTTTATGCATTTGAGCTTCATCCAGCTATCTATTTAGATTGTTTTTTTCGGATGATACCAGCAGCAGACCAGACTTCCTGTGCCAAACATGTAAACACTGCCAAGCACTCATCTTTAAACACTACACTTTCTTTTAATGTTAGAATAACAACAGCCCTATAGCTAAACATACTTTTTGGTATGGTTATATGCACATCTGTGATGAGATTTCTAAATCATTAAAAAAAAAAAAGGTCTTATTCCTGATTTCGCAACAATTTTGGGCAACATATCTTCTTGGATATTTTCAAACATTTCATGAGGTTTTCATGAATAACTCTTGTGTATGGTTACACTCCTGTGCCCTCTTTTTAAAAAAGCGAAAAAAAACAGGCTGTTTTGAAAAGTCATTAACAATCTACAACTGATAAATATGGTAGTTTAAATCTTTGATTCTGCTTTAGAGACATCGTATACATTTATTTAATTTTAACCGTGGTGGTATTTTTTCCCAATACATAATGGCTAAGGCATTAAGAGGATGTAACAGCCTAAGAAACTAGGCCACTATGCAGTACTAATTAGGAGCCAGAAAGTCACGACTGCAGGTCACATAATGCCAAATTTTGAAGGACAGATGGTTTCAAAGTGCATAATATCTGAACATATTTTATGACAATTTATTCACCTAACACAATACTTTGTGTTGGTACTCCCATTAAAAAAAAAGTTCACATTTTAAAGCTAAGCCACACAGCAAGTCTTTAAAAATCTTTAAAAAAAAAAACCAAACCAAAAAACAAAAAGAAAAATGTAGTTGAAAGCTTCACATTAACAGCAGTTGTCAAATGAGGACTTGTGGTTAGTGAGATCAACAGTACACCTGAAACCTAAAGTTATTACACAGAAAAGTCAACAATGCCAATTTTTATGATTCCCAAAATTTGTGTTGTGTACACATGTGCATTGCATTTTGTATCATGTGAGCCTCTAAGCCAACAACAACAGTAACAAAAGAATCAAAATATACACTGGAAAAATCTGATAATACAACATTAGTCAGCGGCAAATGACAAATCACATGATCACACAAAATATCACAAGAGTACCAGCAGTTTGAATCTTATTGCTGCTTTTGTCCAGTTTGTTTGATAGCATCATCAACTGCTGCCTAGTATGTACCATTAATACCAAAGTTCTTTCAACTTGATCGTTAATGGATTGTGTTTTTTTGTATTCACTTTAAGTAACAATGTAAATGAAAAAAGTTAATGATGCATCTTCCGTACCTTCATTTCTAAAAAGAAGCATTCTAATGACTTGCTAACTTAAGACTATGCACTTAAATCTTTCACTGACATTTTACTCTAGATATACTTTTTCAATGAATAAATTTATTCACAACAACACCACATGCCATAAAAAAAACCAGTTGTTGAAGACCACTGAAAGCAAGTTTAAAGTTTGTTCACGTTAAACTTAAATCTACCAGTTTTCTTTTTTTCTTCCAAAGAAACGTGTGTGTAGGAAAGTGAAAGAGAGGGGTGGGGGGTGACCACTACAAATGGAACTATAGATGTAACAGTCCTTTCAGCTTCAGTTCTGCTTATAGATGTTACCTGATTTATTTCTCCTGAATGACCATGGGTTAACTTTTAAAATTCCTGCCAAGTCAAGATGCAGAGTTATGGAGTCATTTTTGGCACAGATCAGCCATA
Organism: Pomacea canaliculata; assembly: GCF_003073045.1. Classification (NCBI taxonomy): domain Eukaryota; kingdom Metazoa; phylum Mollusca; class Gastropoda; order Architaenioglossa; family Ampullariidae; genus Pomacea; species Pomacea canaliculata. The sequence goes on from NC_037597.1 coordinate 15,739,562, forward strand.
ACCTTTCATTAATAGTACTACTAACTATATGTAAACCTACATTTTCATACAGGTGCTTGCAATCACCTTTTTGGTTTCTACCATCCAAGCTTATTCTAAACAGTTTCCCAGCATGTAAGATGTTAATTTAGAGGGGATGTACTGGAACAGGGTTTGCTGTATTACTATTATTAAGTAAATGATACATATTTTTTACACCTTCTAATTCTTTTAACAGATTATTATTGCAAAAAAAAAAAAAAAAAAAAATCCCCCAAATTACCTCATTATACTACTACTAAATAAAACATATTTATTATGCTTGTCATTTTATCCTGTCTGCTCAATGGGACAAAGGGGTAAACCTAAAAACAAACAGCAGCACACCACACCCCACAACTGGTCATATAAATCATTAAGCACAAAAATAAATTTAGCAGTTGAATGCCACTGACAGCAGTGTCATCTCAGGACAGTAACAAACCCTGAAGAACTTCTAAGGCGTACAAATTTAACTTTTAACAGTTTTTCAGTAGTTTTCCAAAATTTTAACTCATGATCCTAAACAGTCACTGAGCAAAAAAAAAAATAGATAACTGACGAATGATAAAATCTGACATGAAGTCTACTGTCTATTATTGACTTCAAATTAATTAAAGTGATCAAAGCAACTGAGGGTGACCATAACAAGGAAAATGGGGTAGAATGTCAGCCTGAAATTGTACCATTACCTTCACTAGTGTTTTACAGCCATTTATATACTTAAAACACGTAAAATCAAGGTTGCTTGGGATAATCTTCATATAAAGAATAGAAAAGATTGAATTTAAATGACTATGAATAAGTATATTTTACCTTAGCTGAGTAACATCAAGACCTCTTTGGTAAAAGCCAAAAAAGAAGAAAAAAAAAGTAAAAATATCACTAAGGTTTTTCTTTTCCTGCTTTACTCAAATGTCTTATTTCTGAAAACAGCTCCCTCGGTTAAGTTTAGACTCTTTCACTGATTTATATGTAGTTATCACAAGATGAAATGGTGAAAAACGCTGAAAAAAGATCTAAGACTACAAGTGTTCAGCAATATCAGGGTAAAGATGAAGGCAGATTATTTTTATGTTGAAGCTGAGAATGCATTTGACTTCTCTCTGAAACATCTTCGTTCACGACACTGGCTCCTCTATGGCTGTAAGCAGGGTCTGACAGACTATGCGGTGTACAGTCGATTCGGCATGATTGGTCCACAAAGAATTTTTGTGAAGCCTTGAGATTAACAGCATTAACAGTGGCAGTCTTGACGATGGTACAGTGGTGGTCCCCTGTGCTACCACTGTCAATGACAGACACAGGCTTTGTAGAAGAAGGGTCATTACTGTAACTGGTCGGAGTCCTGTCTGCCCTGCGATCACAGTTTTCTTTGGTCCCAAGAACCTCCAGGATGTAGTCCAGCAACACAGAAAAGAAGTCATCCACACCTTCAAAACCTTAAAAAAAAACCCTTTGCTTCATTAACTCTCATTATACAGCTCTCTTAATTCCAAAAATATTATCTTTAACAGAGCCTACTATAAAACAATATTCAGTTTATCTTAAAACTTTACAATAAAGGTTACTTTATTGGTTTAGGAGTACTTAAAATGATTAAATACTTATGTAATTTTGTTTAAGTACACAAAAATATCTTTTTTTCTTTTTAGGAAAAGGAATAGAAAGATGAGACAAAGGTTTGCATGTGGACTAAAAGTGGTTCTTTGGTTGGCTCTATAGGTAAGAAATATCTGATTTTGAGTCTGAAGATGAAAATTCCTATTTAGATGATGAGTCCTTTGTAGTTTCTGATGAAAATAATGATGTGGAAGATGGAGATAATGGAAATATTAGTTTAAACCATGCGACCACGAGTTGTGAGTAAGAAATGCTAGCTGAACTTTTGTTTACCTTTCATTAGTAAATACTTGATGACATCTAAAACAGTACTTTCCACAAATATTTACAAGAGTCTTTTGTTATAATGTTTATTTAGTGTGCCATCAGGATTTTCAGATGCATCCTTTGTATAGCATCATTGTGTACAGAAGGTAAATAAGTTAATAATGAAACAAAACTGAAATATCCTTAACCAAAAAATGAAACATTTATTTAAAATATTAGACATTCTTTAGTTTGAGGCAGGAGACAATTACACTGTTAATTTACTTTGGTAATTATACCCAAACATATTTTTAAAAATTAACTTCTATAAATTTCATTTTCTATCTTTCACTTTTTATACCTTGAAAGTTTAATAATTTTCCTTTAGTTTTCTATCAGCAAGACTTCATTTATCATCACTTTGATTTGCAAAGAAATTTATTGTGTTGCAACCCAAATCATAGCAGCAAAGACAGGGAAAGCATCTTTGGATAGCAATATCTATGGAAAATGTGAATCAAGTTTATGAAAAATTTGGTATTCTTTATAGATAATGATGATTATTATTATTCATAATTAAGTCAAAGATGTTTCAATTTCAATGCTTCCTTTTTTTAAATTTACATTATCATAAAATGTTCATTCATTTTCCTCTAGTTTGGTACATAAGTTTACTTTTAGCAATACATGTGCATTTCATCAGCGAGGTTTTATAACACAACCAAAAACAAAGTAGCACCCTAAATCTCCAGTATAGTAACAGTTAAACTAAATTTCTCATCAAAGGAACTAACCAGGCATAGACAACGTTCCTCTATGAATTATCCCCCTTAGCCTTTTTCTAGCAAGCTGTCTGCTGTTCTTTTGACAGCAAATTTAAATAAAAATAAAGTGGCCAACTGACAAGGAATATGCTCGTCAGCTTTTTTTAAAATAAAAAGCATGAATTTATAGTACAAATAGCAAAAAAAAAAAAAAAAAAAAAATAAGTAAAAAATAAAATTTTTCTAAACTACATTTTATAAATACTGAAAAAATACATATAGAAATATTTTTTCATTTGTTGACAGTACAAAAAGATTTACGAAATTCATATGCAGCGTTCAATTTTTAGAATCTGTGTTACTATGGATTACAAATTACACTTTATCCTCTTTCCTACAAGAGAGAAAAATCTTTGTGCCAAGTAAAATTTGTAAGAAATGTTTTATTTTTAAACGAAGGATTTCATTTTATAAAATGAATTCTTACGAAAATTACAATTTATGTTTCTGTACATTGCAGGTTTTTTGTAATTGTTTCAACCTACTATACTTAAACAACGGAGCATAAATAAAAGTTCTGAAAGCTTACCAGGGAAAGAGTTAATATCTATAATGGCATACTGCATGGTTTTGCAGTCGATGATGACATCAATTCCTAAAAGACGAAGTTCCATAACGTTGCCTATCGCAGCTCCAAGTTGTTCCAGAAGTTGCCAATCAGGTTTGATAAGAGGCTCATCAATGCTCTTCATATCCACCTGTAACATATAAATGATATCCACAACATGCATTGATGCATGGACGTGTGCATACACAAATAAAAATGCAAAAACATTTTACAAACGCTTTATGTGTTTGTTGTGTTGTAACTATACAAGACTATTTAGAACCATGTCTGGTACATGCATGCTACATAGAAGATTACTTTAATTATACAGTATTGAGTCACTGGCTTGTTTATCGCAAGACAAGCAGATGCAATAGTATTTTGTATTTTTGTTTTGCCTTGTCTACTTACAAGATGAAATCTCTTTTTTTATAACTGCAAATAATACATCTACATAACGTAGCCTCAGGTTCTGATAATTGTAGTGCTCACTATTTATTCTTCTTGGGACATACTGCAGATATTTATGTAGCTACTTACTGAAACAGCACTCAAAGTACTCTGTTGTCTTGCTTTTATTGCATGAAGTGCCAGCGTAATTAACACTTTTGTTGGCTACAGATCAGCTTAACTTCCCTAAACCCAGCCAATGTCCCTGATGAAAACAAAGAAACCCCCCACCCCACGCCAAGGAAACACTATAAAACCTCTTTACATCATTAATAAAACTGACAATTCATGCAGTAGCCAGTGCTGATGATTCTTTGCAGCTCCTCTCATCATACATATTAACATTCTTTATACAATGATGTGCAGCCCTATGCTCTTCGAGGAGTAACAAAGACTAAACAACAAAACACACAATGATGAACTACCCTTCTTCACTGGAATTAAAACCCACTTTTTCTATTTTATTTCTTTTAATGGCTTCTTAAGTCTTGAAATAGATTTGTGGCATTTTTTTTTTAACAAGATAATGTCACTGCACTTGTCTATTTTCTCATTCATGTAAGAGCAAAAGTTTTCCATCTTTTTTGAAACAGCATTTTGTTCATTAACTTTTAAGGCAGCTCAGATTAGTTCATAACTCATGATTTAAGTATGTTCTATTCATTACAAGATGCTCCTGGCTTCTTTCTCTCACCTCATTCAGTGGATGTGAAGAATCAGGTTTTGACACTTCTTGAGTGTCAAAAAATATTGTAGGATAATCTGAAAGTACAAAACTGGCATGTGGTGCTGTTGTAGCCATATACAAATATGAAAATTCTATGTGAGATAGTATAGCCCAAATTACATAGAAGCGAAAAAACTCCAACAAAACAATGATGTCATTCTGAATGCAACTGCATGTTAATTTTAATGGCAAAACCCTTGTAAATAAAATCAATTTATTATAAACATCAAATTCTTGGAAATAGGGGGGGGAGGGGAAAATCACATACTTCCAGGGTAAAGATTTTTAAGCGAAGGTCGCTGCACGACAAACTGTCGGTTACCAACAACAAAGATCTTATACAGAAGAGCGTTGTGGTTTAAGAAAGACTGAGCCACACAAGGTGGTTTCACATCACGCAGGCTTTCTTCGCTGAAAATAATTGCCATCTGGAAAACAGCAAACAATAGCAATCTTATGTGACTATTAACTGTAATGATAAATAATCTTAACTCTGCTCAGTTAAAAGCACAAAGAAACTGATAATACCAGCCAAAGTACAAAATACTAACACTTTTAAGTGTCACCATGAGTGACAGCTGAAATGTTAGGTTGATGTTAATATTACAGTAAAACAGTACAGTATGCTATACCACTAAAGCACAAATAAAAGTAAAATACCTCATGAGCTGACTTTGTCCCATGTGAAAGTATTGGCTTTGCAACTGGAAAGAAAAGTTTACATTTCAGACTGTTGCTGGCAAATGTGTGCCACTTATTATAGCCTTCATGTAAAAAGACAAACGTTTGCCCTAAAATGATTAAAAACTCTTCAATGCTACCGAAATATAAAATTCTTAGGGTCACATTAAAAAAAAACCATATATAGCAAAGATAAGGACTGTGTCTAGATGCAAGTGTGCTCTAGTGTATGTGTATATCTTTGTACATATCTGCAGAAGTACCTAGCTATTGACAGAGATCATGTGTCCACTTGCAAAGAAAACACAAAACACACAGCACTGTGCATGTACAGAGGCAACCAGACCCCAACACCTACATGCAGACTGCTGAGCAAGAGGCATCAAGACTAAACTCTTAAGAACTTCTTCCAATTATGAGCATTTGTGGAATTAAAAGCCTCTTATCTGGAAAGAGGTGACTTAGATGGTGCTGATGTTAATTTTCCTCATGCCACCTTATGCGCAAGTTTCAGCAGCTTGCTTGAAATAAAGGTGAAAAGTTCTGTTAGAAGACAAACAGAATCTTACCAATGGGAAATGTAACTCCTGCTTTGGCTAGCTTTTGTTTGTTTTCCTCCACATCACTTGAAGTCAGCTCCACAAAAGTAGGGATGATCACACGTGAGTCTGGAGATAAAAAGTTCAGTGACCATCACATGGAGCAAAATGCTGACCACTAGAAAAGCTCTCATGGTCAGGAAAAAAAATTCATGTATCCTAAATCCTACCTTAGTATTCTTATTTGACATACAAATTAAATTTAAGTGTAGCAAAAATAATGATACAAGACTGATAACTATGTCTAAATAGTAACCTGCTGAAATAAATACCATATTAATAATTCATAGTAGCAACATTCCTTAAAAAAAACAGTCTAATCAATTTCTGTTGCTGTACAACTAGCTTAAGGCCACTTGCACTGTCCTCTCTTATTATACTGTTCTAACAGAGAATATACAACTGCTTTCCTCAATAACTAGTCCACCTAAGAGGTTACAGACTATTTTTGTAAACTGTTATCTTCAATACTTTAACACAAAGTAGAGCAGAAAGCTTTTCAACAATGTATCCCATACAGTGACTAGCTTCCAAAAACCTGTGGTGGCTAGGTACATCTATTCAGGGTCCAGACTATAATATTTTGTGCAGTCAAAGTAAATGCAGACAAGTAGGGATTCAAAAAACAACTGTATTCCTAGCTTCTAAGTAGCACCATCTTGCAAGCAACTGACTGCTGACAGTCTCTCATTGTTACATGCAGTTTGCTACAAAGGACAACAATTCCTGTGATTACAAACACAGAAGTACGATGGGGAGAAAATCAAGCACAATAATGCATATTGCCCATGTAGTGTCTCCTTGTCATCATACTTGTTAAGAGAATTGTACTACCAGAATAGTAAAGGCTTCCACAGCCTAAAGGCCAAAGGTACAGCCTAGAGCCTGAAGAAAGGTAGATTTCAGTTCTTTTCTTCTGCCACCTGAAATTATTTCTGCTAGGGGAGAGGCCAAGGTGGCTTTTCCTGTTACAAGCCCCAGGCCATGAACCAATAAACCTCAGTTCCAAAGTTGAGAACTAACCACTAGGCTACAAAGCCTCCCAGTACTAAGTCAGTTTGCGACAATGAAGAAGTTGCAGCACCTCTACATATAAAATACCACAAATGTTCAACTTTAGGTAGGTGTTGTAGTTTGATACACATTTTGTTTAGCATAAATTTATTGAAAACAATTGAAAGAAAATGTCTGTATATTTGTATTTACAACTACAATGAAACCAGCATTAGGCAGATCAAGCACAGTGCATGCACAAAAGAAAATGGACATGCATGGTATCTTGTGCCATTTCAAGAATTTGCTGGATTACATGACCCGAGTCTTCCGTAAGTTGGTGCAAAAAGGATAAGTAGGCATGTGAAAGAGGAAAAGGACACACAATTCTTTTTGACCTGGCTTTTGTTTTTAATAAAACTTTTACTGGTTCAAAGAACATCACACACGGCTAAACATAGTAACACACACAGCAACTGAGCTGAGCAGGATTGCATACAGGGAGCATACTTATGGTTTGAAGTTCTCCAAGTGTGCATGGGTTATCATCCTTTGCAGATCCAAATCACTGGCAACATGATTCACTGTCCTCAAAGTCAGTATTTATTCTGAGTAGAAGAAGATGGAAGGAGACAGCACAGTCTATTTTAAGTCCTTTAAGAAGACTAGAAGACTTAAGAAGACGTGAAGCTTCCATTGTTCCAGGAGCAGATCACTGGAGCACAGTTTTAAAACAGAGAGGAAGACTAACTCTAAGCAGCGTAGATACAACTGTCTCACTCCTGCATACCTCTCTGCACAAGATCACAGGTGCAGACTTGTTGATACTGCTTGTATCTGTCTAAAAGTTGGCGGGTGCTCTCCAGTGGATCAAGAAGAATACACTCAGGGTGCCGATCAGTATAATTCTGAAAAAAAAAAAAAAAAATCACAAGAGCTGTCATCATACAACACAACAAATGTGCTATTCTAAGTATTTCCGACTGCACCATTTTCTTCCATGAGCAATATGGATAAACCAGTTTTGGCAACAGTAAAAACATAAAGACCTCTCTAAAGTGTAGCAGCAAGAGCAACACATCTTTTAAATATCTTTAAGTCACCACATAAAACCAAACCACCTGATTATCAATTTTCCTACTTTTAACAAACAAGCTTTTACAGTAGAAGCATATTTTTCAAGCTGGTCAACAAAAAAACTTTATAAGTGGAATGTCAAGTTTATGTTCTTTTCAAGGTCTCATACATTTATCTGCAAACTTAAAACATTCAAAGGCATAAAATGTAGATGTTTGCTCTGTCCACACATGTTGTCATTCTCTGTGTACAGGACATCAAGAGGTCCCTTTCACAGGAAAATCTTATTAGATGTGCACCGTTTGCACATCATTGAACTGTAAACAGCAATATCAACGTTCAGAGGAGACTAAGAACCACACCAGTCACCCACAATCTGGACTTTTCAAGCATGCCATTCAGCACCCAGTGCTATGTGAAAACACCATGAATGGAAGTTTTCAAGCATGGAAATCAATACTCAATACTGTGTGGAGTACTAAGTACAAGAAACATTTATCTGCGTGCAGCTGAACTTTGGTCTAAGCAAACTTGTCTCTGGCCATCAATCGAAAGAAGTCATGCAGATGCTGAGTGTTAGAACTATTCCCTCAGTCAAAAGAACTGTACGTCTATGCAAGTTTGAGGTAAGTGCATAAGCACCCACTAGAAGATGTTCCACCTGATAAGGAACTAAGCATGAAATTCACAATGCCATGGACAAACATAGTGCTGTGACTCAAACATTGGTTAATACTTAAATCAGACTGTGTGAGAGAGATTATTTGTGAGAAAGGGGACGAGGATGAAATGGAATGTATACCCAAACAGCTGCACCACAGTCTGTTATTAAGAGACTCAAGTCTAACAATTGTAGCTGCTAATGAATTGAAAATGTAGCATTAATGAAGACTAGGGTTACTTATTATTTAATAATATATGCCTCCCTAGGTGTGATCAACACACCACAAAATAGTTGTAGCTTCAGTGTGTGTGGGCACACCTACACTGGGCTATTTGGCCTTTTACTGCATGTTTTCCTCCTCCTTTGTACTCTTCTTTTCAAAGCAACAGACATTCTCATCTTTTGCTTTGTTCTTGCCTGCATCGCAAATGCAAAATACAGTCAAATCTCCCTACTATGCCACCTACCGGGACCGAGCAAAAGTGGCATAGTAGCGAGAGTGGCATAGTAGAGAGGGTTCGTAAAAACGGCTTTATTTGTTCAAGTTACCCGTCAGTCCAAAGCAGGGGTGGGCAATTAATTTTCCCAAGGGGCCGCATGAGAAATTGGGATGGTTTTAGAGGGCCGGACTAATATAGTTAACTCAGTTTTACCTAATACTGTATGTATAGTATATATACTGGCGGGCGGGCCGGTCAGAGACAGGAGTCCTTTGCCCAGGTCTGGTCCAAAGCTCTCAAGAATCGTCGGCTTCGCTAGCTGTCTCCTCTCATTCTCGCCCTCACCTCTTCATCCTCCACCCCTCCCAACCACATCCGCGCACCTGCATCCTGTCGCTAGTCGACCCCCTCACACCTTCCCTCTGTCACGTGGCTGTCACCCGGCCAGCGACCACCCCCCCACACACACATTGCCAGCCTCCACCCTCCCTGTGTGCGTGCTAGGTTCCATCCACCTAACTGCGATGTCCCACACTACCATACAGTATAATAATCGAGCACTGTGCGGAATTTTACAACTTGTGTCTTTTAACAGTCACACAAAAGTGGCATAGTAGCGAGAGTAGGGGTGGCATAGTAAATTTTTTTTTACATTGAATTTATAGTCGGGACCGAGCAAAAGTGGCATAATACCGAGAGTGGCATAGTAGAGGGGTGGCATAGTAGGGAGATTTGACTGTACCAAAGAGATTTAAATAAAAATATAGATCTTACTTCATGCTTTATGAAAGGAATGGTTTGTTCTTCATTAACACAACTTTAGATACTGTGATACTAATGTGAGTTTTCTTTTTTTAAAAGTGAGAGAAACTTGTTACAACCAAGACTCTTTATTTCTGGTCAATTCATTCAATATGTTCTGAAACAGACACATTTAGAATGTCTGTTGCTCTAACCCTTGTGCACTTCCTATGCATCCAAGCATCAAACACTTCAACATTTTGACTGATATCTGTTCTTAAAATAACAAACACAAGCGCACAGTGTCATAAACATGGATGCATGTATGCTAAAATTCATATTTTGAAGATGCACTACAGAACATCAAAACAGATCCTAGTGCAGTGCCGCACATCACATTTACTTAGGAGGTAAAGCAATACTCAATGCAATGTGTTTGTTTTGTGATCTATTTTTAGTATTCGCAGCATGACATGTCACTTTTCTCTAGGTGGAGTTAAGCATGATTCAGAAAAACGATTTTAGAAAAACCATCAGCAGTTGTGATGTTGTAAGCATTTGCATCATCTCCATTCTGAATGATGTGCTTAAGATTTGCACTCCAGCTGTGCTTGTATTATCTCCAATCTGAGTGATGTGCTTTAGGTCTGCACTTGAAACTATTTTTCCACAAGGAAAGCTCCAATAATAGGTTCCATTAGATGTCAAGTATCTAATCTTCCTCAACATAGGCAGATTTAGGCTAGTATTTAACTGTTAATGCAAAAAATGTGTACTGTGTAAAAACCACAGCAGACTAGACCATGTTGACAACTGGAATAAAATTTCTCAACAGGTTACTTGACTTTAAAAGAAAAACCCGCTCCAACTGTAAGGCTAACCTGAAAAACAACATATGGCCCAACTTGGCAAAGGTACTGAACATGAACTGCATGGCTCGGAATTTAATTCCCTGCCTGCACATAACCATGTTAAATGTCAGTTACACCTCAACTAACACGTTTGTTGCCATGAAACTTGGCAAAGTTTTATCACTGTCATCTTTGTTATAAACAGCTACAAGTAAACTTCACACTAACCAGTAGCCAGCCAATGTTGTGAGCTGTCATAAAACGTTATAGCAAGAACACCAACCACCCCTGCCCCATAATGAGATATAAAAAAATCTGAAAAACATAAATAATATTTATAAAGTACAAGAAAACTCCATGTTTTCAAACACCTACAAATTCAAGTACATTTATTTACATGTTGAAAATAAAGCTCTTAAAAAGCATCTTATAGCACTTGTATTTTTTCTGCTTTCATTGGGTCATGCTTGCTAATTCCACTACTGTTGCGCTTGGTTGAAGAGTTACAAGGGGACTAACCTTCTAGGTAAAAGCAATCAAGGTTTTAATGAAGTATAGGCCACTGATGTGCGCTGGTAAAGAGAAAACAGGGCACAAGTAGACTCTTTTAAAATGTACATAATTTATGTTTTATCTTGTGAAAGTAATAGTGTTGGGCAAATGATCACTCAGAAGCACTCCATAAATGTACCTAATTTTCAACATGATTTATGCAAAAAAAAAAAAAAAAAAAAAAAAAAAAAAAAAAAAAGCATAAACTGTTGGTTATAGTTTGTGTTAGGAAGGTAGCAGTAATTGAGATCAAGTTTATATTGTGAAATATGTCCATGAACATTTTTGGGGTTGTATCTAAGAAAGGGTTTCAATACAGGTCTTAATGTGATGGCTCTACTGTGCTGTTCATTCTGCATGAGAATAGCTCACTCCCCAATCCCCTAAACTATTAAAATAATCACTAAGAACAAGAAAGAGAGAGGGAGATAAATGGTGAATTCCCACATATGCTTATAATCTTGCAAGAATTACCAAAAAAAAAAAATTCTTGATGCACTTTTAACACTTTGAAACTAAGAATATCCAGCCTCAGATGTCAAATTATGATATGCTTCTATCAACAATGATAATTTGTATGGTAGAGGGTTTGTGGCTAGATAGCCACCATAGAAAATTATCTGTGAAATTTCTGGAAAGTTTTCCTCATGGGGGCTTAAAAATGGGAACGAAAATAGGTGGCTGAGAATAAGTTAGCCCGTATGCCACTGAAATAAGATTAAATCTTAGCCGCAAGGTCTTCGCCATGTCAGAAGACTGTAGGTGAATGTTCTTAATGAAACTGGCAAAAGTCTTAAATAAATATGATTTTTATCTTTTTTTCTCTATGACACTGACTTAAAGGAGATCCCAACAGTGCTTAGTCTAACCTGTTATGCCAGCTATAGCACAAAAACAGACTTTATAAATATATATGTTTATGTTTTTGACTGTGATGGAAGGAAACCAGAAACCAGATTCATCTTTTGTCATGTTGACAAGTAATGCTTTCTTAAAATTTCCAAAACTTGACAAACACCTGCAGAAAATGTTTGTCACAACCAATCAACTTGACTTCCTTCCATACATACTTGATGCAACACACCATATCTTGAATATCCCTGAATAGCCAGGGGGCTAATGTTTCCACTTGCAGAAAGGCCCACCACACTTGTAATGTCAAGTATAAGGTACTAATGCACTAGTGTCATGACTATGCCTGCTGTTGTTTTATCAGCATACTTACAGTGGCTAATTTTCATGCACTGAACACTCATCCCCCTAGTTAATGAGATAAATTATATAGTCTCAAGTCATAATCTTGCCAACTACTCTTTGTCATCACTAGCTATGAATTATATCCCCCCTTTAAATTATGGTGTTACCATGTCTTGCCCAACATTTGTGTTGGACACATGTTGGCAAGATGAAAGCTAGGACTGTACTTAAAAATAAAGCAGAAATAAAATTGTACCAAACAAAGTAATAAATACATCAATAAGAGTTACTGCTTGGTGTTAGCAGCATGCATTAACGATTTTACAGGCAACTGGATTTGTTCCCCACCCCGCTCCCACCTGTTCTTGTGTTTGCTGAAAGCCAACTGCTACAATGTAAGGGTTGCACCATCCCAGCAATGTGCAATGCCAAACAGAGAAAACCTCTCACTTGCTAATTCAGGGGACAACATCAAGCACTGATTAATGTTAGAGTGGGCTCATGACAAAGCAGATACAGCATAGTTTACTATGCTAACCACTCTTATCTGGGCGATACACTGACAGCAAACTAGTCAGCTAGACCCGCCTACTCCTCCCCCAACTGCTGAAGGCTGAATGTGTGGCAAGGAGTGGCTCAACCTTCCGAAGGTTATTCTAAGACTATGTTGTGACTGAGGCACTAATGCAGCTGACCAGAGTAGGCTGTACCCGATATGAGCAAACAGTGATAACCTTGATCGTGGCCTCCTTTTTATTTCTATGCAGAGTAGAAAAGCGATGCCAACATCTGGGTTGCACATACTCATTTTACTAAAAAGCTGACTCAATGTTAATTGTATCAAAACTGGTTATGTGCCAGCTTTTCCCTTGTTTTGAAGGTAGAGAGGGGGAGGTGAGTGTTGCTGTTGGTTTTTTTAATTACTTTAACTAGTCGATAGGATGCTAGTAATACCAGGAGCTGGCTAATGACCGTCATGGGAGTCGTTATGAATTTTACAACGAATACTGGCGCGGCGCATCTAAAGGTGATTGGAACGTAAGCTTCTCCTTGTTGTCAACAAATAGTTCACGGGCGCACACATCCACCCACCTCCACATACGCACGCACAGCTGCCATCCAGACAAATATGGGCAACAAACACGGGCGATGATGAGAAGGCAGCCTGGTGAAATGTGGAGACAGCATAAGCTAACCAACGCGTCTCGCACGTCAAGAGCTGTTGCAGCCTGCAGGAATCTCTCCTCCCTCTTCCTCCCACCCCCGTTCCTTTCTCGCGCTCTCTCAGGCACACACAATCGCTTGCTCCCAACAACCAAGATCGGACGGCAAAGCCGCAGATGAACAGGTGATAAGAGGTCAGTGCCCCGAGTTTCGGACTTCACGACGCGGTGTGGTATGAAGCTTGAGGCAGTGAACATGACCTACATCCTCCACCGCGACTTGGATGATGACCCCTACTGCAGGCATAATCATAAACAATGGCCATGCGTTGTTAGCATAAAGAGTGATTTCCGACAAAACACTTATATGAATAATGGGTGTATGTGTGGGGGGGAATGTTCCTGAAATGTATAGAGATGAACGCGCATTATTTCATAAACGAAGAATTCCCCCCCACCCAAAAAAAAAAAAAATCAACCCAACTAAACATTAATTCCCTTTTGCTTTTGCTAGCTCTATAACTAAAAGGTTAAACGCAAATTTGATCATCAACGTTCAAAAACATGTATAAAAAAAATTTTCGACCTTCCCAAACTACAAAGAATATCTGTTACAAGGTCTTATCGTCAAGGTGTTGATTTTACTTATTACCCACATACCACCATCTAAACCACTCCCGTTCTTTTTTGCTCAATTCCTTGATGATGATGTGGCGCTAAATACGTTTCTGAACCACTGGTTTAAATTTGTGGATCTGTGAAAACTGAGCAGCTGCCGTAGTCTCTTGTATAAACGGCAGTGTCGATCCTGCAAACTGCTCAGCTCCTCCGGAGCTTCCAAGGATCCAAAGGTGAAGCGATTCTCGCACCACTAACTAGTCTGCCCCCACGACTTTCCTAAGCTGACGCCACTGTCGCCCCGAGCACCAAAAGGGTTAATGTCGTAGGTGTGCCGTGTCGGCGTGCACCGTGATGTGAAGACAACACAAGCTTGGACTTCTAGTTCCCGCGACACGCCGTGCTCACCTGCGACCTAAAAAAATGCTTTTGTTGGCCCACCTCCTCCATGTTTACCGCCACTACACAAATCTGCGGCTCAAGCTCGCAGCTACTCCGCACCCTCTCCCGAACCACAGAACCAAGAGAGCCGCCGACGCTAAACATCGTTTTATCATTATCTGTACCGTTGACGTTCACAAACAAACGTTATGCCCTTCTCGACATGTTACCTTTGCCAGCTATCCCACCTTTCAACACCCTGCCACGCCCACCAACTCCACCACCCCACCCTTCTTTAAGGTACAGTCCCATAAATATCTGCATAATAACCACTTGCAATGATGTGTCTGCTTTTATGCCCAGAACTGCACGCACTGCACACATCATCTCCACCTTTTGTATGCGCACGTCCCCATTTCCCGTGTCGATTCGCTCAGTTTCGATTTGTCACACACACTTAAGACAAGAACTACCCACTGCTTATGCTCCCAACAAGACGTCAGCCGAAGCTTGCTTTGATCCTATGTTACAGCCGCAATAAAATACAAGTGTTTAAAATGTGATTAAGAGCTGATCAGAAGCTGATGGTCACCAGCAGGCTCATTTCATTTCCTCTTTCCGGCCACGTGCAGGAAGACAATGTCATACAAAATATAAAGTGCGCCCGTCACTTCCCCGCCAATTGAACTATTTCGTTTCGGCCGATGCGTGACGAGCCGTATCACATGACCACAGACCGGAGATAGCTAATGACCCCATGCGCAAAAAAAGGAACGTGGCAGAGCAGAACCCCCCTCCTTTTTTTGGGGGGAAAGGGTGAGGGTTGATGGGGACGTGGTGGGTAACGTATTCGACCTTGTATTCTCTTGTGTTGAAATCCAGATCAAAAGAAAGACGAGAAGACAGACGACTACAGATAAGATTCTTCTTTCAGGCGTTGGGTTTCACAGCGAGACATGGTTACTTAGTAAGACTAACATCTGCTGTTGTATCGAGTCTTTCGTGCTGGTATTGTCCCAGGATTAGTTTGGGTTATTGAAGGCGTAAAACGTATGCATCCTCGTAGGACAACTTGAATGTGATGTAGGTCTCTGATTTCACCCTTCTGACCCACCGACGTCAAATAAAATTACGTCAACGTTTTACGCAAGTCACCACGTCCTTTGCAGTAGTGAGGTCAACACATACGTCGTCTCCATCTCGCTTACTTCCTCAAGTCCTTTGTCTGTGTGCGTGCGCGCATGTCGCTTTAGTCTGTTTCGAATCTCTGCTGACACACGCACGAACTAAACTATCCACTGTGTATGTTCACAACAAAACAATAATAACTGAAGTTGGACTGGTGTCTCTTCGCCTTACAGGCTTGAGGGAGGAAGCTCTCCGCATTTTATGTATATCTGTTTCACTTGTTTGTTTTTGAGGCCATTGTATAGGCAAGTGCTTTCTGTTTTCGTCGTCACTGTGCGAAACTGACTATTTATTTATTTTTTATCACGTCTTATTATGTGTCACCACTCTCTTTTCCCTGCCGCCGTAACGGTTTCAAGTCGTCACTACCATTGACCTTCCATCAGCGTCAAACGATCATGTTTGAATACTTTTTCTCTGTCTTGTGACTACAGATCCCAGCCGTCTCTTGATTTTTTTAAAATTTACATTTGGCCTGAGTATCGACTGACGGTGTTCGCCACCGACGAAACATCGACTTTACGACCTTTAGATGTGAACAGTAACAGCTCACAATCTCTACATATGTACTTCACCTGAGCAACAATGACTTTCAATCTGTGATTTTTCAACTTTCCCGTCGTCTTTTCTACCTGACATTGTAATTGTTTCTCTAGTCATCACCATTATGGACGACTGATTGATCTTTTCTCTGCGTTCGCTATGTGCGAAACAACACCTTCACGACCTGTAGATTTTAACTATACTAAATCAACATCTTGGTCTATAAAGATTTAATCCAGAAGCGCAAAGACAAAGAGACACGGGATTTTCGTCCTTTTTTGTAATTTTGTTTTTGTTAGGCGCGGCTAAGGCTTTGGCCGGAAGCCGCGTTATATAAGCTCATTTACTGCTATTATGTATAATTCAATGTCAATGCCACCTTTCTCAAAGCGATGATTTTTTTTTCTTCAAAAGTATATTAACAAAACCCCTCAATGTCTTTCCTGCTGTTTGGATTTCTTCTATTCGGGGAGGGAGGCAAGGTGGCTGACGCGAGTAGCAACTTGTTTGTTAGGAGCAGCCTGCCCACACTGCACATACCGTGGTGGGAAGTTCGGTGGAAAGGTTTTTACCTGTGTTTAAATCCGACTCCCCGGAGGGAGTGTTGGGCGCAGAGCAGCGCTGATAGGCGGGTAAAAACTAAGTGGTTACGCTTTCTCGTGCATTGCAACACTGTTTACCTACGGGTCGTCTCACAGTCCTTTGGCACCACTTTCTGTTGTTCACTCAGTGCTGTCACTATAATCTTCTCCAGTAATCTCCATAGTTGCTGAAGGGGGAAGGGGGCACGCTAAAAGGCAGTGACGGTGCGGAAGCTGACAACAGGATGCACTACCAGTTAATATACATGCACGAGCAAAAGCGCGCTTCCGTCAACAAGGTATAATCTTGGATACTGCGTGGGCTGGTATATAGCAGGAAGGCTGGGCAAAAAATGAATGAAAACCTAGCACACACATATTAAGTACAAAGTGTTAGTATTCTAAGCTTCACGTCGTGTTGTTCTGGTAAGTAACTTGCACGAATAACTTACTTTAACATTAGGAATAACGTATATTATGAATAGCTTACCTGGATATTATGAATAAGTTTCTGGGCTGTTTTGTTTCCATTGTCGGCCTTTGCCAAGATGTCAGTCACCTTGTGAACGATGGCATCAAACGGACCCTGTGCTTCCAAGGGCTGACCCAGGTCGATCTGTAAAAACAGAATAATCAGTCAGGTCAATAAGTAAATATAGAAGTCATTTCGATCAACAATCAGGCAGGTCGATCTGCAAAATACGAACTTCCCCTCCTCTCCCAAATATTGCTGTGTAATATTGGTGCGGGATCCATAATATTAAGACTTCTTTCGACCTACTGTTTATCGCCGACTTTACTGGCTGATATTCCTGCTGCATATTAACAATTGTGACAGCTGTTAATTAAAAACACCTATCTCTGAGAAGGCATGAAGAAATGATGCCATGGAAAAATCCCCAGATTAAATCGCAAACAGAAAATTAAACCACAACTCAAATCAGTGCAGCTGTCATTCACTACACAGTCTGCAGTTATGTCTAAGCTGACAACTGTTACTCTGTGTAACAATAAACACAAACTGGAAACAAACCCTGAACACACGCTTAATAAACAAAAACTTCCCGTTCTTGTATACTAGAGCACAGAGAGAACATCGAAATCATAGATGTTCATGAGTATTAGAAGCGAAACTTCGAAGTTCAACTAGTACCTGTAGCCCCATTAACTCGCTGAAAAAAATGTGTATGACACACGCACCAGGAATGATGCTGTCTCATCATTCACTGTAAGAACGGACAAGTACAGTGAGGGTGCCATCTTGGCGGATAGGTGTTAAAATCTAGTTAGTACCACTGTGCACCAATAATAATAGAATTTGTATAGCGCGGAAGCAAGCTCGATGCGCTTCACGAAAGTATGGGGCAATGGGGTCTGTAATGTAGTCTGCAGTGTAGTCTTCACAACTGAGTACAAACAAGCACAGCATACATAAACGAGAATGCACCAGTTAGGAATACAAAAACATGATAGAAAGCTGAGATGGGAGTGTGGCGGAGAAAAGACAAAAGGATAGATAGTAATAATAGGCATTTCTGAAAGAAATATGTCTACATCAAAAGGCGTGTACCAAATACGCTGTGCTAAGAGATGGAGGCAGGCCATTTCAAATAGTGGGGTCTGAGGAGAAGGAAAGGAGCGACGGCCAAACGTCTCCAGTCTGATACGTGGAATAGAGAGATCCAAGGTGGGACGAGCGAAATGACCTGCAAGGTTGGTATGCCAACACAAGCTCAGATAGACTGGGGCAAGGTCATGAACAATACATAACAAAGCATGGCGAGCTTGAATGGAGATCACGGAGAAGCGGTTTGTGACATGGTCGGCCTTCCGCTAACGAATACAATGCGGGCAGCACTCTTCTCACCTCTGTGGAGCTTGTCAAGCAGGCGGCCAGCAAGATCTATGAAGAGGGAGAGATACAGTAGTCGAGCCTGGACAACACAAAGGCCGGCATAAGCTGCTTGATGGAGGCGACAGAGAGACTTTTGGTGCGACTGATCCTGGGGAGTTCAAAATGGGCTCGAAAAATAAGTTGACATGATTCTCGAACGACAATGAGGTTTTGAAAAGAACTCCGAGATTTCTGACAGACTGGGAGAAAGTGAGTGATATAGACGGACACAGACAGCGTATGTGCAGAGGCTATCTGGATGACTTCAGTTTTCTCCCCACTGAGCTTTAATTTGTTCTCCAACATCCAGTGTTTGAGCTGAGTACCGGTGAACAGACATTGGAGTTGGCAAGCTGGGTCAGATATCAGAAGCTGAGTATCATCGGCGTAGATGTGATACTGCAAGCCAAAGTGGCCGATCACAGGGCCAAACAATAGAGGCCCGAGAACTGAACACTGAGGCAATCCAGAAAGCACAGCAGCAGGTTCTGAAGCAGAGCCGTGGACACCAACGGACTGGGTGCGATCAAGCCCCAGAACGCTCAAGCATCTCGTACCTTGAGACATTTCAAGCTTCCTCTCGGTCTTTGCTTACTATTTTATATGGATATTACCTACATCCAGGCAAGGGTGGGGTATAAGTGGTAATAGAGTTCATAGGCGTGCGTCTTTTTCAATAGATGTCAGCCGTCCAGGTCTCGAACACACGGTTGCACTGTTTCCCAATCAGAAATATTTAACATTTAGTCTACACGTCACCAAGAATGATTGGTTGTATGACAACTGCGCGAAGCAGTGGTTCGTTAAGTGCAAAAGAATTTGTCTGTTTGTAAAGATTGCAGGCTTTCGGTTTATGAAATAAACAAACTTCCTTCTTGAGATCCCATATCCCGCCACGAATCCAGTCCAACTGGGTCCGGTGCGCACACTTTAAGGAACAGCAGGAGTCAGACTAACTTCTAATGCTCCACTGCCTCGACTTGCATAATCTGCCCGACAACCCTGACTATTCAAAATGTAAATACATGTGTGGGCCACCTGCAAAGGAACTCGTGAAGAAACTGTAACGTTACTTTGTCATATATGTAGTTCCTTTTGGGACTCGCATTTTATACATTTACAATTCTACAGCGAAGGCATAACCTAATCTAGTCACTGCTGTGAAAACGTTTCCATTGATTTCCCATGCATGTAAAACACCAATATGCAAGTTGACCTTTGTTTCAGACGTTCGTTAGCAAGGGAGGTGCGGGAACTGCACGGAGTGATAAAGCAACAATCGTATCCAGAGAGCCTCCCGGCCCTCAAAAATTCATCCGACAACCAGGCCTGCGACCAACTGTCCCACCCAAGCAAAAAAGAACGCGTGACCCTAGACAAGATGTGAGCCGACGACCTGTCGCTCGCGGCTCAACAAGCGAGCGTTTACCTACTGCGCCACCGGGGCACCCCCCGAGGTAAGGATGAGAGCTGTTTCATGCCTGCTCCATCTCCGTCCTTTATCGCACACCACCTGGCTCCTTCAAGTGCAGCTCGAGAGATGGGTATATACCCCGCGTGCGAAGTGTCGAGACGAGGGTGGAGAGGGTCAAGGTAAGGTGCCTATCTATCTTAATGGCATCTTTGGTCAGAGCTACAGTCCTTGTTCGCTCTTGCCCTCTCGCCGAATGGCGCTCGACGGACGTGATAGTGCGTTTCCGATGATTTAATAGCATTGTCAGCCGACGAATATGCTAATGACTGGATGCGCCATTCTTTCCTCATCCCATAGCAAAGATTTTCCTATAAGTGGCAGTAGAAGTGGGTGAAGGAGGGAGGCAGAAAGGTAAGAAATGATGAACAGTTCCATAGCAGGGCGGGTAAGGGGGAGAAATAAACGTGTGGTTCACCGTGTCTAGGGCACGATGCCTAACCCTCTTCTTCCACCGCTTTGACCATCCCTGATTAATCAGGCACCCGTACTGCTTTGCTGCTGCTGGGTGGAGGCGGCGGTGTGTGTGTGTGAAGGTTTTAGGGGTGAGGGTGGGGAGTTGATGGTTGAGGTGAACCCAAAACTCCTCCTTGCACTGACCACTAAGCTACAGAGCCCTTCCCGAAGACGAAAACAAAAGACAATTACCCACAAAACATCACTCGCGGGATGACGAAGCACCTTACAACAGGTAAACTGATTTAAATATGTAACTCGGTCAAGCGTGAACGTACGCAACGGTCGTTGCGTCTGAATGCCGACAAGCGTCCTCTGGAATGAGAAATGACTACGTGAAAAAGGGTCGGGACAAAGAAATGCTTTAATAATAAGGCAATCCTTAGCTTCGTTTTGAGATTCAACATCTCAATAGAAAAAGGTGCGGTTGGGCGACCGCTACAAAAACATTTTGTGAAGTTTGGAGTAGAAGAATTAGACTACTACTACAGCACATCTTAGCACTCCTCGCCAGGAACTTGTCAGTGTAGAGTAGAGCGGCCTAGCCAGCTATCTAAGTGACAGGCGCATTCTAGATGGCGCCGCCCTACGACCTCGCGAACAGTCGCGTTCACTGGATGATAGGCAACAGGCGGACATGAGTGAAAATGGGGAAATGAGGGGGAGGTGATCTTGTGACTTTCAGGATACGACATCACTACTGATCAATTCCTGATTTAAAAAAGAGCTGATAATAACATGAGATGACTGGCTGAATGACACAGTTAATGGCTTCTAGGATTCATACTCCCAAAAGGGATTCATACTCTCAACAAGAATATCTTGAAACTAGCGTTCGTCTAGATTTCGGATATCATTTCTTTCACACTAGAGGTAAGGCAACTCCAGAAAGCGTATCATGATGTAGCTCCTAATGTTGATGTACCGAATTGTTTCAGAATGGGAAGAAATGACATTTCTTTCATTAAAGATCAAACATGGCACAATTTTTTCTGTATGGATCTGAGGCACAAAAAAGTCACCTTTGATAAACAGTTTTAACCCTCCCCCCTTTACCTTTAGATGACAGTAAAACTCTCTTTGCCCTTCCAATCTGTGCCGTCTACCTTGAGATTGTTTAGAAATAATAGCTCACAAAAAAAGTAAAAAATGTCTCTACCTCACTACTGCTGTCATGGATGACCTAGTAAACTCTCAATTTTCATAGTCTCTTTCAACTGTTTGAGCAAGAGAACTGTAGGCTGGTTGCTTCATAAAGCATAAAGATGGCTACTAGCATAAAGGCTTCTTAAGATGATCAGTGGTAACTCATGGCGTCTGGGAAAGGGCACAAGTATAACACTGAAAAATGCTATGCCCTACAGATGATCTCAATAAATATCCCAGACAAGTGATAAATCTGAAGGCAAATTAACTCTGGTAAAATTAAGAATGTATCAGTTCCTACTGTCTGTGTTTCATTCTACACCAGATGAACAACAATCACACAGGGTGAGGTGTGTACAGCTGGGTTTATGGCAGAAACAATAAGTTGTGCCTGTCTGACGTTGACCAGTTTTTCTCATTCCTGGACATAATCTCTAAAATACGCTAGACCAAACTTTTGACATCTTCAGAGCAAACAACAACAAACACTGCTGCAAAACTAAGTATTTTGAATATTAAACTGACATATGCAGAAGAAAAGATACAACATTATATGTATGGCATCCTCCTTTAGCTACAATGGCAAAATATAATAATAACAAAAGACAATGAACTGTCCTCCCATGTTAATTTCACCTCAAATACCCAAAACAGCAATGTCATGGGTCACTGGCTCCCATCTTCCCTTTAGAACATCACGTGCTTTGGATGTAGCACCTGTTCACACAAATGATAGGCCAAAAAACATGATCTACAGATGAAGCAAGTTTTAATCATCTGTCCTTGTAACTAGCAATTGTGGATTCCTTTAGAGATATGGTTCAGTCAGATACAGTGACCGTGCATGCTCACAAACCAACTGCTTCAGGCCAGCAAATAAGTTTTTGTTTGAGAGAGGGGGGGGGGATGAAAAAGAGAGGAAATTGGGGAGAAGGGCAGGAATAGGATATATATATATCAGGGCACTGCCTGCCTCAAATACCTCCTAAACCATGTTTTTCTTTATGTGTTGCAAACTAAAAATAAAATAGCTCTTTTTAGCCATTTATTATTTAACAGTGTTAAAAAAATAAATGCAATAACTCTCTGGTATAAAATATTCAACTTATTTTGAATCACCATGTCTATTTCAACAGTCTAAGTGCCGTGAGAAGCTGCAAGCTGTCATGTAAGTCATAAACTGAATGAACACTAAAAACATGTTCACCACTCTTCAAAACCTCTCTGCTCTGGTGTCCATCACTGAAGGCCGAATCATGGAAAATTTTTTTAAAGATATACCTTACTACTTAAAAGCAAAAGCTTTGTTTCTACACTTCTTCTGTGGTAAACTGTTGTTTTTAATCTATCAGTCATCACTGATCCAATTCTGCTACTCACTGTACAAGATAAGGTTAGTGATAGACACAATACTTTCTTTCATACCCATTTCTTTGCTGCTTGCATTTAATATACTGAAACCAATATTTTCAAGGAGAATATTCCACTTCAAAGTTGGTCAATCTGTAACTAGGCATGCAACAGGAGCATTAAGTTCCCTAGATTTAGCAGCCGTCATATCATAACGGTCTGTGAGACTGGAAATAAAACCATAAGTTTGGTCCACTTCAAGTACACTTAAAATCTTCACTATGATACTGTGAGATAGCAGTCGAAGTATTCTGATCTTCTAATAACTGAGTTGGTCTTTGTGAAACAGCATGGTAAGGGAGTGGCAGATGCAAACAAGATAGATACAATACACATACATGGAAAAGAAAAGATGCCACATCTTAAGTGAAAAACATATATTTTTACATCTGTCATGCTACCTTTTTACTTTATTATTACTGTTTTACCCTATTATAAATCATATTATGTCACCAACCCCACAACTGCATTTATGATAGAATGGATTACCCTTAGAGTTATCTCAAATTATGGATAATGTCATCCCTTTATGCTGCCACCCTCATCTCTGGCCCAACACTTGTGTGGGACAATGGTGGCAAGATAACAAGTTGGGACTGTATAATTATGTGGACTGCTTTCAATATACCATGCTCAAATTTATCAGTAACAATGACTACAAAGCTTAATAATAGACACCAGAGTGGCACAGTTCTGAAATTCTTCTCCTTCTAAATTCAACAGCTGAGATTCTGTACACAGATGTACTTCCACAGCAAAATCATGTGATGGTGAGCATGGTGTATTTTTCTATTGAAACTAGAAGAATGTGTTGGCAAGCTAAATTACATGTCTAAATTTCTCAAAGTTCTCATCATTATTCTGAATCAATAATCTGAATGATAATTATAACAAAAATGGTGGATAGTGAATGGAAGACCAGAGTTGCCAGTTCAGCTATCAGTCTGACTAGATCAAGCATCATTTTGTATGATACTGTGTAATAATCAAAAAGAGCACAGACAGAAAAATGGTGTCAGTCGTACAAAGGACCCTCAATGAAATACACTTTATCCTGATGCATATAAATTTATCAGCCACTGAATGTTTACATAAATAGCATCACAAGTTAGTCTATTATTTTAGACACTAACACTGGGACAATACCACTTATCAAAGATAATAGCAGTCTCTTTCAGTGGATAGGGATGTTGACAAAAATTAGTAATAAAACTCTAAATGCTGAAAATGGCAAATATTGACAAATCTCATAAAAATATAGCAACCAAGAGCTAATACAAATCATTACTGTTTGGTTTAACAAAAACAAATATCAGTGTCACAACCATTAATGACGTTACAAAGTGGACTAATACTGACACAAGCACAAGTGTTAATCATAAAATTAATCACTAAAATGTTTACCTTTACAAGTTCAATCCCAGCATTCCTGCAATATAAAAGAACCATTTATAAAAATGAAACCTTTATTAAGTACAAAGAAAAGTCATTAAGAACATGCAATGCTTAGACTGCTCCTATAAATTGGCACTGACCATAATTTTATGTTGGCTATATGCCCTTGCCCACAGACTTATTACACTTATAAGTGTACTAATTGGCCAGCTTCATTATTTATTAATAATCAAAAATAAGCTCAACAAACAGTAGACTGGGACAAAAATATAAGGACAAAACACTACACTTATTAGTGATATTTCAAATCTTGCCATTACACTGATATATTTTCTGTACAGTTTTGTATCTAGATGGATGAGACTTCATCTAAAATTGGGTTTTTAAATATGCTGATCAACATGTACATTAATCATTCTATAATGCAAGACACCGCAAGCAAATGTGGCTGGTGGATCATATTCACTAAAACATCTATCATAACAGATATTATAAGTGTTGCTACAGTACTAAAATATGCGGTTTCATGTAACAGGACTGCTGGCTACTCCCAGCTCTACTTTAAAGTGGAGCAAATTGTGCTTATGTTAGCAACGCTAATGACGGTGACTGGATGAGTCACCATAAAAGGAGGAACTGCGTTTGTGTGTGTTTTAGCGCGTACAGATCCCACAAGAAACTGCGTAAAAACTGCACTGATCCTACGTACAGACAAGACATGCGAGCGATTTTATACACAACGCGCTTGCTACATCGCGTGGTTCTTTAAATCGGAATAGAAACGGAACGTACTCACCTGAACAGTAGCCTTTGCTCCTCGAAATTAAGCTTCTTGCTTTTCTTTTCGCTAATCCAATACCCCACCCGCTTCATTGTCATAGCTTACTGGCTGCCGTCGATGTAATGGTCGCTGCCAACATTGCAATCAGGCGTCACCTCCTCAAAATCGAGTAACCA
Source organism: Pomacea canaliculata (assembly GCF_003073045.1). NCBI lineage: Eukaryota > Metazoa > Mollusca > Gastropoda > Architaenioglossa > Ampullariidae > Pomacea > Pomacea canaliculata. The sequence goes on from NC_037597.1 coordinate 15,764,995, forward strand.
CAACTAAGCTCACGCAACTGGTTTGCTCCGAACCTGCCGCTGGTAAACATAGCTAACCTTTGCGCCTGCGCACACAAGCCAGTACGCAACAAGTTGTGCTTTTGAAGTTGTTTTATCATCTCCTCTTTAAATAATAACCTGCCTTAAAATATTCACAAAACCTTTTGAAGATGAAGTGATCTTTTGCATAAGAAAGTTTCATTAAAACGATGTTAGGAAAAAACACTGCAGGTGATTCAGTGACTGTGTACAGCACTTCTGTGACACGAAGTTTGCGGTGAAAAAAACTACACTCAGTCGTGTTGCTCTGAATCTTATGAGAAAAACCTGTGAAAATAAAGTGTTACTTTCCTTCATATGCGTTTCACTTTCAATCACCTTGAAATTTATAGTGTTTGGCCATCAATTATAAAATAGTCCCAAACAGCTTTGTTAGCAGTTTGTGCGAATCTATGAATATGGCGGCATGCTAGTGATGTGGACGTGAGTTGCCAAGTGCTGGATGAGTCAGATCACGAGTATTTTTTTTACCTGTGTCTTTGGTATGCGTACATGTATTTGGCATTATTTATGATTATTTTGCTATTCATTCGATCGTGTGTGTGGTTCCAAATTACAAGTTAGCTGAAGCTACTAATATACGGTACTGATGAGACGCGCGTACGTACACGCTGACACAGATCGAACCTTGGGGACACGAAGCATCATGATCATATTATATTACGCTCTAAAGTACTTCATGAGAGCCAAAAGTATTCTATTTAAAGTGCATTACTTGCCAAAATACATCGATTTTCAATTTATGGGATACAACCTAACTGGCATTGATCGAATGATGAATGTGCACGGTTTCGCACGAAGATATGTTGATAATTTTAAATGTAGCAAAATAACTTTTGAGCCTTCAGATATGCCAAGCCTTTAAAATCCATGCTAAATAACTATAAGAGCACCATTTGTTAAAAATATAGGAAAATGTCAATCCTTTAAGTTTTCTTCATAATTTGTTCTGTATTATGTTCATATTTTAGGTCTTTCATTGAGTTAGTACAGTATAGTGACCTCACAGCAATGGTAGGAAGAAAATACATTGGGAAATGAAATGAAAAACAGTGTATATCCATTTCATTCTTTTCACATAACTAATTCACGTCTTGGTTCTTTATAGATTTTATATGTAAGAAAACACAGCAATTTAGATATTGCTATTTTTATCATCAAGATGAGACTAATAAAAATAGAATTAGGAAAAAACCTTAGAAATATAAGCTTAGGTAGAAGGCTGAGATAGTTTATCAACTAGTGATTATTTCGTTTACTTAATTAGAAACTGTAACCAACTTAGAAACCTATCATGCGCAAATTTAGTACTGGATATGGTGCTACCATGTTTCCCTCAAAATAGGACCTAACCCGAAAATAAGCCCTAAATATAATCACTAGTTAAGATGGTCAGCCAGGTGGATTTTGTTTGTCCATTGATGGACATTGAATTATAATGAAATTAATATAGTACAATACAAAACATCTTTATTAATCCTTTTCAGGAAATTATTTTTCTGCCAATGTTACTATTACATACAACATCAGACATTGCATGACACTTTAAGAATAACATCAAATATAAACATACATAGAAACAAAAAGGAAGAAAGACTGGGTGCTCCGGGAACTGGAGCCAGCTTTATGGGAACTTTCACTCAAAGACGTGTCCTAACCATGATTACGTTGTATATGTATGTAAATAGCGTTATGATTTATGATGATATTCTAGAAGATGAAATGACTGTATTCGAAAAATGTAAATGTTTGTACTTAAAATAAATAAACATTTTGTACTTGAATAAATGTACATTTTTGTACATGAAAAATAAGGCATTTACCTAAAAAAATGAGACATTCTCTGGAAATAAATCACACCAAAGTTCCATTATTTTGCTGCACAGTAACTAAAAATCCTGTGACTGAATGCTGTTGTTCTGGTGACAGGAATAGTTAAGATATGGTCATCAGATGAAGAGCATAGCTGTCTGGCTGGGATGTAGGGGAAGAGAAGTTAACAGAAATTTGCCAAGTATGAGTATATTCAAGTTTTTCTTAGTATCTTCACCAAGACTTGAATTGTGATTTTTTTTAAAAACATATCTATCTATTTCTCTTCATGCACCAGGTTACACATAAGGCCTCAACCAGAGTCTGCCACTGATGTCGATCGGGTGAAACCTACTCTAGGTGACCACATGTCCAGCCCTTTCCTTTCATCTTCCTTTCCACTGTTCTTCTCCAAGTTTCTTTTGGGCGGCCTTGTTTTCTTCGGCCATCTGGAGTCCATCGTAGGGCAGCCCTGGAGAGGTCTGCTGTCTGCTGGTGGAGCACATGTCCAATCCATCGCCAACGCCTTTGCTGAACCTGCATGGTGATGGACTCGGTTTCAGTTCTTTGGTGGAGTTCTTCGTTGGTGATGATATTTGGCCAAAAGATGTTAAGTATTGGCCTGAGGCATCTGTTTTGGAAGACGTCAAGTCTGTTACTGATGGTCTTGGTCATCTTCCATGATTCTGATCCGTAAAGGAGGGTGCTGATTACATTTGACTTGAAGATTCTCAGCTTAATCTTCTGACTGATGTTTTTTGCCTTCCATGTGTTCCTGAGTGAGGCTTTCACCAGTCGGGCTCAAATCTCCACCTTCATGTAACAGGGTAGATAGGATGCGGTTCTCTTACCCCAGTCTTTCCACAACAACAAAAGACAACTCTTTCATGGGTTCGGGATCATTTTACTCCAACGCCAGTCGATGGTGCTGGCTATGGCAGAACTCTACACAACACACTTGCGCTCTCAGAGGAATGTCCTCCCACCTCTGCGCTGACTCCTCACGTTCTGACCACTGGCCTCTTCCCCCGACCTTTGTGCTGTACTCCCCACAAACACACTTGCGCACCTACACCCTATCACTAGTCGACTCCCTCCAGCTCTCCTTCGGTCAGGGATTACCTCCCATCGCCAGCCTGTACCTTCCCTGTGTGCGTGCGTGTATGTGTGCGCATGCCATCTTCCATCCTACTCATAGTTTGATGCTGTCTTGGACTCTGGCATTCACTCATACTTTTTGTTTTCTTTGCTCTGACCTTCAAGCCAAGATTTCCAGCTGTTTCTGAGAAGGCATTTGTTTTTTTCCTGCATGTCTTGGTGGCGGTGTGACAACAGGGCAATGTCATCAGCAAAGTCCAAGTCTTCCAGTGTTGTTGTTGCTGTCATAGTCATGGTCCATCTGATCACTCTCCTCTCACTGTCGGTGGAAGTTTTAAAAATTTTTAAACATAAACACGCATCAATTCTAATCTGAACAAGTGCATTACCGTAGTTGAAAAAAATTGCATACTTTTACAGTATTTAGAACCTTTAAATTTTTCTGAACATAGATTTTATCTGTAAAGTGATTTTGTAATGCTTTATAATTTTTTTTAGATTTGGTACTTATTTTGACAATGACAAGGTTTATGGAAATAATATTCTGAAATATTTTTGTTTTCAGACAAAAATCATCACCAGGAGGATGACAGTTTGTATCCAGTTGGGCAGTTTCAGATAGTGAAATTTTTCTAAGCAGTTTTCTTTCAGAATATGACACGAGCATGAAATTCAGACAGCGGCTTGCATGGTTAGGTGTTATTCTTTATTTATCTGCTTCTTTTGGCTTTGTCTACTACATCTTTGAAATCAGTGAACATTTTAATTCATATGCATTAGAACATGTCCAAAATTACCATGGAGATTCAGCAATTAGTTTGAGTAGCTCCTTTTGGCAGCATGTGACAGATATTCCTATGGCAGTGTGGCTGTTATTTTTCTTGCTACCTTATCTGCAAATATTTGGCATGTTGTTGGCTGGAACAAGAGCAGAACCATGGCGCAGTACTGCATTTCTCTGGCCAGGCATTGTGTTCAACAAGTGGCAGAAACTGTACAAACGTTTAACTGGTCATACACGACAAAGCAAGCCCATCAATTCAACATTTGTCTTCAATGGACATGTTGTTATAGACACATGATTCCATGATGCTGATAAGTATTGAGATTTGATAGAATTGAAACTTTTATATGTGCGTATGCATGTGTGTGTGTATGTGTCTGGGGAATACACAAATGTATGCATACAAGTTTGATAAATTTTGAAAAATATCTTTTGGCTTAAACATTTTTCTGTGCTTTAGTTAGAACACACACACAATACTGGGTGTTCCTGTGGCCTGGTTGGAAAGACTTGTCAAGTCAGGTCATGAGTCATGGGTGTGGATATCACTGAGAACTTTATACACTGAAGATATCAAATTGAACAAGAGTAAGAAATTTTTTTAATGAAATTTAACTTTAAATATCCCTTTTGGATTATATAAAAGGATCATGAACTTTTTTTTCAAGGAAGAAGCCACTTACCATCACTGTCACTCATTTACAAGAATCATATTAACATTTTATTTTGGAACTTGAAGTCTGGTGGTGCTTTGTGTAAGTTACTGGTATATTTGAATAAGAGTTACTCTTTCATGTAATTGAGAAGTCCTTTCTTACTGATTTATAACTTTAATTAATTGACAGTTGTCTGGTCTTTTTTTTCTTTTTACAAAAAGTTTTTTCCATTAAACTAAATATTTTAAAGTTTTTTTAAAAATTACTTTTCATGACTTTTGAGTAAGTCTTACATGAATGCCAACAAATAACTGACAAAATGAAAAATTGGTAGTTGACACAAAGACCTTAAGAGCATGTTATTTGGAATAGAACATTAAATAATTTGTATTTCCATACAGCCTTATATGATAAAAAAGAAATATTTTACAAAAATATTCAATTTACTCTTAATTTCCTTGCTTGAGTTCATAAAAAAAAAAATTTATTTGATGGGGCATAATATTGTGAAAAACGATCACATTTACTCTTTTTTTTTGTTTGTAAATGGCTGAAGGAAAAAGAATAGTTGCTAATTGAAAAGTTAACGATAATTTATCATTTAAAAAAGATTTTGTTTGGTTACTTAATATTTTCATGAGATCAAAAGGTTTAGTCACCTTTAACTTGTATTGAACTGTGAAGCTTGAACTATATCTGTGATAAATCTTTTCATTTGGAGTGTAGCAAAAATTCTGACATTGTTAATAATGGCAGAGATGTGGGCATGGAGTTAAAGTACTGGCAGGTTGATTGCAAAGTTGAGTGTTATAAGGTAAAGTGCTAGTGAAATACACAAGAGAGGTTTCCCCCCCCCCCCCCGGCTTCTTTCAGGGAGATGAGAAATCTGATTTTTTTTTCTATCTTTAGATTCTCTTCTGTGGACTAGGGGTGTGTGAGTGTGCATTATTGTGTCGGGCATGTTGTATAAATTTTAAGATTTCCACTTTGAGCTTCCATGCAGTAAATTCTGCAGAACATTTTCAAGACACTTTTGAGGTTTTCTTGTTTGGTTACCATAAAATCAGTGGTATGAACAGACCATGATTGCTTATTGCTGAAGTTTTCGTGAGAGAATTATATGGATTATTTCCTTTATTCTGATATCTTGAGGGGTGCCATTGATTGGTCAGTGATTTAGCTATTATGTTTGGTATTGATTGTTTTATATAGTTTTTATTATCTGGATTCAGAAATCCTAAATTCTTGTGCATTTAATAAGTGAGCATCATTCAGCATATTATTGTCTATATGGGAAGACTGTAATTTCAAAAAACTTTGTAATTCAAGAGGTAGTTATCAAAGCTTCCAACCAGACATGCTGCTATGAAGAAACATTCCTGTCAGAAGATTATTGGCTGAAGAAACATTTTTTTCTGACTGATTTTAAAGAAAATATGATGCTTAGTTTGGATGAAAAGTGATTTGAGCATGTGATTTTAAGCATTAGGAGAGAATGGAAGTTTCTTAACTTTGTCATTATGACAATGTTTTATGAAGACAAAATATGAAAGTAACTTCATGAAGTATGAAATTTGTTCTTTTAGAAATAATCTTTTCTGAGGGTTTACTATGCAGTTTGGTAATTTTTAAGCACATGTGGAACAGGTTATTGCACATATTTACAGTTTCTTTAGTCCTGTTTCCCTCTTCGTAAGAGATAAAACTATTGACTTCTGGTGGAAATAATTTTAAGAAAAGTATAGGTCAAGATAAGTTGACACATTTTACTTACAAGGTGATTGGTATTATTTTCAAAAACATGGAATCAGTATTGTTGTCATGTGCTATCTGCACTTAATGAACTGAAACTCTTTTTGTGCAATTTTTCACAATACCCACTTTTGGCACTTTACACTGAAATCCTTGAAGTCTTAATATGTGAGAGACAATGTATTGGTGGATGTGTTTTTGTAAAATGGAAAATGCCTACCCAATATCTCTCTTCTTCTTTCTCTTTGTGTGTATGTGTGTTTACAACGGTTAGGTCCTGTCACCAATACAGGATGGATAGCTTCCAGAGTTCAGATCTCATCTTGAGCACGCTATGCTTTCTACATCTGTTTACAAGGCTGGCTGGCTTAGTAGTTGTTGGCTTGGTGTAAAACACCAATCCCCTTGTGTGTGTGCATGAATGAGTGAGAGATTTGAGGTTAGAAAACATTTTTTAGGAAGAAGATTATTTCTTACAGATTTGGCACAATTGACAATGTGTTGTCATTTATTGTCATCCATCTTTTTTCTTTTTTTTAATTTTATTTAGGACCAAACAAATAGTTTCCCTGACTTTACTAAATATTCACAGTCTAAAATATGGAAATGCATTTTAATATTAAAAAAAATCAATCATCTTAACAGCTATCACAATATTAGACTGCTAAAATCAAACAATGTGGTGTAACAAAATTCAATAGTTTAATAGTCTCAAAAATCCAAAATACTTAAGTGAGGCTTTCTGCATTTAAAACATGGTTGCTCAGCCAAACCAGGCTTTACACAAGTGGAAGAACATGAGAATGGAAGTGCCATCTAAGATAAAACATGCATATGCTTGCTACCAAAATTTGGTACAAGTTCCCCACCCATGGGCAGACTTGCTCCCTACCATAAATGGGAACCCCAAAACAAGCTTTTGCGTCACGTTCAGTTTTTCAGAGTATCGTCCGAAAATATTCGCGAAAGGTGATGCTTGCACACTGGACAGCTACAAGAACCGTCTGGCCACCCACCAGGCGCTGAAGCTTACGACAAGGGACAGGACCAGAGAGACTACCACCAGCAGCAACAAGCGTTTTCTGCGCCTCTGCCGACTCAACCTGCCACGCCTGTCGTCGCACTGCTGGATCAGCTGCAAGCAGTCGTCGTACATGAACATAATCATGCGCCATCGCTCCTGCAGCACCTCAATGTTGTTGACTACTGTCCGTTCTCCCAGCACGCGCAGAGCCAGCTGGTGGTAGTCCTCCTTCGCCTGACCATACGTTCGTTGGCTCTGGTCGTCGTCTCGGGTTAGGCGCTTCTGTAAAAGCATGCAGGCGCACACACACACACATGCACGCGCGCACCACGCAAAACAAAACAGGGTTGGTCAGTCAATCATGTAGCTTTGTAATATGTGAATAATACTGTCATTTAAAATGTGCATGTGCAAACAGTTTTAGATAAAGGAAGCGAAAACATGGATACACATTCCTGACATAAGTACATGCTTGACCTGAATCATGCTGTGATACGTGATTGTTTACGGGGCAACTGAGTTAATTAACATTGTACAATGGGAGTGTGCTTGATCCTACAATTCATAACCTACTAGGGCTTATCATACATTCACATCACAACATCCAAAATATGAATTAGACAGTTCTCCTTGGATTGCTCTTGCGCAACTGTTTAACTTAAGATTTGAGATGAAAGATCACTTCTCTGCGGTCACTGGGATGGGTGGCGGCTGTCATACATCGAAAATTGCCTTTCTGCATCTTGAACAATTACTTTGAACACTGTTCGTCCACTTGTGTTCTTGGTTTCGCGAGGGTTCGTTTTTGATTTCAGTACACAGCTGTGCTCGTGAGGATCATTACATTCATACCGGGGTTAACCATAAGTCGAGTTATATTTATTTTCCCTTTCGGAAAAAAATCATAACTTTATGTGTACAGGATGAAAGGGATATTTCACTCGATTATGACAAGTAAGTGTGTGTGTGGGCGGCCCTCACGTTTCACTCCGCGAGTTACTGGCAGTCCTGGTTTTGGGGGCTCTCGTGACTTCATAGAGAAAGCGAATTGATACAGAAAAGGAGACATGTAGACACAACATATCACTACAATCACGATGTATAGCATCGTGGTCACAATGACATTTTGCCACATTCAGCTAAACTTACACATAAAACCTCAGCAACCAAAAAACCCAATAAAATACATCACGTTAAATCTCATTTATCCAACCCTCAGGGTAGTATGGATGAATGAGAGCTGAAAACCCGAAATCGAGAAGACGGGTGGTCCTGTACTTAAAATTCAAACACGTAGGTCTGCAGCTGTAACTATGGCAACGCGCATTCTGCTAAACACTCTATCAGGTCATAGGCCACGCCCTTTGGCTGGCTCTTCCAGTACACTTCATGTGGTTGTTGGCGGTGTACATCTCTCCCTTAGACCACAAACAGCCAAATATTAACTGTAGCACATGATCCTGACTGCAGCCATTGAAAGGCTTTGTTTTTGGCGACATATGACGGTCTTCACACGTGCATTCTCAGAAGAGCTGCCATTCCTTTGATTGAACAGAAATCCGCTTATTGCTGCTGGAGAAATTTTTGGGACCTGGTCTCAAGCAAAGAAAGGAGAGGAAAGAAACCCAAATGAATTGGCAGCAGACGAGACATCCACTTTCTTATGGACCCGCCAACCCCTCATCCTTAAAAGAAGAAGAAGAAGAAAAAAAGTCGGGTTGTTGAGAATTATTACTGGGTGCAGAAAATACTGCTTTAAGACGTAACATGTGATGTTTTTATACTTTGTTATGCTTTCTATATATGTTATCCTCTATAGCTCAGTTTGCGTGTGTGTATGCGCGCGGAGAAAGGGAGCTAAAAATCTGAACACTCTAGCAATAAACGCGATAGACATCAGTGACGCTGCCAACAGCCTGTTGCCGACAGTAAAGAAACAGCAGACAGCCAAACTTTAAGGCTTTCTGCAGACTAGAGATAAGATTTAAAAGCTGTCCTCAGCACCTAACAGTTGGAATTCAGGCAAGAATGCAAATATTGAAAAAAGAACATTAGCTTCAAGTAAACACGAATTTTGGAAAGGTGCCTCCAAATAGGAGGTATAAAACAAAACATGGAAAAAAATTTGCGGAAATAACAGACTTGGCAATGAAGCCAAAGGAATTACCACGGACGATCTAATGAAGGATATTGACGCTAATGAAGAGACAGAGTTCCGGACCAAAAGAAAACAAAAATATATATTAACCCCTTGATTGTGATACACCAACACACACAAGAAAGAAATTTAGTGACAAGCACAGAGAAAAGACGGAGAAATGAACAGAGTACACACACAGAAGTCCACTCCACATTAAGACACCGACTATCCGTTGGAGGTGAACACCACTTACTTTCACGCTCCTTTTTCGGACAACACCCGTGTCCGTCACACCCAGAAAAGTTGTCTCCATGACTTGATCAGCCATGTTGCGTCTTTCCTCGCTGAACGGTCCACCCTCAGGGGTTCGCTGGAGCTGAACGTCACGCTGACCACTCTTACGTCACATCATCCACCCCGAGAAGCAAAGCAGCTCATATATTTATGTGGCGAAGCTGGAAAAAGTGCGACTTGATGTTGACAGTGACGCTGGACGAACCGGGAAGCGATGGCAGCGGTTATAATAATTTGCAATTGTTTCGATGACTTGACAGTTGTATCCTCTGCGGTAAGGAGTATCAATTTCATTACCCCTGGCCGAATTACAGTCAGTGCGAGATCGAATTTCTGAATTACCGTCTATGTGGCGGGCGGGCACAGACCAGCTAGAGTATTCCCGTACACCTGCACGGTTCGGTGCTGCTGACGCCGACAAAGCCAGCACTGTACATGCACATGCACATCGCAGTGTGATTTATGTTGGCCCGCGTATCAGGAGCTGAACATCTCTAGGATGGAAGAACTATTCTGCAGAAAATGTTTTCGGGGGTTCGCTGGATATCATTGACTCAAGTGAGGATAGTTAGCGTAGAGTGGCACCATCACCTGGGCACTGGTTCTGCCAGCAGCTCAGGTGAGCGGACGTTTAGCTTGCCCTTGCACATGCTTGTGAACAGCAGCACATCTCCGTAGGAACCGCCCACAGCACACGTGTGCACCTGAGATGGCGGTTATAGAAAGGTAAAAGAGGCATGCGAAACAGCAGGTGAGAAATTACCGCAGCCAGGGCAAGCGGTGCTGGCAGAAGCGTGAGGATCGAGTGAACCTGGGAACCAGCTCACTAAGCTGCACTTTTGTTCGTCTTTAACACGCACACATAAGGAAACACACAAAAACTTCAACACACTCTTTCACTCTCTCTCTCTCTCTCACACACATACACACACGCGCGCGCGTATTCCAAGAGCGCTGACTTTTTTCTCTCCTTCAACTGTTTATTTCGAGCTTGCAACGCATGCATCAGCCAAACAAATAGGTTCGGGTTAAGGCCAGGGTCATGTACTTCGGTAACGGAAGTCTCTTGACCAGTTGATTTATTTGATCTTTTTAAATGTTAATGATGGTTGTATAGCGCGGAATCCCAGCATGTGGCCAGGTTCTCCGCGCATTACGTTACTTACTTGTCCATGAAAATGGTTTATGATTTATAGGGAGCTGGTATAATTTATCCTAATAAGCGTAAGAGGGTTGAGAGCACCTCGTATGGTATGATAGGAGTTAAAGTGACAGACTCGACAAACTCTCATTTCGTAACATCAACATTTTTTCTACGTAAACGAGTCGTCCTGGTCGAGGTTGAAAGTGGTTGACGCCAGTGACCCTCAGGGTGAATCATTGGTGTGACCAAGGACCGTAGAGAGAACTTGATTTATCAGCGACTTAAATTAGTGGCTTAGTTACGATACATCTTGCGATCAGTGGTGGGTCGTGTGCTTCCAGCTTGTCATGGAAAAATGTCCCAGTAAAGATTTTTGCTGTTAATACCTATTTAAAAATGGAGAAAGGAAGTATATCGCAGTTAGGGTGATTTAGGTGCTGACTATATAATTTATAACTGCACATATTTCTTTGTGACTACGTGTTTACTTTGTTTTAAAAAAAAACTTCTTAAAGCACAAAATATTTGTTGCTTTGCAGTATGGGACAAGACTTTTTTTTTTTTTTGCTGTTGGTTGGTTTCACTAAACACGGAAATATTTCTTGGATTTACCCAACTGTGTCATTGTTCATACAGACAACATCCAACATTTTTGTTTCAGGATCGTCACTGTCGCCCCTCCTTCCACTACATCCAACATCGACTGGTCATCCTCTCTTGTTTGGCGTCAACTGCCATGTCTGCGACAGCAACTGAAACCAAAAGGACACTGAGCGACGAAGTATGATCCAGTGAACAGACCCTACCACTCTTCATCTTGTTTCTCTCGCAGCAGCAACAACAACAATTTGTGTAACAGAATTGAGAATGGCCATTGGAGTAAAACGTGTGAAGTGGAATCACTTTTATTATTTCTTTCTCTGATGGTCTATCAAAGACATTTTTTTCTTCTGAAAATAAAGAAATTCTTTGTAGATCCAGATGAATATGAAGTGTATGTTAATGTAGCGAAGCTTAGATGAAGGGGCAAAACGGAACATGTTTACCCCGCGTTAGGAGACGATCGAGAAAGCGGAATGGCTTTCCAAACCGTTATTACCTCATCGTCCGATCATGGAAGCTGAGCCGTAGTCAGTTATAAACATGTTTTCTTAACTTCTAATGAGCGTCTATATTCTCCCACCAAGTGGGGCACAAATAACTTGTCAGAAAAAAATCGAGCAAAAAATATATAGTATTGGAGTACAATAAAAACCTTCACATAACAATCAAACTGCCTATAAGTCTTATAATGTTTGTGATAGTAAAAAGATACATTTAAATTTTTAAGTACATTTCTTCCCCCACCCCCTATATCCTCATCATCAGTTGTAGGCCTTGAGCTATTTTGCCTGTCGCAATTAACTTTATTCTGCCCTTCATAGTGTTTAAAAGTTGTAGAATTAGCCCCAGAACAAGTTTCACAGCTGTCAAAGACCAGCAGACCAGAAAGTTTATTTAAAAAATGACAAATGAAGTATTAATATAAGGTTTGGTGTGAACAATCGAATGAATATTAATTAAACGTCCAAAACAAAGTAGGTTGTCCTGCGTGTTCGTTATTTTCAACATGGATCATATTGTGATAACAACATAAATATAAATAAAGAGAGGAAATAAGATGTGTACACAAACAATGCCTGTAAATACTTAAACACATGTCATGTTAAACTGCCGTACAGTTTGTGTTTTACACCTGAAATACCTGGCTACACAACAACACCATAACCATTGTGTAAACTAGAGAGTAGAGAAGTAAGGATGAGTTTCATGAGATGTTTCTAGGTTCTCACCCAGAGCTAGCTGCCAGGGCAGAGCTCTGTGTCTAAGACACTTGGACGCCATTCTCATATCCTCGGGTTTTATCTGAAGAGAATTTATTTTAGAGACTCTATCGTCGACATAAAGACATTTTTGTCATTTTATGTTTGACCTATGGGTGAGATATTTAAATCACAGTGTGTTTAAAGTAAAGGTAAGTTATTTCTGTCACGAAGCTTCTCTCATATTAAGTTCGGTTAGTACGTGTACACAGAATATCCTCGTCAAAGGTCGCCTGTTACTTGAGCAAATGGAAATAGTTACAAGAGGTCGCCAGCAAGTCATCCACACCTTAAGCCTCACGCTCCTCCCACATCTACTTTAACACCTTTCATTCCCCTCTCCATATTCTCCATGGATATCCTTATTCCCCTACAGAGCGAACTCACATTAATAGGAAAACCTCCCTTCAATATTCAAAATAAGAACTACACAAATCTCTTTTCTCACACCAAAATAACTTAGTGAAAAGAACCGTAAAAAACCACGAAATAAAAGAGTAATAATGTCGGCATATTTCACATTGTACTAATCAAAGTTAGATAAAATAATCGGTTATCTAAGACACCATCTTAGCCCGCTCCTGACAGTTTCTTAACGCTCGAAACAGTTGTTGAGAGAAAGATACAGAGACTGACACACACTGCTTTAAATATTCCGTGTAGACTGTCAGGTGTGGAGATGGGAACTGTTACTATTGTATTGATGTAGTCGGAGATGATCATCCTGCTGTAAAAACAAAGGTCGCAGCCACCCGACCTTCTCGAACACGCTGACATCGAGGTCTTAGTGCCTAATTTACTATTTTCGTCCAATCATGCCTCTCTGTACTTCATTTGTTTTGACGCAACGTGGTCTTAGCTGCTGCCTCGGCGTAAACAGCTTTGCCCTCTCACACCTGATAACATCGATAACAGATAGGAACTGTCGAACGACGTTTGGTGAGATGTCAAAACATTCAAGAAGATCATCAAGATCAGTCACATGATCTAAATGTTCTGAATATTTACCTCATTTTCATGCCGCAGTCAGCAGCTGTTGACACGGGAGATAAGAGGTTGTTGGAAAATGCATCTTCAAGTGACAAGAATCCTTTTTCCAAAATCACCAATGTATTGTATTATAAATTGGACGTTTAGCTGATGATCTGCCCCCACCTGGCTGTAGGGTCATGGCCATTTGAGAGCTCACACACTGTGCATCATCCATTTACTTTGTCATCCTCTATCTACACTAAGAGCTAGGGTCAATTCCATGATAATCTATAATAAATACACATGATTGAAGAGCTCTCTGCTCCTTTCTTGCTCATATGTGACGGGATTTATGGACTCTACCTGGTGGATTGAGCTGCAGAAAGACAAAATGTATTTCTTTTATAAGTACAGTTCATCGCATTATGAACCTATACACGTTCATGATCATACACAGAAACTTAAAAAAAGGATGCTGTAAATTTTTTTTTTTCTCACATCAACAACACTCGGTATTCTTTACCAATTTTTGATGTCATCAACTTTGGAGCCTGATTACTCGAGAAACAAACAAATTAGATGATATATATACATAATAAACACACCTTTAGCATGAAAAAGTGAACAAGTGGGAGATTTATGAGTGATTGTCAGTGATGGAGATAGGTGTGAACACGATATACATCAAAACCACAATTTGCAGTTCTTGGAGAAGGTCACGAGTTTACATTTTAGGGAGATTTAGCTTACATCACAAGTGGCCCATAAACACCACCACTATAATTATTTGGTTTTCCAAATGTCAACACAAGCTCAATCATATATAGTCACAATACTTCCTATGTGTTTGAGATTATTTGTATTAAGTCACTCATAATATTATATGCAGCTTTCAATATGCCCGCTCATTACGTGAACTATGCAAACGATGTCTTTACTCCAGACTATCATAATAATATTCTGGCTATTAGTAATAAAAAGATGTTTTATAACTGGAACGACTGGGACCTTAGGTACCAACAGTGATAGTAGAGTGGTATTCCAGTGGTTTATATTCTACCTGATATAAGTGGGCTGTGAGCCAATGTTTGCTTTGCTTTACAATGGCGCTCATGTGAAGTGCACTCTGACGTAATAACTAGACAATATAAATAAACAATCACACACTGTGAACAATCTGCAAGATGAGCTCAAACTATGTTATTTTATACTTATAAACCGTATAGGTAACAGCTGCTACTTAAATAAAAGGGGGCCGGTGTGACAAACCTCCTTTTTTTTTTTGGTGTTTTTTGTTTGTTTGTTTGTTTTTTTTTTTTTAGCTGGGAAGGGGACAGGAAACGTAGCTGGAAGGGGGAGGAGTGAAAGACAACGATTGGTGCGTTTGTCGGTGTGACCAGTGGTTTGTCGGCGTGCCATGCCTGTGATGGCCGACCGGCCTTTTAATCAATTAGTGTTGATAGACTGTTTTTAGTGAAGAAAAGAGTTGGGGTGTTTTGAATTTTATTGTTGTGACTGAGTTTTTCCTTGACGGGAGCTGGGAGTGTGTCGGTACCCTTAGAGACTATCGTGCTATTTCAGGTTGAGGCGGTCGGGCTATTACAAGTGGTGACTTTGTGTTATTTTCAACTGGAGACTTTTTGGGAAACTGCGCCGTCCGTCAGAAGAAACATTGGATATTCTGAGACAGTGGAAGAAACTCTGTTCGGACTGTGGGTTAAGAACTTTAGATTTGCTTTGCGGTTTTTTTTCCAACAAATTATATTGTCTTATTTAAAATTTAAATTGTTGTTTTTATTTAGTTATATTCCTAGTCTGAAAGGCACTGTAGTGTGCAGGTGACAGCCGGTCATTTCGCGAGTGGTCCGGTGGCGCAACGGTTAGCGCCTGTCACCAATACAGTGAAGGTTGGCTGCCCAGAGTTCATTTCTCGTCTCGGGCACGCTGTTCTTTCTCGTGCTCCTTAGGAGTGTACATATGGGTTTTGCCTTTTGCGTTTGCATCGTCGTCAACATCAGCAGCAATAGTCTACCCTCTAATCGTTGACTACAGTGTAACAAGTTTCGTTTTCTACATGATGTCACAGAGTAAGATAATAGCAGTGACGTGACCTTTCATGAAATAATCAAGACGCCCTCCAATCTTGAAGAGATCGCCTCGTCGCGTTCCTGACAGTTTCTAAACGCTCGAAACACTTGCTAAGAGACAGAGAGAGAGAGAAAGCTGAACATTGAAGACTGACACACTGCACTGCTTCAAGTATTCCGTCTGAACTGTCGGGTATGTTCATGTGAAGTGTCAATATTATATTGATGCAGTCGGCTTTGTAAATATGTCTCCCTTTCTATTTGTGTCTTTGCAATATCATATTACTCTCACCTCTTGTTCTTGTTATTTGGCTCCTCTTTGTGTTTTCTGTATTTTATTTTATTCTTTGTTAATTACAGTCGCTTATTCTTTCATAGTTCATATGTTATTTGTTTGTTTTCCTGAATGTCGTATGTTGTCCATGTTTCCTTCTCATTCTTAAGCGCTAAGAGCATACTCCTTAGAAATGTATGTGCTTTACAAATTATTATTATTAAGAAGTCATCTCACTGTGCGTACATGAGATGGTGTGCATGGACAGTGGCTGACTTAAGTAGACAAACTGTTTTGTGGAACTGATAACCACAAGAAAACATGGGAGATAATTACTGTACGCCAATAGTGATGTTACAAGACAGTGAATTAAAACATTTGATTTGTAGAGAGCTATTTTCGTGAGAATGATTAGCATCCTTAGTGCTCTTCCCTACACTGGTTTTGTAAAAGATTCTAACTATTCATTTACTAGTTGTGATAATAGTTTGGGGTATTTTTGTTATTTCCAAACCCACTGGAAGATCGTCTGTGTTGAAAGAAGGAAGGCGTACATGTAAGTGCGGTTGGTGAGGATGTAAGAATCTACAAGCAGCAGAAGGCAGCAGCAGTGTTCTAGTTGTTGCTCGGGATAAAGTGTCATTTTAGATTGGAAAGAAACAAAACCAACAGAGATGGAGAGAAAATTTAAGAGAATATACAAAATCAAAGGGGCACAAAAAGGCATCTTCCTCTCTTTAGTATTCTTCACAAAATGATCTCCCCTCTAGTCGTTACAACGGTAACGAGCATACAGGGCGTTATCTGACGTGCAGACGCATGGCATCACGGGGGAAGATGAGAGCAGCTAGCTGACGTCTGATAAAATCGGTTATCTAAGACGCCATCTTAGCCCGCTCCTGACAGTTTCTTAACGCTCGACACAGTCACTGAAAGAAAGATGCTTGCACAGACTGACACACACTCCTATAAATATTCCGTGTAGACTGTCAGGTGTGGAGAAGTGAACTGTTACTATTGTATTGATACATTCGGCATTGTAAACATACCTCCATGTCTTTGTGTTGTTTTTCCCTGTCAGAGTATACGTGTTCTCTTCTATTAATGAAATTAGCCTTGTAACTGTCTTGAATGCTACTTATAGCTTCATATTCTGGGATAATTGGTTCTCTACTGCCGCATATAATGTGAAAACTGACAAAAACCTGCTTGTGTTTCATTATTCCTGTCAAGGCGTCCTTCCTCTAAGAAACAGGCTTAAACTTAACAAATGCAGTTTAATGTACAAAATACTAATGGGTAAACAGTATCATAGACTCTCTTTATTATTTTCCCCCAAGAACACTAGAACTTCTCCAAGACTTACTATTTCCATTTCTAGACTAGACCTTTTTAAATCAAGTTTGAAATACTCTGGATCAGCCTCCCTCTCCATCTTAGGCAATTAAACTTCATGAAATCCTACCTAATCACATTCAAGAAAATTAGATGAGGCCTAGGAAATCTTGTAAACATATGTTTTTTCTTAACCATCCACTTAACTTACCTTATTCTCATAGTACTTATAATTACTTCAATTAGTTAGTTCTTTCCCCACAAAGGGCGAGGGCTAAATGGAAAATGCATTCTCTTACTTATTTTACCTCTCATTAATAATGAATTACCATTGTCATTGTCATTTAATTGGTTGCTTTCTGCCCACTTTGTTAATATTTTATTTAGAATGCATGTAAAGACTTTTTCCTAAATGTATTAGAGAGATATCTCGGTAGTTACCTGACTGGTTGCTTTCACCCTTTTTTGTATAGTGGGATAATAACAGATTTAGTTCATTTGTTGGGTCATAGAATGGAGCAGTTTAACAAGGGAGTAATAACAGGGGATGCAGCTTTTAATATATTATTGACAATACTATCTGGGTCTGCTGATTAAGATTATTTAAGTAACTAATTGCCTCTTTGACCTTTTCTGTTATCTGATTGTCCACAGGTTGGACATACAGGTGAATTTGACTACTGGTACTTTCACAAGGGTTATCTTGACCATCAACATCCATCACCCCTTTATTTAGTATTGTTTGGAAGTGCTTTACCCACCCTCTTCACCGATTTGGTCCACTACAGGCTGTCTTCTGTATCTCCTCATTACCTCCCAGAACTCCTTTGGTTTGTTGACTGCATTTTCTAGAGACTTGAATTTTAATTGATTGTAGTTTTGTTTCTTTACTGTTAGCAGATTTCTATCAGCTTTTCTTTCTCTGCTATAAGCTGTTCTATCTTCCTGTATTTCCTTCTTTCTACACTTTCTTAGACACTACTAGTCACTTTTTGTCTTTACACGATTTATGAAATAATGTATCAAAGGGAGAAGCATGCCCTATTGTGTTGTAACAAGTTATATTACTAACCGTTTCTCTTATTTATTACCTTCATATCTCTTGAATAGACTGTCTTTCCTATATACCTTTGTTGATTACAATTTGCTGTCACCTTTGACACTGTGTCTTTTGTACTTTGTGTGTTCATGCATGCCAGACACACTAACCTAGTTTTAGTCTTAAGCTTTGAGTGATCGCTTCCATTTGTGTATGTTTCAACGAATGATACTTGAAAATTATTTTATTATGAATTTTAAAAAATTTTAAGTAGTAAATATTTTGCTGATTTAAATTAATATAATAAAGAAATATTATACGAGAAAGACTCACGAAACTTCTCGTTGTTGCACGTGCTTAACAGGTGGATACAAATGCTGCGATCCTTCTTATTTCTCCTGTGCGTGTCTCCTTGTCTCCTGACGAAGGATACAGGAAGGTAAAACGTGTTGACTCTTCTTGACTTTTGGCTGACAATGCATGCAAAAGGTTTAACAATCAGCTTTTTATGTAGTCAGTAACAAAATGAACTACGTGAACGCTTGTCAGTCGTCTAAATAATGTGTAAATAATGACAAACATTAAAATAAGAATTGTTGTTTTAGTGACATGTTTGACCATAGCCTATTGTCTCACAATGCTGGCTTCACTTACTGGAGCGCCCAGTCTTTCTGTCTGTTTGTTTTTATGTATGTTAACATTGAATGTCTTACTTGAGGTATCATGTGATGTCTGATGTGCTATTTAATGGTAACACTGGCAGAAAAAAAATTCATGAAAAGGATTAATTAAGATGTGTTGTAGTGCGTGATACTGAGGGCATACAGTCGCCAGCGAAATGTCTAACGAGCATCAATCCCTAACGTGTAATAAAATATAGCAACTGCAGTAGTTTGGGGCGCTAGAGAGGTGGTCCTGCACAGGTCAACTCCTTGATGTTCGTGAGTCAGTTCTTTCTCTGACAACACTGGCATCGACCCCCCCCCCTCTAAGGTAACTTGAAGGACAGATTCTGACAGAGTCGTGTGGGGTCACGTGGCCAGACCTCACCAGCTCCCATGACTTGACTATTGCAAGAAGAGCTTCCTGCTGTCCTACGAGTGTTGCAGCCGAGATTAGTACCAAGTCATTATTTGTATGTTCCCTGTACAAGATCACCAGTAGTCCTCTCAGCCACATGTTCTCGTATTCTCTTCTCCTTATCGGCAAGCAGAGTACATGTTGCACATCTGTAATGCAAGGTTGGTACTACAAGGGACTTGTAGAGATTTTAGTACTAAACCTAATTTTATGAGTGCACCAGACCAGGTCCAACCATTTCCGCTTCTGTTGTTGCGGATACCTTGGATGGAGCTGGAGAAGGTGGCGTCTAAGTACTTAAAGCTTCCTAACTCTTCAAGCGGCATCCCGGTCATCTAGATACCTGCTTTACCGTGTTAGTCTCCATTGTGTGTGTGGTCAAACTGTCTGTATGTCTGATGGTAAGATCTTTATTAGTGACTGGTATCAGTAGCATGCTAAGCGTAGGCTGCAAATCAGGTTTCCTGATGGAAATGGAAGTGTGATGGCCTTGGATGGTTTTATGCATGATGATCTCCAAGAAAAAATTTAAAACACACACATACATCTGATGTGGGTCACCTTTGACGTACGTATACTGTCGTATAAAACTATTCTCTATTTTGTTATCAAACAGTATTGGGTTCCTTGAGCTTGTTATTTAATGCTTTTATGACTTGAACTTAACCTTCTTTGATGCAGTTATTGACTCATCGCCAAGCTTCTGAGACTCCTGACAAGCTCATAAACAAATACAGAAGTAAAGCGGCTATGTCCTATACAATATCAATATAGCATAAGGTCTCTTGTTGTGAAAGAGGAGTTAAAATATTAAACATTATTGTAGAAGGAACATATAGCTCTAATGAGACACTAATTTAAAAAAAACTCTATGGTCTAAAAATTCATAAGGTATATGTTTTGCAATAACGGATCGGAGGAGGTGTTAGATTTTTGGAGGAAGTGGGGGTGTTAAAGTAAAAACAAAAATAAATAATTGATAACATTGAATTATTAATTTTCAAAAGTACAAATTCTAGATGCCAAGGCGAAGACTGCAAGATAAATACCTGGCAGAAAACAAGCTGCACGACAGACGACGATTGCGATCAGCCACACGTCGTGTGCTACAAACACCAGTGTAGGTGTGAACCTGGATACTTCATAACAACAAATGATACGTGCACTAGCAGTGAGTAGAAAATGGTTCTGTGTGGTATGCTTGATCGCAAGAAACTCGACTATGTTTTCGGCTTGTTAAAGTTAGGGACGGAAGAGCTTTTCTATGATTTTCGCATTCTTAAAGGAATAAATTGTAAAACAACATAGCCGCATTTAGATAGACTGAATAAAAGGAAGAAATAATGAAAGAAAACACGTGGGACGGAAGAAAAAAAAAGAAATTTATTCACTTGATTATGGATGTTGTTCGAAATGCGTCAAAATGTAGAACAATTAACGTGAACTTAAAAAGTATGTAAATAATTGCTTACCACAGTTGTTTATATTAGCGTGCAGCACAGACGAGTTGCAGGAGAACTTTACAGAATATCCAGACAGCGGGATACGTGGAAACCACCTTGATAGCTCGGATAGAGTCAGTCTGGAATACTGCAAGGGCAGGTGCCAGGTTGACAAGCGTTGCCTCACCTTTGATTTCAAAGGTTTGTATGGGGAAAAAACCTTCAAACATTGGTATACTAGAATGATCTTAGAGATGGAAGGTTACTGTGTACTCTAGAACTGCTAAAGTCTGATTCATGTGTCCTGCGCTGTTCTATTAATAGCACGCTTTATCAAGAAAATCAACGGAAACCCCGTAAAAAATGGGAACAATGTTGAAATATTTTGTGTCTTTATATTTTTGCCATTTGTATACGCCTACATAAATACTACAAAAAACATTTTCAGAGCATACTTAACCCGCCATCATCTTCAAACATTTTTTTAATGCAAAGGGGATACTTAATACATTTAGTTAGGATAAAACAAAGTATGTGCTAACATAAATTGATACCTGCACAGTTTGTGGTACTAAACCCTGCACACAATGACTTACTTTTACTGCTTAAGGTCATGGAATGTTTACTTAGTGTACAGCTAAACAATAGAACTCTCTTCTATTCTACTTCCGCCACCTATCCATCATTGAATCTTTTCAATTTGCACTGGACACACCTCATCCTTGAGCAATACTAACACAGTCCCATTATGCTAGTCCTTTTTCAGCCCCTCTTTCTCCACTTTTTCCGTTGATTGCTTCTTCCCTACTCGTCCTCCACTGCTAAATACCGACACTCTTAGTTCTTGTTCCCTGATTTCTCCTTGCGTTTGCTACATTTGTTTTTATGAGTCGTGTTCATCATTCTGTTCCTTTGATGTCCGTGTCTCCTTCTTCTGTCAATCGCTAAGACCACGCTACTTAGGAGCGTGAGTATGAGCTATGCAAATCACACATTTATTATTATTTATTCTGACCAAAGCCCCCTTGCAACTAACGTTTGTCTATCTTGGCACTCCTTGCATACAGTTGTTTTTGCAAGAACATTGAATGACAAGGGATTTAGGTAAACAAGAAAGAAGATTCGTAACTATTTTAAAGTCTTTAGCTCAAATACAACGATTTAGAAATATATTGCGCTTGGATAGTGGTTATCCTGTCACACTTATATTTATAGACTACGATCTGGGAAAATACACTGTCATTTGTGATAAAATGTTTTCTCATCGCTAATCATAGATAAGTCCCCAGACTTCCTCAGCTCGCCCTGCAGCTCTGACACTGAGAAAAAGACATCCAGGACTCTAGCATCAGGACTAAGGACTGACAAAACTGGGGGAGCACAGCAGGAATGGAGAAAACATTCCATTTTATAATTATTGTAAAACTAGTGTCTGACAGGCATGCTCCTAGCAAGACAAAAGTAAAGAATTACAAATATGCAACAACGTATCGCGCGTTTTGCTGAAAACCTTTAAGTAATAGAATAACCTTTCGGGAAATGTTCAGATAACTTGCTTTCAGTCTTCTTTGCTCAAAATGTTTTGCATCAGGTTCAGTTATGTCTTTCTCTCTACCTCCTGTGCCAGCCCATGGAGGTCTCTGTCGGCTTCATGCTGTTACCGCTCGTGAGTCTCCCTCAAACTGGTCTCCTAAGACGAGTAAAGGCTGGACCCACTTCCAGAAATCCTGCCAGTCCACTTTTGCTTCACACAATAACTGGTACAACTTACTGTGTCACAGCAAGATGGACTGTCCTGACCCAAACAGCGATTGTTTGTCGGGCAGATGCTTGTGTGATTTAAGCTTCAACTTTAATGAAAATAAGAAGGAGTGTCATGCTCCACGTAAGTCAGAACCAGTAGAATTATGAGTAGTACTCAGCTTTTCCCCAAACGTTGTATAACGTTGTATACGTCAAAGTCGTTACTAACTATAACTTTATTACTTCATAACAAACTGATTGTTAAGGTTAGAGGAGGAAGTGGCTATGAAGATGAGGAGGCAGAAGTGACATTAAAGAGGAGGAATAAGAATATGTACATATGATAGTCAGATACTCGTAGACATAGAGCTAGAATAAGGGGATGGCTAGTGTTAACGCCGGTCAGCAAGTATGACTATCTTGTATCAGAGCAGTCTGAACTGTGTATTGCATGCACATATAAAGTGTATGCCCGAGGTACTCAGTCTTTTCCTTGACTGTTGTATGATTAGCTATTGAAGTTGTCATGATTATTACCGTACTTAGACTTGATTGCTTCCGTCATTGTACGAAGCTCCACTTCGCCCTTTATAACAATTTCTTACGAGCGGAATGATTTGTTTGTGTAAAAAAATAGGGACATGTCAAGACTGGCAGGACAAAGGAGGCAAGAGTGGTGTTTACACCATTCAGCTACCACTCAACAAGGGACCTCAGACAGTGTGGTGCGACATGGAGTCTCCCAGAGGCAGCTGGCTGGTACATGTGGTCGTGTTTGTCAGTGTATGACTCAGGTGGTCATTGTGCACTACTCGGGTAGCATCTCTCCTGCACACTGTATACTGCTCGCAAAAGTGCAACACCACTTATACCCAGGGTCACATACAGCTCATAGTATCCACGAATAATTTTTCTTTGATATCTTCCAACATTGTCAACACGAAGCAGGAAAGTATGCTTGTCCATCTTTTGTTTTTCATCAGTTTGTCTATCTCGCTGGTAGACTCCGTGGGTTGAGGGTGGTTCTAGGCAGGCCTAGTGTGTTGGTGTGCATGTGTCGGTTATTTGTAGTCGCATCCTTTAACCTCTTGCATCCATTCCTGCTTCATGATCAGGGACTGTAGGTTTGATAAGGAGTTGAAAAAATGCTATTTGTAATCGCGGCTTGTATCATGCATTTGTTATGTTTATTATGTTCCCATATAATTGATCACAACCACTTGATGCCACACATTTACAAAGACACATTTACAGCCAGGAAACTGTACATTATGTTCACATTAATGTCACTATTATACTATTATACCATGCTCACATAGCTTATCGTAACCGTGAAGTGTTGACATTATAATCATGATAACAGCTAATAAAGTCGCAAGTTGTTATATTTTGTCAGTTATGACTCATCCTCTGTCAACTCATTAAACTGTAATTAGTGTTGAATCCGTCGAGCATGCTGCGCTTTGGTACATAGTAACGACCTGTGAACTTGTGTGATGTGCAGGTGTTCCACAGACGTCGCGACTTCTCAGTTGACTTCCACCGGAACTGGACAGAATATGAAAAAGGTTTCGGCAGCATCTCTGAAGATTTCTGGCTGGGTAAGATTGTTGGACATATCTCTCTCATTCTCTTGCTTTACTCCATCCTCCTGCATAATTGTAACCTCAACATTTGTTTTTACATTCAAAGTTAGGCTGTAATCAGGTATTCTGTTTCATTATGTTGTTTCTGTGATGTATACTGGTTGATACAAAGGTTGCTGTTTCTGTTGTTCTATTATATTTTTGTTCGACAATGCATATTGCTCACTATTTTGTGTACTATTTCCTTAGCTTGCTTTGTTTGCTGTGATAATGATGGTACTAGTTATGGAATGAATGGATGGCTGATGATCCTGTAGTGTCTAAGCTGCCAAAGTCTCAAAAAGAAAGAAACACGATGGTTGCGAGGAAATACAGCCCTGCGGCATATCATGTGGTTTGTTTTCATTTTTATTTTGTTTTATATTTTTTGTTTTGTTTTCTGTAGGATTATCTGATTGCATGGTGTGGATTTGTTCAGAACTTTATTAATGCACAGTGGCTAAAACATTTCGTGCAGTTATATTACAGTCTGGCGGCCCGGTGGCGCAACGGTTAGCGCTGTTAGCGCCTGTCACCAATACAGTGAAGGTTGGCTGCCCTGAGTTCATTTCTCATCTCGGGCATGCTGTTCTTTCTCTGCATGTGGCATCTGTTTACAGGGCTGGCTGCCCTCCGCCAAGGACGGTCCCAAGCCCGGCTGAAAAAGGAGGAGGGTTGGGCGTGGGGCCAGCACCCCCACCCCGTGAAACAAATCCTTGCTACTAAAACATCGACAACAGTTAAGACTGTAGTCGATGGCCTATGCCCCAGGAGGGGCGAAGGGCCTTAATAAATAATAATAAAATATTACAGTCTAAAATTTTGCTTTGTTGTGAATAAGGATAAAGGGTGCAAAAATGTCCTTCAACCAATCTATTTATCTATGTTTGTCTACATCTAGTCTGAAAATGGTCTTATAACCACTTGTGTATATTCAGGGCTTCTGCTAAGGCTAAATTCTTTAGGGTCCCAGGCAGAGCCGCCGAGAGCCAGCCCGGGCCCCGGGACAGACGACCTCTCCGGGCCCCTTGTAATGCTTGGGTGTTCTGTCCTTAGACCTTTCTTTAAAAGAAAAAGAAAAGGAGAAGAAAAAAAAATCCACTGACCAAGGCCGGGCCCCCTTGACAGCCGCGGGCCCGGGTACAACAGACCCCCCTGTCCCCCCCTCTGGTCCCAGGGACCCCTTCTTCAGATTTCTAAGTGGTCCTAGGCTAACTCTAAGGGGTCCCTTTACAATGTGAAAAAAACCCAATTAAATCAACAAATCAACATACTTTGTTCAACTGCCTTTCATGCACACAAAGCACTGTAATGTCGAGTCAGAAACGGCGAGATTTCTGTGCCGTGAAGAGTGTGCAAGCATCTGTGATGAGCTTATGCTCACTGTACTTGGGGTGCTCACTTTCTTTCCTTTTCTGAGACGATGATTTTAACCACGCTGTCCATGATGGAACTCTTCCCGGTAAGGGGAAAAAAAAAAACTCAGTACAAGGGAAGTAACTCTCACCCTGTAGCGGACGACAATAGATTGGGCTACGATGTCAGACACTACACTTACCCAATTTTGTATCTGTTCTTCGCCCAAATTTGAAGGGGTCCCTGGGACCCCATTGACTAAAATTGAAGGGGTCCTCTGACCTTTCAATGCGTACTGTACGCAATTTTTTGCGTAAGCAGAAGCCCTGTTATATGTGTCATAATTATAGTTTCATACCATTTCAAATATATATCGCTTTGTGTGTAAATACAACTCTAAATATCTGAGTTTGCACGTGTATGTGTGTGTCTGTATTGACACCTTACCACACTAGTCTGTGTTGCTCTCTTCTCTGTGTCATACAGTAAACCGACAAACTCTCGCTTTCCTTCTCAGGCCACACTGCTTGAAATGTTCTCCCTCTCTTCGCCTTGTGCCTACATCCGAAGCCTTCAAATAATTCCTTAAAACTTTTCTCTTTTTGAGAAATATATTTTCAAATCCGGAGGACAGTTCTACCCACTAATTAATTCTTCTTCAAGTGCTGGTGTTATCTGTTGTACAATTTATGTTCATGTTTGCTTTCTGATGCTTATCCTAATGTTTCTGTATGGTTGACTGTAGGTTTGTTATTTTTTGTATACAGCGCATTGACCTCGTACTTACATGGAAAATGCACTTTATTATTGGTAGTAATAACACAACAGCGCTCAAAACTCAATAAGTTTGTGACTTACTTTTTTATCATCTGAAGTCTAGGAATAATGTCAACATTTCTGTAACACCATGGTAATGACCAGCGACACTTCTGTGGTTCATGAGAACTCTTGAGCAAGATCAATACAAATATTTCACTACTCGACTTATCTATTAACATGAGATCATTGCCATGTCTTATCTCAGGCCTGTCCACACTTCACACACTGACACATCATGGACGATCATGGCGCTTGAGAGTGGACATTGAGTCTTACGCAGGAAAAGTTTTCTGGGCTGAGTACAACTTTTTCTATGTGTACGGTCCTGAGTCTAACTACCAACTTTACCTGGGCACCTACTCGGGTGACGCAGGTACGTACGTCACCACTCACCACTGAACAGTAAGAAAGAGTGAGACGCAGGTTAGCTGGCAGGCTGCCTGTCTGGCTGGTTAAGAAATAAGTGGATCACTACATTTGTGAGAGTGTAGCTTTGCGTGCATGTGTGCGTGGGTCACAGCGTCTCCTATCGCGCGCGTTTCCTTTGATGTGACTTGAAAAAACAAGTGTAATGATCAGGGAAAAAGAGAACGGAAAAGAGATTTCCGCGGGTTTCTTTCTTGTCTGCTTTTTTTTTTTTTTTTTTTTGGCGTTTTGAGTTTCTGACCGTTTTCTTCAGTGCTGTATTGTAAAGTCCTGACCAAACTTGTTTAAAGAGTAATTTAATTATGTAACATCGTGTTTAGTGAGCTCTAGTCATTGTGGTGTTTTTAATTTGTTTTGAGTCTGTCAGGTTTTGACTGGATGCAAATTATTAAGACAAGTGTTACTGCAATCTAATCAGCATGCACACTCACAGAAACAGCAGAATACTCAAACATTATCTACTAGTGTGCTTAAAGTAAGCAGGGAAATTAGAACAAAATGAAGAAAACTGCATGATTGACATACCGGAATCGTGTGCGGACTTTTCGCCGACGGACGTTTCGGAGCCGGACGTTTCGCCGCATTATGTGTGAGTGAGTGAGTGAGAGAGAGAGACAGACAGACAGACAGAGAGAGACAGACAGAGAGAGAGAGAGACAGAGAGAGAGAGAGACAGAGAGAGAGAGAGAGGGAGACAGAGAGACGGAGACAGAGAGAGAGAGACAGAGAGAGACAGAGAGAGACAGACACATAGAGAGATAGAGAGAGACAGAGAGAGAGAGAGAGAGAGTCATAGACAGAGAGACAGAGAGAGAGTCAGAGACAGAGAGACAGAGAGAGACAGAGAGAGACAGACAGAGAGAGACAGAGAGACAGAGAGAGTGACAGAGAGAGAGAGAGAGACAGAGAGAGAGACAGAGAGAGAGACAGAGAGAGAGAGAGAGCTTACTTACTTCTCAAAGAATGAAAGTAACTACTAGATTACACAATAATTCTTTAATTCAAACAAATTTTACACACAGACTTCACAGACAGTTCACTTTGATTGTCACAGATTATGCGCAACAGCTTTGAGAAAAAACATTGATACAATGGCGAGAGAAATGTGTGAGCTAAGGGGCGTCCCCAGGGCCGTGCTTAGGGGCAGGCGGACGAGGCATCTGCCTAGGGCCCCGTGCTTCAAGGGGCCCCGCGCTTTTGATTGATATGGTAACTAGGCATATGGAACTTGTAATGTGTATGCAGCGTGCTGTCAATGATAAAAGACGAGATATCCCTGAGGAAAAAAGTGACTTTAGATCCCAACTAAAACCTTGTGATCGTGGCGTGAGGGCCCCGCACATGCCCTTTGCCTCGGGCCCCGCGGAGGCTAAGAACGGGCCTGGGCGTCCCACACTTGACTTCGGCTAAAGGTCCCGCGTGAAATGCCGAAATGAAGTGCCCCGCGCCGAAAAATCCGGCGGTGAAACGTCCGGTCGGCAAAACGTCCGTCGGTGAAACGTCCATGTACCTACCGGAATACATGTATTTAGAGAACTGGCAAAACTTTCAGGAAGACTCAGACTGCACAAATTGACCGGAATCACCGGGTGTGGAAGCGACAACTTAAGACCCCCATGGCTTATCAGTGTGATTTAAAAATCTCCAACATCAATATAACAACAGAACACATAAAAGTACATCCAAGAAATGTTCGTGGAGGGTCACAATTATACTCATTTATTTTTACATATTTTAACTGAGACATTCTTCTGTTTAAAAACTGTTCTCTTCCCTCTTATGTTCTTGATGATATACTGGATTAAGCATCATTAGAAATTTAAAAAAAAAAAATTTGTTTTTGTGTTGCGAGGTGTTTGGCTTTGTTATGATGAACAACACAGAAATAGCATATTTAATAATAAAAGTTTCTATAGATGTTTTGTAGTGATAATATATTTGTGCTTAGGACTTCGTGTGTCTAATAGTATACAATTGTGTGTGTTTGTGTGTTTACAGCAGATCGGATGAAACCTAGTGACAGATGGAGGTTTTCAACCTATGACCGAAACGAGAACGACTGTAAAATTTCTAGGATGGGCGGCTGGTGGTACCCGGATGACTGTGGCAGCACTAACCTCAACAGCCCTGATAAAAATCTCATTACTTGGGGTGGCACCCGCCTGACGTTCTCGGAGATGAAGATGAAGCCAAAGTAACACCACCTAGTCTCCTGTACTCACTGCTTACACCGCCAGTCTACTGTTCACTACATGTTCCACTGACAATGTGAGCTCAGTGTAGATTAATCTTTCGCAATATTCTAGCATCCGATTTACTTTGATTATATTGCCTAGTGATTCTATTACACATGTGTTGTATTATTTCTTTCAGATTTGGATTTGCTTGGATAAACTAACATGTTTAAAAACGTAAAATCTAAGTTTAATTAATTAATTTACCATTTAATTGTGCCTAGGTTGTAGTAAACGTGTAATGAACTGTCGCTATACACCTAATAGTTTATGCAATGTTGGCAGTTGACTCGGTGTGAAAAAGGTAACAATCATCCGAGAGTTTCATTTTAACAATTATGCAAAAACACGGATACTGATTGTATCAAACACTGCTGTTCATTATTTCATTACTGACAATAACTGAACATGACTCAGATCATTACATTCTTTAATTGTTTGGCATTAAAAAGGGTTGAAGTTTATTTTGTTTTATGTTGTGAAACTCTACCGTATCCTTGAGTTTGCTTTATTTAAGCCAAAATTGACATTTTCACAAACCTGTGAGCGAAGCATACTTTTCGTAAAAACAAATATAACTACTGCTATGAATGAACAGATATTTTCAAAAAGGAAATAAAATTATAAGTAGTGTTGTTCGTATTTGCCGCTTTGACTAAATGTGATAACATCACTATGTACTCCATATTACTTCCCCTTTAAAATAATGATAACGGTAGTTGATACATCACATCTATTATTTAATTTCAGGAAACAAATAAACTATTTTAATATTTTTTCTACACTGAAGAACTTTAACAGCAACGCGCTAGCAAAATGGCGACACACACCTGACGATACCTGTGTATTCTCTGTATAGAACTTCCACGAGAAACTTTCTTTTACAATATTCAAGTAAGATGGAGGTTTCGAGATCTCGTTGATATTCTCCACCTTCTTCTACGGGGTGTTGATGTAGAACTATTGATTTAAATATCAGACGCTGAGAGTTTAGAAACACTTGAGAAGGAAAGTAGGTATCTTCCAGGTATTGAATGTTTGTAGCAGCGAATAGACATCATTGTTTAAACTCAAGTGACAGTTGAATATGTGGTGTTGTACCGGCACCAACTAGCTGATGTGGTTGATTCCTTTTAGCAGCCACTGTGTTCTGTGTGACTTTGTTTAGATTTTCAACATCAGCTACAAAAGAGAATGTGCACGTGTTAGTGGGAAAGAAATGGAAATTTGACAATCTTTAAAATCGATGGGTTACATATTCAGTTAAACATCAGAACACTTCTTTCAAAGTACCAAAAGCAGTCATTTACCAAAATTCCAGGAAAGGTAAGTATGATTAAGTGATGCAGAGTGTATTAACAAAATGTTAAAAAATCAGAAGCATCAAATATTCTCACCGTTACTGTTGCGTGCAGTTAAGGGACAGTCTGCCGTCGGGGCATCAGCAGTAAGCAAGCCAGATGTGTCAGAATTACCTGCTAATTCTATTTTTAAACAAAATAAAATTCTGTTTACCAATGAATTCGGATGATGAGAAAAGAAAGTGGTAAAGTAACCATGACAACAAAATATATAAAATGGTTTCAAGATAGATAGAAAAACTGAACAGAGCCTCATTCTCACTACATCCAACCAGCTCCAACTATTGGAGTAAGAGAAAAACTAAAATAGCAATACAGAATTTCAACTCAATAACCTTGCTTTTCAGAAAACTGACCTTTTGCCTTTAATTTCTTTTCTATATTGATATATCTGAACTACCAAACTAAGTAATGAAATTAATTAAAAAAAAAAATCCCTTGAGAACTATTTCAACATCCCGGCTGCAAGAATAATGAATTTGCAACAAATACAAGTAATTCAAAAAAACGTGTAAATGTTACAAATTCTTATTCAGTCACAATGTGTGGAAATCTGGTTAACGTACATCCTGAGATGGGTAGTCAAGACTGCAAATGAAAACTATTCACAGGGTTGTCCATGGGACATATTTTTCTATTCCGTCCCATCCCGTCCCATGGCAATTTATGTCTGTCCCATCCCGTCCCATCCCACGGGACGTTTCCCATGGGATACCCATGGTATTAACAATCCTATGGACAACACTGAAAACCACTTTTCGGCTTTTGTTCTATAATTCCTGCTACTTCACATACAATAGATAATTCAGAGGAAAGATTTAAATCATTGATGAATGAAATAACAGTAAATTTATTTTGCAATATCAAGTATCGACTACCATGGGAAATACAAATGTGTGCTGTCCCATCCCATCCCATCCCATGGGACGTTTCCCATGGGATTCCCATGGGATTCCCATTCCTATGGACAACACTGACTATTCATGCTTGTATCTTTCGTCCATCTCTCTTTAACAGAGTGCAGCTAATGCTGATTTTTTTTCTAGCCCTTCATGGCACTCATGAAAAGGAAAGTGTTCCACATTTGCTAAAAATCAAGGGGGAAAATGGCTCATTGTGCTCATACTCCCCAAAAGTTCTTTGTGTAAAATGTGACAGAGGAGCAGAGGCCACTTTGCATCGAACATAAATGAAAAGCAGAATTGCATTATCATAGGTACACCCCTTAGAAAGAACAGTCAACATGACTGTCTCCAGCAGATTAAGAGCCTGGCTTGGCAGCTTCATTCACAACTGTTGACATCAAGTCAAAATGTGGCGTGCACATACATAAATTTTGAGACCTGGAAATACCTACTGCCTGTTAACAGACTAATATTCTTGGACAATAACAAAGTTAACTGCATTCTCTAAAACAGATTGTCCAAAAGAAAATGTGAAATTTGGCAAGATCTGACTCTTTCAAAAGCATTACAATTTTCCTATGTTTTCTACATATAAAAAAATTCATATGAGAATTACTGAAAAACATAAATGCATGCTTTACCTACCTGTATAACTGCTAGGTGCATTGTTGACATAGCAGTCAGGTAAATTAGATGGTGGGTATTGGGTCAAGCAGTTGGCCAGGTGTGGCAAGGCAGCTGTATGGTTTCCAGTCAGAAGGTATAGCTCAGCTAGTGCCAATAGAATTCTGCACAAAAGGATAACGAGTATATGTCTATATTCAACACATGCATGTACAGGAACAAATAGAACAGACACTGAAATATAATGTGTTGGTCTTTATTCTCAACTTTGGATTTGTTCTAGTAACTTAATCTTAATATTTTGAGTCGGGCTTGAAAAAAAACACGACCATACAAGGCAAGATAACTGAAAATATCCTCTTTTTTTTAAACATGTTATTGGACAAAACACAAAATGGAAAAATAAGTTTATCTGTGACTTCATGACAATAGTCAGGAGTGAAAAACACCACCATACAAAACAGTGAGCTATTATTACTGTCGCGTACCATCCCAGACGTGAGACGTCGCATCTTTAACCGCTCGCGCAGCCGGAGATGGTTTGCGACGTACCATTCGAACCGCAGCTGAGCTCAGACCGCACAGCAATGACAAAGACAAAATTCACGTTACAAAACAAATTTATTAACCACGTAAAATAATGCAAGAGAAACATTTTATAAATCTCTAACACCTACATAAAAAAGGATAGATTAGAATAAACAAGAATAAATAAAATAAAACAGTTGCCCTTTGCACAGGCGAGGTACAAATTAATCACAAAGAGGACACACCACCCGCACGTTTAGCGGTCTGAAACCGCTACACACGCACTGCGGGGGTAGCAGGTCAAATGTCCGCTCAAGGTGTCCGCTGTGCGGCAGCCCGCCGCCCGCTGATTTTTTTTTTCCTAAACGTCCCAATGAAGGGAAGAACTTCGGAAGCCTTCGGAAGCGTGACGTCAGCGACCTTGGCCGACCGCGCTCAGAGAAACCCTTCGCTTCAATCTTTGGATGCTATGAAAAAGCTATGAAACTTGCTCTGGGGCTTATTCAACTACTGTTAAACACTATGAAGGGCTGCATTAAATTAATTGCGACAGTCAAAATAACTCAAAGCCTAAAACTGATGAGAGGTAAAGGTAAAATAAATGAGAGCCCAACAACGCGACAGAGAAAATGTTTAACTACAAGTAGGTTAGATTAGAGAGCACTGTAAGCTGTTCTCTGTGGCCTAGTGGTTAGAATCGTCGTCTCAGAATTAATAGGTGTTGTGTTGGGATGTTCTCGTTCTCTAATATGATCAATTTTCTATCAAGCCTTTCATGAAAACCTATTGATTGCCAAGTGAAACCATATAATCATATGTAACCATATAACAAGTGACCATTAGTTTTGCTTGACATGATCGACTATATGTTAAAATCTAGGTGGAGCTAATTTTTTATGTATTTTGTTTATTCTTTCCCTAATATGAACAACATTCTATGTCAACCATTTAATGAAGACACACTACTATATACACAGCGATCTTAGAAATGGGGGTGGGTGGGTGGATTATTCTTTTAAAGAGGGAACTATATACAGTATTAACTTTCTATCATCAAAACTTAAGTGAGCTGCAACTGTCGTGCTGTTCAGTCAAATGTTTGTGTGGGAACTATTGCATCGCAGAAGTTTGTGGGGAAGGGGTGATTATATATATATAGGCATAAGTATATATATATGTGTCAGGGGTATTAGAAAAAAAATATATAAGCAGATGTCTGTGTGTGTATATGTAGAGTGTTTTATATAAGATTATACACAGCTAGATTACATTATTTCTCTTGGCAATCAATAGGTTTTCGTAATCTAGCTGTGTACAGTCCTTTCGATAAACACATAATCTCTACTATCATACTTTGATATTGAAATGTTCCTATTTTACACTAACAGATGCTTAAAATTGCGTCTGTATAGTTATAATAATTATTGCTTTTGAAAGAACATATTTTTATTTTTATATGTATGTTTCTTTCCTCAATTCGAACCACTCCTAGCTACTGCGAGATTAAGTTGTTGGATACGCTTTTGCGAAGTGATGTGTTATTTCAAACGATCGAGCTAGTATTCAGCGATCGATGGGTATATGTAAAGTTCACGTTTAAAACATACGAAAAGTAAAGGGCTGATGTATAGTGTACGTGGTGACATTTTTAGTAAAGCTATGCACTAACTGAAAGGCAAAGGCAAAAGCTACGCTAAGCAACGACTTCAGTCGCTTCCTTTCTAAAAAGTGAAAAAAAAAGCATTCACATATAAAATGCATAATATGTTTCTCATATATTCATACAGGGCTAGATGAAAAAAAAACCACTCAACTTTTGCTTATTCTGTTACCCTGAAACATGTATACTCAAAGCTCAAAGTCCCAAAAATTTAATCAGAACCCTAAGAGGGCATGTAGAATAAACTGTATGATACGCAATAATGAAATATGTGATATATGCACAGTATATCTGAAGAACTATAATACACAGAAAGTAAATGAAGACAAAGTAATTAAATGTTCACTATGTACACAAAAACAACTTTGATCTTAATTGTTTTTCACTGAATTTGCTATGATATTGGGAATTGGATTATTCTTATAAATTTTCTTAAAACATCTTTCTTAATGCTACCAGATATTTAAACTTGTATGAGATTGGATTATCTCAGCAGAATTTGCAAAATAATTTACATCATGCTCTTTTCAAAAACTCCCATAAAAGTATAAAGTGGTATTCATACCCAACATTATTTAGATGGCATTTCTTTTACATAAACATACATTTTACATAATGTAATGTTCTCAAATGTTCTTTACTCAATTTTGTTGAAGATTCAACAGCATTAAATAATTGTTACTGCAATTTCTCATGTTGTTATCCATTTGTAGTAACTTTTAGTGAATGAACATAGCATTGAAGTAATGGTAATTGTATATTAGCTCATTGCTTTTCTCAACCCCATATTTGCATGAAAGGTTACATACAGTTGTACTAAAGCATCAAAAAGTGTTAGTAATACATATATCTACAGAGTAATAATCTATACACAAAACTGAGTCTATTTGTAGAAGAAGTGTTGCTTCAGGGAATGTAGCTTGCAGGCTCTGCCTTTCAGCACTACTGTCATCTGTAAGGTACACCTGAGGTCCTCTATTACCTCTTCCAAAAAAAGCATCAGATGGCAAAAGTTCTTTATACAGTAACAAAGCATTTGTTATTACTTCTGTTGCTTCAGAAGAAACAATAAGGCAGCCTAAAGGGAGTCCACCTGCAACAGTGAGTGAGAAGAAGGAAAACTCTGAAGTCATACCTGTCCACAGTCCCCCCCCCTCTGAGGCATCAATAAAAACGAGTTCACCACTTGCACGGTGCAGTGTGTGCATTCTCATAATGAGGGGAGTGCAGACAGCTATGGCTATCTTCCCTGATGCTGTTTGTTTTACCTTGCAGAACTCCCCATTTTGTTCTGCATTGAATGTCCTACAAGCTGTCTCTAGGCTGTCAATCAACTGTTTTGAAGAGGTTGGAGAGTATTTCTCTTCAAATACTTTCCTGTACAGCCTGAAATGTAGGGGGAGGAAGAAATTAAATAGTAAAGAGTGTCTTAAATTCTTTGTTTGAAATAAATTACAGTTAATTATTCCAATGGCTCAGTCCTTACATCGACCAAATACACATGTGATATTTGCTCATCAAAAGAAGACTTTACTACAAGAGCTAAATAATGCTACAAGAATAAAATAAAAACAGATACAAATTTTAAAAACTGACATGTTTCATGATTGCTCTGTCCAAACTAAGGATTCTATCCTGACATTCAACACCCCTTATAATAGAAGAAAAATAGCTCAATGTTCAAATCATACACATTTTAGCCACTATTTACTTCTCATTTCTTCATCAAATCAATATTGCAGTTTCTGATAAAATTCTATATCTTTAGTGTTG
This sequence comes from Pomacea canaliculata, assembly GCF_003073045.1. Taxonomy (NCBI): domain Eukaryota; kingdom Metazoa; phylum Mollusca; class Gastropoda; order Architaenioglossa; family Ampullariidae; genus Pomacea; species Pomacea canaliculata. The sequence goes on from NC_037597.1 coordinate 15,800,904, forward strand.
TTGTGGAAGGATTGTGGGAAGAGCCCGATTCTTACCCTGCTACATACTGAATCATTTGACTGCTCTGATAAGCAAAGACAAACCTGCTCCAGCACTCTGACAGGAGCTTGTCACGAAAGAGTGGGGATAGGGCTGTGGTGTGGGTACATCTATTTTTGCTCTAGAAATGACGTAACTTCTCTCTAGAAGTTTCGCCATTTAAGCGGGTGCGGATGGGAGCTTATGCTTGTGGTGGCTGTGAGGCGTGATTGGTTGTGGTGTGTCATGTGGCGTGACTGGCCAATGGAACGGGGGTTGCGACAGAAAGATCTAGACGGCAAGCTCAGCGCTTTCGCTAAAAACTCCTGGGGAGAAGACATCAGTGATTTTCGCATCTCAAGTCTTCGCTTCCACATGTCCTACCATCAAACCTCAGGCAAAAGGAACTCTTGAGGAAATAAGGACATCACCCCAGAGAGAGAACTATAGAGAACTATAGAGACGATTCCTGTGAGGAATCGTCCCAGTCTTCTTCGTACTTCTCTCGTCGCGTGCCGGTCAACAGAAGACCGAAGTCTTAGAACAATATTTCTTCTGCGGCGCGGCGAGAGAATTCTCCATCCGACGATAGCCATTGGAAGAATCAAGTGACAGTTGTGTGTGTCCACCTTATAATCAGGCTCGCGTACTCGCTCACTTGAACATTCCAGGCCAAATTCGGCCGCCACAAGCGCGCAGCATTTGACGTCTAACTGTGTGTCTCCTGCAGGGACTAAAACTCCACGCAGCAAAGGCACTTGGACAGAGTTAAGTGACGTGTGCATGAGAATGTACAAGAAAAGTGCTTGTGCAGTGTTGTGAGTGTGACAGTTAATGATAGATCTGACTCGCTAGCTATCTAGATTAGGATTAAGGAATGTAGTTAAGTAAACGGGACAACCTAAGTTAGGGAAACAAGTCATTTACAAATTGACATATTCTTGTGTATTCCCTTTTTGTCGTTGATTAATAATTTCTTAAATATACTAAATAGCCTCGTGTTGTCATTTGGGGTGATGCATGCTGGGGGCTCAACAAGCTAATTTAAAAGTGTAGATCAGCAATTTAGTATAAGCGCATGCGAGAAATGTCGACGTGATTTGGTGGGGTATCGACGGTGTGCTGAACCGGTGACAGAAATCATACCCCCTACCAAATCTACAGACTCCTGCCACAGAGTTTACTACATATGAGCTGTTAAAGCTGCAAGGATGCCCTAATGATAACTCATGAATTACTTGTATGTAAAGCAGATTTCATTGTTAAAGTCTTTATTGAAATGATAATTTGTAATAATTTGTGGAAATGTTTACAGCATTGCTTTACGTTTTTAAAACCTTATGTTTTTGTAGGGAATACATTTGAGAATGATCAGTTCTTGTGAATCTAACGTACATATATATTTTGGAGCCTGATTCATTACAAGAGTTAAATTGTAAATCCAGTTTCAAAAGCTTTTAGCCTCATAGCTTTTATGGTTATTGAAAAATGAAACATTAGATGTCAGCTATTTGTGAAAGAGGTGCCCGCTGTTTTATTTTCCTAATTCGTCTAAGGCAGGGATACAGTGAGAACATACAAGTCTCAGGCTAGCAACATCATGTGGTCTGACCTAGCTAAAGCAATAACTAAATGTTTGACCAAATATCGCAGACTCTTGGCAGAAAAAAAAGGCTCTACGGTTGTTTTTTTGTGGGCATGTAAATGTTGAGCATTTTGTGTATGGTTTAAGCTTAACCAGGTGTTTTGTGAGCACAAGTAATCAAAGCCATGTATATTTTCACTACACCCTTCTTGCCTATGACGTGGAATATTTTTGACAGATGTGTTTACTGTTTTCTAATGCGTTTGCAGATCAAAAGACTCTCTTGTGTCGGTGGTACGGTGCAAAGAATTGCCTGAAAAGAATCATGCGGAGAAACTTGACCGACAAGGTTTTATAACTGTTAAGGCCAAAGAGGAGAAAAGTGTGCTTTCAAAGGTGAAGACCATGATATGCAGTAAGTGATAATGTATAAATATTAGTATATTATTATTATTAAATTACAGATCTATGATTTGTTTTATATACATATTTTGAACCAAAAAGGAGAGGTGTGTAACGATTCGCGATTCAGGCGATATCGTTTTTAATTCCGTTTGATGTCAGTGGAGGGTAGTCGCGCGCACGGTCTTTTACGTCATTTATGAAGTTGACGTGAGCTTGGCACAGCGTAACTAGGACGACGGTAGTCAATGGAGGGAGAAGCCATGCCGACCCTGCAACATTGTACTTATGATTGGTCGGTGTAGGTATTGATTCCATTGGAATATATCAGCTTCGCCAATACAAGTGATGTGGCATTAACCACCTTAGACTCACGAACTTCGTGATATAACTCGTTGGATTTAATCTGCTGGTCCAGTCGGTCATCTCGCCAGCCCGTCAGACAACCATAGGAGAGGGTTGGGCGGTGAGGGAGAAGTGCTATTTTATTTTGTTTCATTCACATTTCATCACCGTTTAATTTCCTAAACATTAAATGTGTTAATCGTTGGCCGGACCTTTTTGCTGAAAAAGGTGGAAGAGTGCGGCGAGCGTGGCTTACATGCAGATGTTTACACGCGCTCGCATACACATTTAAACACTCTTCTCAAAAACGTTACAAGGTGCTGATATAAGTGCTTATTTTTGTATAATATAAATTGACATTTTTCATTGCTAGCTCCCCAGTTCAAAAGTTTTTTAAACTCTTGTCAGAATCAATTGTGCTCCCATGTGTAAAACTTGCTTAAAGACACCTGAAAACAGAAAGACATGGGGAAGAAGCAGAAGCACCATAGAACTGAAATAAGATGTGTGGTGTGAGACTTATTTTAATCTGTTTTTAATCTGTAAACCTATTAACCTTCTTTTATTTACAAATCCCAATTTTCCCGTTTTTATTTTCTTCAGAAGCTGTACAGAAGAACAATGGGTGCATGGATACTTCAGATAACATCATCGAAAAAAGCAGCAGCAGAAAAAGTCGGGGTAGAAAGCAGAGGAGAGAACAAAACTAAATGCTAGGATATTTCAAGGAGGGGACAACTGTGTTTCTGTACCCTGTGAATTTTCTGGAATTTACTGTACTATTATGGCAGAATTGTATAGTTACGTTTCCTTGTTGGAATTTGGCATGCTGAACTGCTGTATATACGTTTTATTCATTTTTGGAAAATCATCTTGGATTATCCAGCTTTTTGCTGCACTGTATCAACCTCTGTATACCAAACGACTGTGTGCTCATTCCCTCTCCGCAACCAGTTCATCACCTATTTCTGATGGAAAAAGAGACTTCTAAGAAACTGAAATTAAAAACTGTGACATCGTTATTATCCTCATCTTCAATTAAGGCCAGGCACCTGAGGTAAATTTTTTTTCATGTTTTATGAGATTTTTTTAGTCACTTTAATTAAAAAAACATTTGGTCTACACATCTGCACTACGCTAGCTGCCCCTCCGTATTCACAAAAACTGCACTCTTCTTTCAAAAGGTCTTTAGATACTTATCTCTTTCTTGAACCAGAGCCTTGATCGTCTAGTATTGTGCAGAGCTCTATTTTTTTTTTCTCTCTCTCTCTCTCTCCTCTTTTGAGTGTGAGAGAGAGAGAGACATGAACTGACTTTTGTATTACACCAAAGAATAGCTTTCAGGTCTTGCAATTATTATTACTTATTTTTAAGTTATTTATTTTAGTTACTTATTACTAATTATTATTACTTAGATTTCTAGAAAACTTGGAACATTAACATTAACGGTGTATGTTATCAGCACCTTAAAGAGACTTTTTAAGTTATCTAAATACGCCAGATAGGCATCGAATTTAACTCTTTAATTATTTATTACTGGAATAGTAATACATGTATCTCAGAAAATAGAGAAGACCAAAGATTCATAAATAATACCTCTTTCCGACCGTACATGAGAAAAACTAATGCATTGATGTGTAACCAACATGTCAGTCTCTGATGGCTACGTAGGGTGGGCTAGTCATACCAGAGACAATACAAGATCCAATTTCAACGCTGAAGTTTCTTTTATTCAGTTTTGCTCGGTGGCTGGCCTGACTTCCCACTCTCTTCACAATTCTCAAAAGGTCCCACGCCACTGTCCGCCACGCTACTTATTTCCCTACCCTCGAACATTCTAGAATCTAGATCCTTCCATCCCCTGCCCCCCTCGCCCTGGTAGATGAAAGATAAACACTGTGCGCGATGTGCTGCCTGCGGAATATCCTTGAATCTTTTGTAAATGGGCGAAAGTGTTTTGAAAAAAAGGGCTGTTATGCTTAGCAGTTTCAACTCATTCCATCTCTGGTTTAGCATCAGGATCACACTCTTTTCATTCTTCAACAGGAGCCGGTTGCACTGCTCGGGCGTAAGGCCTTAGTCTGGACGTAGCAAGAATATAGCACCTGACTAAATTTACGACCGTTGCATTTGTAACGTTTTGGGAAGGGTGTGTTACGAATGTATGCGAGCGCGTGTAAACATCTACATGTAAACCACGCTCGCCGCACTCTTCCACCTTTTTCAACAAAAAGGTCCGGCCGACGGTTAACACATTTAATCGTGAAAGAAATGGAACGATGGGAGAAAGGAAGATAAGATAAATAAACACAAGATAAATATGACGTTTAAACCGGCCTACTGCCCATGAGCTATTGAGCCTTCACTGTCCCTTAGCTGACTGGACAGACGATCCGGTATACCAATTCGTGGCGTTGTAGATAGTATCCGTTTGATATCCACATATACGCACAGATGTCCGGTGGCACAGCTACAGGTTACAAGTCCTGTACTTCAAATGTTCCGCATAACTCTACCCTTCGGTATGGGAAGTATCGGCGACTGTTACGCACGAGATGCCAGTACGTCCAGGATCTGTCCTCTCACACAAAAACCCACTGTATCCCTTGTGATGCTGGAGTAGATTTTATACTTCCAATCGGTAGGTGTTATCCATAGATAAGCGTTAGCATCCGTTGTAACGTGATACTAAAACTTCGTGAACCTGTCCACAACACAGATCTAACCGCTGAAAACCTCCTCGAACCAATACAAACACTACACTCTTCTTGAGCAAATACGATGATAACCTTCATGCTCCACCTTCATGGGGATGGACGTTGGCGTCCGTTAACAAAGTCTTCATACTCTTCGTAGGTCTTACTCCACAGGCTGCTCAGCTCTCTCTCCCCAGAGCAACGTTAGCTTGCCTAACTATCTACTCTCCCTCTAGTGACCACTCAGGCCATTAGCAACGAGGTAACTCAGGTGACTGCTTAGCGATTCTTCCTGGGGTCCATGCTGACAAATCATAATCTCTGTACCGTGTAGTCGGCATGGCTCCCACCTCAATCGGCCGCAGTCGCCGTAAGTACGCCTATGGCAACATTTCCTATGTCAAACACGTCGACGGACGTGAAATAATCTACCTGGGGATTGCGTCAGCGCTTGGTGACTGCTCTCCCCTGGTACCACAGACAACAAATAATTACAACAAAAATAGCATTCGCTTTGAATGGCGAATCGTTACAGCATTGCTCCCTACTAAGCGAATTTTAGCCCGCAGCAAGGGCGTTACTTTAGTCCAACCAGGGGGTAAGTGTAGCTACAGACTAGCAAGTGATTAACTTATGACCGGCCACAGCAACTCGGTTTTCGTTTATAACTTTTGGAGAAGAAGCATAGAACGACGATGTGAAACTTGTTTTTGGTAGATGAAAGTTATATTCCTTTTCAAAATGGATCTTAAACTTGTTAATTGTTATCGCGAACTACAACAAAACACGGCGAAAATGAGTCTTTGGAGTCATGTTTTCGATTCTATTATTCGGGATGTTTTTCAAATAGTTGTACGAGATACGATCAACACACATATATAAGTCGATAGTTTCTCCAACAATTCACCGTGTTTCTAAGGCTCTTACAAATCGACTAAATAGGTAAAATACCGAGCCAGAGAGATGCAAACAAGAAGAAATAATTTTACGCAGTTGCTAGATTTCCAAGCGCGTTTGGGTGCGTAAATAACACCCATATAAAAATACAAGAACCATCTGAGCACGAAAATGAAAAAGATTATCATTCAATAAATGTACAGCTAATTTGTGATAGTGGCATAAATATAATTAACTGCGTTGTTATAAGTATTCTGGAAGTACTCATGACGCCAGGCTTTCCCCGATCATTCACGGGATAAACTCCAAGCCTTTGCATTCCTTGTAGTCACCTTAATTTAAAAAAAAAAAAGCTTGGTCTACACATCTGTACTACACTATTTGCCCCTTTGTAGTTGCTAAAAACACACTCTTCTTTCAAAAGGTCTTTAGAAACTAATTATCTCTTTCTTGAACCAGAGCCTTGATCTTCTAGTACTGTGCATAACTCTATTTCTCTCCCCCCCCCCCTGTTGAGTGTGTGTGAGAGAGAGAGACATGAACTGACTTTTGTATTACACCAGAATGGCGTTCAGGTCTTGCAATTATTATTACTTAGATTTCTATAAAACTTAGAACATTAACATTAACGGTGTGTTATCAGCGCACTAAAGAGACTTTAAGTTATCGAAATCTGGCAGATAGCCATCAAAATTAACTCTTTGATTACTTATTACTTATTATTAAGATTCATAAATAATACCTCTTGACCGTATTGATCTTAAGCATTGATGACTGTCACTTAGGTCCTTACAAAAGCATGAATGGTCCTTACAAGGTCCTTATAAGGTCCTTACTTGGCACCATCCCTGATCCCTGGGAACCCTGTATGAGTCGATGTTGTGATTAGTACTACAACCACAACTGTGATGCGAGTTGTATCTGTACAAAGGGTGTACACCACTATTAATTCGTACATTAAACTCATGCATTAAATTAACATTTTCTGACGATGACAGTGACACCGCCAAATAATGAGGAGATCAGTAAATTGTTTAATGAAGAGGATATAACTATGTTTTATACAAGGTGACCAGACGTTTCGGGGCGCCTGCTCATCAGGCGGAACGTCCAATGTCCCGATTTCTGGCTTTCTGACAAGTCCATCAAATGTCCCGGTTGTCTTTAAAAATCACTTTTTTTCGGCGTTCTTTGACGGTGACGACACCATCATCGGCACGTGTCCCGCTTTCGCCCCCGAACAGGCGGGACACGAGGTCAAAAGCGGTACTGTCCCGCCTAAAACGGGACGCCTGGTCACCTTATTTTATAATACTGTGATTAAAATATGAAATGTAAAAAAATAACCTCATGTACCCGAGTCATAGCGCATGCGAACATACACTGATACATGATAATACTGCTTAAGTAAGTATTTGAAAGTAGACCATGTGTGACCATAGTTTCCCATGTTTGACAATTATCTGCCTTCCCATTGGAACTAATGAGCAGTTAGTACCACAGTCTTCACGCGTCTTTGACACACACACACAAATAAATTAATAAAAATAAAAATAAAAAGTCAAAGCAAATGAGCACACACAGTGCTTATTGTGTATTGGAGTATTCCTGGTTTGTAGTCAAAACGTGAAAACTGGCCCTTTGGAACTAGACACGTGGGTGAGAGTTAACCTCCCTTCTCACTACTCACGTCAACATAAAGTTGACGGGGAACCATACATACAAAACTCACACGTCGATCACACAGCTTTCCACATGACTCAGGTAACCCTCTCCTCCTGTTCCCCGAACACAAAACTCGACGTGTGATGTATAAAAAGATTTAATGAGCATAAAAAATACATACAATGAAAAGACTCATCTAGGGGAGAGTCCCAGTGCTATCCATGCTAAGCGTACTTACGCTATTCCATTGCCGTTACCTTTTTCTTTCTCTACCATTCACTCTCACTCACACATCAGCTTAGCTCTGATGTAAAAGCTGTTATTGTTATTGTGGGTTCAAGATAGTGGTTTGGTGGAGACCAATACTTCCGCCGACAGTCACGGCACGCTGATGGTTTTCACTCGAAAGTGTTGCTTCATCAGCTGTCAGAGAGCAACGACTGCACCCCGGCGACAGAGTCGAGCCTGTCCCAGTCAAGGGACATACATGTGGTGTAGTCGACGACTGATACGCCATGTACAGCTTCTGAACAAATATCACCTTCATGCAAAATTCTATGGTTCTTTGGATTGCGGCGAACCCAGAAGAAGTTCTCTTCCTTTGAGAACGATGACTTCTGGCCTTGGCGTCGAACGTCTACCTCTCACAGGTAGTGCAAGTCCTCTCACAGATAGTGCCCTCTGCCCGCCTTTGACGACGATGATGATTATGATGATAATGATGGTAAAAAAAATCCCAATAAATAATACGACAGAACTAAAATTTTTACCATAAATCTATGGCTTCGTAGTTTAGCTCTTTATGAAACCACTTTCCTGCATCCGGAATGGTCTGTCTAACTCATTCCCATTACAGACCAACCACAGAAAAGATTTATTTCTTCATGATCCAATTGATAACACTAGTATAACATAGCTTATGTTAGTAAATAATGTAGACTAGTATGACATAACTTATGTTAGTAATTGATGTAGACTAGTATAAATTACAGCTTATGTGTCACAACCACGTCACACACTGACGTCACGCGCGTTCACACAACACAAAACACAGCGATCTGCCAATGGGCTTCTCGTGTACTTTACTAAAAAAAAGCCCTTACTTATCCTCTCTCTCTCGGGGAAAGTGGGTAAAAGGTCTGGTAGACCCGAAAACAAATTAAACAAAACCACAAAGCATAAACATTCACTAGCTATCCCATACACTTGACATTCGGCACACTGTCCTCTCTCAACGGTGGTAGTCCACCGTGCCTGTCCACTTCCCGCGGTGTGATAACAATACAAAGCGCCACTCTGGAAGTAAGTCTCGAGCGCACATAGTTTCTCCGATACTATATATATAGATTAAACACTTACTGTTACTGGTTTACTCACGTCTCTTCCGCGACATAAAAGTCCGATCTCTGCGGCACGAACGCTCCTTCACAGTCCACGGCGAACGTACAGACTCACTTACACACACAACACCTATTCCAATAGAATCCCTGTGCTCCCTCGCAGTCCACGGCGAGCGTACAGGTTGACTCACACATGAAAACACATATTCCCACGGAATCTCAGTAGCCAGCTCACACGAGGCTATCCACTTGAAAACACATACTCCACGACATGGGGGTCGCGGTCGCTTCCGACTCGTACACCAAAACTTCCCGCGTCTCGGCGGCTTCCTTGGGAACACACCCTCCCAATGGATCCTTCACCAGCTCACGCTGCCGTCGGATTCCTTCGAAGTTCTCTCCCTCCTAAGTTCTCGCAGAGGTTATCTCTCTCTCTCCCGTAGGTTCTCTCAGGAGTTCTCTCATACGTTCCTTGTCTGGGCAAGCAACTCGCTCCACTATTCCGGGTCTCCGTAAGTTCTCTCATCATAGGTTCTCTCTTCATAAGTTCCTTGACTAGGCCAGGAACTCAAACCACTCATTCCCGGTCCCTGTAACCACACGTACAGCAAGACCATCCGACTTCGTGGTTTCGTTGGGAATCCTCATCATAAGTTCGCGCTTCATAAGTTCTCTCTTCATAAGTTCTCATTCCCGGTCCCTGTAACCACACGTACAGCAAGACCATCCGACTAGGCGGTTTCGTTGGGAATCCTCATCATAAGTTCCTCTCAGCATAAGTTCCTGTAACTCGGTGGTTAATTAATGTACTGAATTTATATCCTACTACATATTGTGCCAAAACTTCAAGTGAAAAATATATTTACTCTAGAAAATTAAATCATTTATATAAATCATTTAGAAACACATCTCTTTACATCCTCAGTCAAAATTCACACTTGTGCAACAATTAATCTGTTACCTTGACTAGGCAAGGAACTTAAACCACTCATTCCCGGTCCCTGTAACCACACGTACAGCAAGACCATCCGACTTGGCGGTTTCGTTGGGAATGCTCATACACTGTTCTCGAAGCCTAAGCTTGGGGTGAACTTTACTCACTACTTTTGTCTGGTTTGCACGAGAATTTCATTTTAACACGGGCAGGGTCACCACTCTCAGACTCACTCGCTATCCTCGTGACCAAGGGAAACAACTCTCGTCCCTGACACAATACATGTAAACTACACACGTCCCTGACATTATGTTAGTAACTAATGTAGACTAGTATAAATTATAACTTATGTTAGTAACTGGTGTAGACGAGTATAACATAACTTATGTTAGTAACTGATGTAAATCATAAGACTGTGTATGTGTTTCATTGGAACTCTGTGTGTTTGAAACAGATTTCGTGCATCGTCTTGTGAGCAGTTGTGTATGATTTAATTCAAATGGGGCTGAACTATACAAATTAAATTAAACTAATACAAGAAATCACGATATTGTACATACAGTTTCAACTGGTGTGAATAATTAATGCTATAAAATTTTACAGAATTTAAGGCACACTTCTCACCTAATTCACAAACTCACCGAGAGTGCAATGACCAAATAGGATGTTGTGTCTACATTCCTACCTCTAGTATTTCTGTACCACCAACCTGTTGAGCGGCCCGGTGGCGCAACGGTTAGCGCCTGTCACCAATACAGTGAATGTTGGCTGCCCAGAGTTCATTTCTCCTCTCGGGCACGCTGTTCTTTCTCTGCACGTGGCATCTGTTTACAGGGCTGGCTGCTTGCCGTAATATAGCCTCAGTTGCTGACACGGCGTAAAACACCAATTTCCCCTTCCCCACCCACCAACCTGTTCTATTTGCTGCATCTCATGGTGTGCACATCTCTTACATTTGTTACCAGCTTGTATACTTTGTTTTGCTCGTGTATATTGCCTGGTAGTACATTTCTATAGAATTTGTGTCACCATCTTATATAATTGGCTTTGCCCCATATACATGTATTGCAGTGGTGTACATGTCTCTTGCATTCGTCTGTGATGTATAATTTTCTTTATCCAATGTGTATCTATTACACAGTGTGTACACCATTCCTGCATTTGTGTGTCACCATAATTTGCTGATATGTGAATAGACTGATACTCCTTTTTCAACATCCGCCAGTAGTGTGCAGGTGTAAATGCTATCACTCTATGTATCGCGAAGTGATTTATGATGTTATGAATTTATGTATAATTATATATATATATGTCAGAATCCATGTTTGCTACTCACTGTAAACTTGATTAAAGAAAGTTCTGTCATCTGGTGTCAAGCACTTGTCGTTTGCCAAGGACGGGCAAACATCCCTGATTTGTAAATTTGCCTGGAATGAGATAAACAGCTTGAATATTTTAGTGATTAGTTCAAGAATTACTTTCTGATCAAGCATATTACCAATCAATCAAAGGCCTTAATTGAAATATTATATTTTATTCAATTTCTTTTTTTGTTGTTGAAAATATATATATATACAGGTAGTCCTCGACTTACGACGTTGATCCGTTCTTACGCGGCGTCGTAAACCTAATTTCGACGTAAGTGGGATCCTACGTTCATACAGTACTGTACCATAATAACAGTACAGTACTGCAAACACTTAGCCTATCCAAACACCTATCCTAACACAGTACCCTACATAATTATCAATAAACATAAGTACAGTACAATATTGTGCAGTACAGTACGTTTTGTTATCACTGTCGCTTTCATAGGAGCAGATCCTGTCACGTGTTCAAGGATGCGATCTTTATCCTTGATAATCGTAGCGACAGTCGAACGACTAAGTCCTAATGGCCTGGCAATTTCTGTTGCTGTTTCCCCCTTCTCAGATTGCCTTATGATATCCACTTTCACCTCCATGGTGATGGCCTTCCTTTTCTTTGATGCACTGACCTCGTAAATCGAATGAGCGTAATATAAAGCGTGGTAACCACAAAACGACGTAACTCGAGACCGTCGTAACCCGAGGACTACCTATATATAATTTTACCATTTAATACATATATTTCCGCATGCTGAAACTCATAAACTCACTTTCAATTTGTGATTATTGATGTTCAAAATAAACGTACATAAATTTGTCATCTAAAATTATTTGTTAAACATGACTGACTGCAGGACTGGAGAACAATGTCTATGTGCTTAAAAGTTAATCCTGGGCTGTGTCCAATGATAAAATATTGCACGCATTATTAACTCAAAAAAGTACGATATCATGAACTAATATCCTATACACGGTTTTGATTATATTTACCTTGACTTTCACTGCCGATTTGGTAAGAGTACTACCACTATCTTGCATATGTAACAAGCAATCATCCTCCTGAAAGCACAACGAAACACCGGATTTTATATAAAAGCGAGAGACCGAGGTGAAGCATGTATTCGAACACTTCATGATTCTAGATGTAGTAGTTTAAATGCGATTCATATTTGTAACCAACACGTCAGTGTCTGATGGCTACGTAGAGTGGGCTAGTCGTACCAGAGACAACACAAAGATCGAATTCCACACTGAAGTTTTTTAATTCAGTGTTTGCTCAGCAGCTGGCCTAACTTCTCTCTCTCTCTCAAATTCACAAAAGGGTCCTACACCATTGTCAGCCCTGCTATTTATTCTCCCTACCCTCGAACATTCTAGAGTATCTAGACCTTCCCCGCAACAAAGACATTCTACTTTGTCGCAACAAGACATTCTACATTGTACACTACTAGAGTGCTACACTTACCGGGGGAAAGAAAAAAAGTTTCCTTCCAATTTTCATTCGAAAGAACAGAAGCATCAACCTAATTCCAAATAAGATTTCCCATTGAACAAATCTGCAACATTATATACATCAAAGTTTCGTTAACATAACAAGTATTACACCTCCATGTACATCAATTCCATACAACATTTCAGAACTACCCTTTAAAAGTGTCTGTCAAAATAAAGTTATTAAAGAAAAGGATCAACCGATCATACATCAGTTTCCATTACAGATAAGCTAAACCACCTGTCCAACACCTCCATTACTTCATTTATGGCCCACCATACAGACTGCATCATCTGGTGGGGAGCTTTCTGACTAGAAGCTAAAAGACTTGCCATCTCCTGTCGGACACCATGCAACCTCGCCCTGTCCGACTGATTTCAACTCGCACATCAGTCTGTCCACCGGTCGGCGGATTCTGTCAGAGCGGCGTAGAGGTTGCTGCTCTTCACTGTCGCTCTCTGTTGTCTCCTCTCTTTCATCTTCCTGCTCTACTTCCTCCTGCAGGTTTTCTGCAGGTACCGCTGCTGGGATAAATTCTGGTGCCTCTGGCCTTAACTCAAAACCTACTTCGATGTCTGGAACTTGCATCAGTTCGTCATCTTCATCATTTCCATCATCGGGAGGTGTGACTGCTGCTTCGTTTGCAAGTTGCCTGGGATTGTTGTTTCTGGTGGTTCTTTCCTGGACCAAAGGTGGTGCCCAGCCTAATGCACCCACTGGGAGTAATAGATTCTGATGAAGTGTCCGTTTTGATCCAGAGCCATCCTCTCGTTGAACCACATACACCGGTATATTGTTCATTTTGTCCAGCACGACAAAAACTCCTTTCTCCCAGCGATCATCCACTTTGGATGTAATTCGTGGCCCCATGTTTCTGACCAGGACTCTGTCTCCCACTTCTAAAGTTGCTGCCAAAGCTCCTGCATCATACCTTATCTTGTTCTTAAGTGAGGCCTTTTCCATTTGCTCTGCGGCCATTCTGTATGCACTACGGAGGCTTTCTTTCAAGTCCTGCACATACTGCCTGCAGCTCTTCCCTTGTCGCTTCCCTATGTCCAGGCCAAATGCAAAGGTCGACTGGCAGTCTCGGATACCGTCCGTAGAACAGGTAGGAGGGTGAGAATCCTGTGCTGCTGTGTATGCACGAGTTGTAGGCGTGCACTACAGACTTCAAGTGTTTCCGCCAGTCTTTCTTCTGTTCAGTCTCTAAAGTTCGCAGCATACTGATCAGCGTTCGGTTCCACCTTTCCACAGGGTTCCCACAAGGGTAACAGGGTGTGGTCCTGCATTTCTCGATTCCGGCCAGACTGCACAGTTCTTGGATGAGTTTTGACTCAAAGTCCCGACCTTGATCAGACAAAATTCTGCCGGGGAATCCATAAGTCATGAAGAAGTCGTTCCACAGAGCCCTGGCTGTCGTTCGTGCTGTTTGGTCTTTCGTCAGTATTGCTTGCACGAACTTCGTAAAATGGTCCATGATGACCAGTATGTTCTGCTTTTCACCTTTGACCTCAATGGTGAGAAAATCTATGGTCAGCAGCTCCAGTGGGTGTGATGTCACGATGGTTGACATGGGCGCTTTCTGCGCATGCGTCCCACTGCGAACGCACCGTTCGCAGCTCTGAATTTTCCGCTTCAGATCAGCCGCCATGAACGGCCAGAAAAAACGCATTCGTGCGTGTCGTATGGCATCGTCAAAGTGGGTGTGGTAGAGCTCATCGTGCACACCTCTCATCGCCTCCTGTCGCATGGAGCGGGGTACCACCAGCTGCACCCGGGTTGATGTGGCGTCAGACACGCGCCGGTAGAGCACACCATGTTCTAGCATCAGGCTCTTCCTCTCCCTGGCGTATATCCTGGTCTCTGGCCCCGTCACTGTCAGGTCGGTTCCCTCTGTGAGCGCTTGGCAGACAGCGGCTATGTGGGGGTCTTGCTGCTGTAACCTCCGCCAGTCGTCGACTGTCAGGGTGGCAAAGTCTTGCTCCCCGCCCTCCGGCTCTAAGATGCCGTCTGGAATGGTGTTTGGGTCCCTTACGACAGCTTCGACGGCTGGGGAAAAGTTGTCAGTGACGTCATTGTCACGTGACATGGGCGTGGTGTTCCGGGCTGTCTGCTGAAATGAATGGAATGTACTGGCCTTCCTGCACTTTTGGCTGTCAGTATGCTCACAACTGCACTTCGATTTACGACTTGTCGATTGTCGTCTTGAAATTTCCTCGCTTTCTCCAGGAGGAACCCAACTTTCTCTAAGGCGTCTCTGTACTCTTCTTCTTCTGGCGGGTCCTGCGGTCGCCTTGACAACCCGTCCG
Source organism: Pomacea canaliculata (assembly GCF_003073045.1). Classification (NCBI taxonomy): domain Eukaryota; kingdom Metazoa; phylum Mollusca; class Gastropoda; order Architaenioglossa; family Ampullariidae; genus Pomacea; species Pomacea canaliculata. Next base: position 15,815,954 of record NC_037597.1, read on the forward strand.
CATCTGTGTGTGTTGAGCCCTGTTTTTACACGAGGTCAAAGTCGTACGGTGACAGGGATGACAACCATCTGTGGCTAACGGCGTCTAACTTTGCATTCTTCAGCACATGGCAAAGCGGGTTGTTGTCAGTAACCACGGTGACGCGGGAGCCCAAGATGTAGTCGTGAAACTTCTGTCATGGCCCATTTCAGAGCGAGAAATTCTCGCTTGTGCGCGGGGTAGTTCACTTCTGTCTTGTTGAGCCCTCTGCTGGCGTATGCAATTACCTTAAGTTTGCCCTGTTGATGTTGGTACAGCACGGCTCCAAGACCAGTGCCACTGGCATCACAATGCAGGATGAAGGGCTGGGACTGGTCAGCGATGCCCAGAATCGGCTCTGTCAGTAGCAGTCAGTGCTTTGATCAGGGACTCAAATGCACTTTGTTCTCGCTCTCTCCACAGGTGAGATATGTCTGACGACAGATTGAGTGTACCCGCCTTCTTAGCTGTTTTTTTTTTTTTTTTTTTTTTTTTTTTTGAGCTTGTGGGGTACATATCCAACAGTAAGGTCGTTCAGAGGCTTGGCAATTTGCGCGAACTGGGGAACCCAGCGCCTATAAAATCCTGCAAACCCCAAGAACGCCTTAACATCCCGAACTGTTTTGGGGACAGGCCAACTGGTCAGGACCTCGATCTTTTCAGGATCTGGCCTAATGCCTTCTGCGGAGACGAGGTATCCTAGGTGTCTAACCTCAGTGGTGGCAAAAATGCATTTATCGGGATCAAGTTTCAGTTTAAAAATACGCAACCTCTCCAGAGCTCTAATTGTTCTATCTTCTAGCTGCTGGAGGTTAGAGCCATGTACTAAAATGTCATCAAGAAAAATGATCAGCTCTGCCAAGTTCATGTCACTCAAACAACAGTCCATCAAGCGCTGAAAGGTCATGGGGGCGTTGACAAGGCCAAATGGCAACCTCTGGAACTCGTACAGTCCAAACGGGGTGGTAAATGCAGAAATCTTCTTCGCTCGCTCGGACAGAGGTACCTGGTAATACATGTATGCCTTTGACAAATCTAGGCTAGTGAAACACTTAGCCCCACTCAATGTTAACATGGGTGGGAGCCAGAAATTTTCCTGGGACTGAAGATTTTTCAAGAGCCATGTAGTACTAGAGCATATGCATATAACGCATATGACACATGGTTGCATACGCGTTTCACATTTTTCACATACATAACACACATAAGTCATACAATGTCTTTAGTAGTTAACAATGACAAATGTCCAACTTTATTAACCCTAATGGGCAATTATAACTTGGGAAGTGTGTTCTGTTACAAAACTTTAAAAAAACTGCTAGTTACAATATTAGGCGAGTGGTGCATTATAAGAACGTGCATTCTTATATATAAAACATTCTTAAGGTACACCTATATCACACACCCATGCACACATACAACTGACAATTAATCTATAATCTATGGTTGAGCATGTGGACTGCAGAGGTTGTAAACCATTTCAAGTCCCTATTGCTTTTGCATATAGGCATAGTATGTTTGCCTGCCTGAACTCAGTATAACAAATTCTCCTGCTAGGACATGTTCTGGTATGGACAAAATGCTGTAAACTTTTCTGACAATTTGCTGATCATAAAAAGGAATCCAAATTTCTGTGCTTAACACCAATTACCTTAGAAAAATATGGACAGTATGGTTCAAACTGTTCATATCTTAACTTCTAATGAGCGTCTATATTCTCCCACCAAGTGGGGCACAAATAACTTGTCAGAAAAAAATCGAGCAAAAAATATATAGTACTGGAATAGAGTAAAAATTTTCATATAACATTCAAACTGCCTATAAGTCTTATAATGTTTGTGATACTAAAAAGATATATTTAAATTTTTAAGTACATTTCTTCCCGCTGCCCCCATCGCAATGACTACTTATTTTTACAACGCTCAATGCAGTGTTCCTTTCCGGGTCTTATTACACCCTTACTATGGACTGGAGAAAGACAGGAAAGTAGGGTGGGTATAAATGACAGTAAGGAAATTTGATGCTCGTGCACTTTTCGTGTGTTTGTGAGTGTTAAGGTAAAGTGCTGTGAACCCCGCTTGAGCGGCGAAAAAGGCTCTGTAGAAACAGATGTATCAAGGAATTGCAAAACCGTCTTGAAAATATATATATGGGCTAAGCACTTAAATAATATGTTAGCCAAGACGCAGGTACTGTGAAGACAACACTAAAAACGATTGTAGAAGTAGGGAACTAGGTTCCCTCAACCCTCCTCCCAGGAAAGAGACGGTAACCAAACACAGGCGAGCAACAACAACCAAAAACAATAATAAACTTATTTAATTTTTTTCCCGAATTACCAGCGCTGTCTGAACTCAGGCGGCACGCATACAGTTCTTGTAAGTCGGTGGTGGTAGAGCACTCACTACCTACGGCGTATTGAAACTATTTTTCTACGCTAACATCTTCCGTAGCTTATAAAATAGAGCAGCGGCCCCTCTCCTCAGTGTCTGCGCCCTAGGAGACTGCCTGTAGTTCACCTAATGGCAGAACAGGGTCTGATTACAGCTCGACGTTTTTTAAAAGCTGCGTTCATCCCGTTACTGCAATTTTGTAAGGTGCGCTTCATGTGATATTACACTATATAGCAAAGTCCAACAAATAAAGATAAAACTTTTTCCCTAGCTTTTAGTTCTTAAAAATTTGTTTTCTTTCGACTTCATCGAGATCGACCGGTTAGAAGGACAGGGGTTGGGGGTAGGATGTGCATGTGTACTGTACGTGTACCTGAGCCCGTGGCTGTGAATGGGGTATGGCCTTGGTCAGTAAATTTTTTTTCTTTCTTCTCTTCCTTTCCTTTTTCGTTAAAAAGAAAGGTTGACGTAAAATTTCTCATTCTGGGGATTTTTCCTGTGGAGCGGGACACTATATACAGGTTCTCCATTTACTAACCACTCACGTGTCGGTGTAAACGACTCTATTTTCAAGTAGTTATATGGATCATAGTGTACTTGTCCTAATGTTTGCAGTCTACATTACGTTACTGACTGAAATATAGTTATTGACAATCGATAAGCATATTATTATATACCGGGAAAAATAATTTACTGTAACAATCAAAAGGCGCCCGGGGAAGTCGTCTGCCACTGCTGGCTCTCGGCGGCCCTCAGCAGATCAACCGATTATAAATGGAATAAACTTTATTATTATCACATCAAAAAAAAAAAGAAATCGTGATTGAGTTCTCCGGTCGTCTCCTTTCTTTACCCGGGGGTCTCCACGGAGGCCTGCGAAATAGAGGAAAAGAGGAGGTAACTCCAACTAACTTGCGGTTGTTTTCCGGTCTCTGTTGCTAGGCGCCAGCGGAAGCTGAGGATTTTGAACGTCGTTGATTTTTCTTGACGAGACGGACTGGAAAAATCAGATTCAGTGTTGATTGATTAACATACTTTGGGTAAAACTTTTTAAAAATGGAAATCGTGTACATAAAATGTTGGCTATAAAGTTGGTGGTTTTATTTTTTTCATTTTAAAATATGTGCTAAGAATTGATATAGGAAACTTTGCACGACAGTTAAATGTATTTAATTGATTCTTAAGGTAGTTGATTTTCTGTTTTAAAGGGTCTCTGTCATACTGTTTGACAGTGAGAATTTTATGAGATATGGCTGAAACGGAAACGACACCAGTCAGGCAACCAGAACCAATCATAATAAGTATCAAGCAAGCAAGAAATATTGTAAGCAGGCGTTATTATATATTAAACAAAAAATTAGATACACCTTATTAAGTGTTAGTGTTTTTAGCTGCCTACACCAACCCACCCACCACACATCACACAACCTCTGGTACTGCATAAGCAATGTATATTTTGAATGTCATATATATTGTCATATATTCAATATATTTTGAATGTCATGCACTTTTAAATTTATGTACTTGCACATCTGATTGTCACTTTTAACCAGATATTTTTATGATATTTAAATGAATATTGTTGCTGTTATATATATATATCATCAGAGGTGTGCCTGATATATTTGTTGAATGTTTCAGAGAGGTTCTAAAGGAGATGTAGTTACAGTGGCAGTAAAGGTGGAATTTTGTGAGAAACTTCTTGGTGAGTCCCCAAAAGTTGACTGCACATCAGATGCACCAGCTGAATTCAATTTCAATGCAACACTCAACTGTACATTTGATGATCCACTTGCTATTGATGAAATAGCACACAGACCAGTTGTCTGTAAGTTTTAATTTGTGCCAAACCAGTATTTCATTAAAAATTGAGATAGATTTAATTTTAAAAGATTCTCAATTCATTTTAAAGAGAATTTTCTCTTAGCATAAACATGGTGTGCAACCTTTAAAAACAGTAAAGTTTATTTACCATTTGACTTTGTTTTTATTTCAAGCTTTTATATATAGAGATCATCTATGTGTTAGCTGAGGACATTTTTTTAAAATGCTACTAATGCTAATAGCATAATCTGCCATTGTAAATTAACCCTTTCATGGGTCATTTTGTATATTTTATATCTACTTCTTAACCAGATTGGTGTTACAAACAAGCCTATCACTTTAGTATGTATTATATAGAAAATAAGTCTATTTGAAAATAAAGTGAATAGCTAAATTATTTAATCAGTGACATTCGTTGAGATTCTGCCAAAAGAAAAGAAACAAAAGGAAGAGAAAACAAATACCTTGGGTCAGTGCTCTGTGGATCTCCTATTTTTGCTAAAAGGTAATATTCATTGTATCTGTACCAAAGCCTGTAATATTCTGCTTACACCAGATTTTAAAAAATGAGAAAGACCAAATCTGAATTTTTAGCTTTTTTGTGATTTTGTCAGAAGTACTTATAATTTTAGCAAGAATTTGAATGATATAATATGGTTACAATTCAAGTGTAAATTCTTGCTTATCATTGGAAATCAGTGATTAACTAAATGAAAGAAAGTATGACATCTTGTTTCTAAACTTTATTTTTCCATCCCAGGAGAGACTCACTGCAAACAGACTTTGACCATCAATTCATTACCTGGATCACCTTTTGAAACAATCTCCCAGGAATATCCTTGTGTAAGTTTTTTTTTCTCCCAATCACTCTAGAATCATTGTTTTACCTTTAGGATGAATTAAAATCATGTTCTATGTTTCTGATCGGTTCTATATCTTTATAGTCATAAATGGAAATCAGAACTAGTGAATGATATATATATATGGTTGCACACAATCATGCATGCACAGGTTATAGGATTCCCGCTAATTTCAGTGCTCACAAAAAACTGCACAGCATGTATTTGGTGAGACACATGGTGAGACATGTCAGAGGAATTTTAGGCATTCTCTTCACTGAATATAGAAGGCAAAGTGTATTGGAAGATATGTAAATAAGAAGAAATTATTTTTGTCTTTTTATCTCTAACTTAATTGAGATAACGAAAGTATTTTGGTTTCCTGTATATTTATTGTGCAGTGAAAAAGAAGGGTGCAATTAATGAAAATGCATTAGTTTCAATGAGTCCCTCATTTTCTTTGAAGGGGCCTTTATTTCTAAAGAGGCTGACAAGTGCTTTCCTTTTTCAAATCCTAGAATGTTATTTGTATATATGTATGCATATGTACATTTACATATACTGTACATATTTAGGGACATCAATATTAAAATATTATGCAATGTCATTTGCAGCCTGAGGTTGATATTGAGATATCTGTCAATGAACCACTTTTGGATGAGCACCAGTTACAGGAGGGAAATCTTGTCACCATCACTGTGGAGTCCCTCTTCTCTCCACCTGATACTTGGCAACTGTCAGGCCCGCAGTATTTCTATATTGCTTCACTGCCTATTCCAACTACTTCTGAGGTAGATAAAATATGCTTTTATATGCACATGTGTCAAGGACTTTGGTGCCAAAGTTATGGATCTTTTAAATTAAAATAAAAACCACAGAAATTAATAAATCACAATTAAAATATGAAAAATTGTGACACATGCACAATTTTTTTTTATAAATTTCTTTCCTAAATAATAATAATTTTCCAAAAGATAAAGAAGGGAAACAAGTAGACCTAGTTCTATATAAAAAAACACACACACGCATACAGACACACCCACAGAGTAAGCACAGACATGCATTATGCAAGCACACAGCCAGACATTTTACAGGGCAGTCACTGACTTTGAAACAAATATTTTAAATTAAAGGAGGTCAAAGAGTTTCAGTGATGAAGGATGACAAGTTATTTGTTATGAGTTGATGGGGCTTGGTAGGAAAAAAACCCTCTGTACATCCGTCTTAGTTAATGGGACTCAAAGAAAAGTGGTGTCAGAAGATGAGTAGACCATTTGTGCAGGAGTGAATTCAGAAAGATACTGAGGGTCAGTGCTAGGAAAAGTGTAACAAGCAGAGGAAACAACATCACAAAGCTGCTTAGTCAGGGTGTGATTTCAAAAGTGTAGTTTCAAAGTAATATAACAGCTGACAAATTATAGAGAAAATGTTATGTGAGCCATGACTGGAAGTGACTGACCAAGAAATATACTTTATCAAACTTTGTAAAGGGGTAGTAATGGGAGGTTAAGAACCTTATCTAAAATGCTTTGACTGGGCCGTGCTTACAACAAAATATCATTTTTACAAAAATATGTAATTCTAATAGACCCTTAATTGTTACTGTGTAAAGCTGCTAAAGAAAATGTTAACGAGTTTGTCTTAGAAAGGATAGAGATACAGAAGAAAAAAATAAGATGTAATGTCAGCTGAGGTTAAACAAATTATACTTATTAATGTAAATAAATAATTGTACAGAATTGAGGTGCTGTGCAATGGATTGGTTTTCAGGTGCTATCTTTACTTGAAGGAGAAGAACCAAGAGTAGGAAATGAGAACAGAATGTTGGATTCTTTGGAATTTCTTTATTCTCATTATGTGAAAATAGTGAACTTGCATGGTTTATTGAAATTGCTGAATGACAGATATTACAATATTACAAATCAGCTATCAAAATGGTTGTATTACAGGATAAATATTAAACTATTTCCACTATTTTTGATTGCATTTAGAAATTCTTCTAAAAGACAGCTGTCTTCTATTAGGTATTAAAATATGTAATGAAACATTTAATAAAAAGAGCATTTATAAAAGATTCCTTTAAAAATTATGCATGATATTATTTGAGGGAAAATTTGAGAGCAGATGCTTTAAACAATGAGAACACCCTTCAGCATTGAAGAATTGATTTGTTAGATCTTTGACTGCATGTAAATTCAAAGTACATATTTCAGTCTTCATATTTTCAGCCATTCAGTTTATAGTCGCATAAAGCTATTTAAAGGCCAGAGTTCTACCTTATGGCAGGAAAGAATGATTTGATCCATGAAGCACATTCTTTGTTGACTTATCTATGAGTCATTGCTTTGGTCATTGCTTCAAGCTGGCCCACTGCCTACCTTGACCTCACTATCCTTGGCCGAACCATTTTTTCCTGCCATAAGATAGAAGTTTGACCTTTAATCTCAAACTTGTTAGTCTTTCTGTAACAAAAGAAACAAGTTTGATACAAAATAGGCATCAAAAGAATATAATTAGAGGAAGGAGTTCCCTTGAACCATTATATTCTTGGCACCTTTTGTATTTAAGTTTTTTTCATTCTTTTGATTTTCCAGAATTGGTATGTGTATTTTTAAAGTTATAGAACTGTACGTATTGCTGTTCATTATTTAATTGACAAAACTACCTTATGAAACTAAATGATTTTACTTAAATCAAAGAAACTTTTAACTGATATTTTGGACTACAATATTTTTAAGATAGAGTACATACACGTGTGAGAGAGTTGAGAACTGGAATATTTGGCTGTACAACTATATAAAGTAATTTTTTATGATCTTATTATACTTTTATATTGAAGAAATATTGAGAAACTTGTTTGCTACCTCATTTGAAATAGACTGGGAATTTTTCTTTTTTACAAAAAGGTTAAATAAAGCTTAGTAATTCTCACATTGAAGCAAGAAATGACATAGCTGTAACTTTGCAGAAGGAAGCCCCTGTTCTATTTGTTGGAGGAGCACTGAAGCAAGGAGCAGACAAGGAACTTCCAAACAAGCAGAAGAAATGGGCAGCACCAGGAACAGCTACTGCTAACAGTGTTTATATTCCCAACAGGTCTTTTGTGTTTCAGAAATTATGGCAGTGACTTTGATTTTCATTGTATTTATTTTGATCAGTTGCACATATTTCTGAATTTATTCCCTTTCGAAACTTGTTTCACAGTAGCAGTAGTAAAATTTGTGCAGATGTTTCAGCTGAAAGTTTAAAATGCTGTTTAATCAATTGCTATTGCTGTGTAATTAGAGTTGTCAAGAATTTCATGTTTTCTTTCCCTCTAGTTTCATAGCAAGTGATCCAGTAGAAGATGAGGATGGAGATTTTAAAGACAGTGAGGATCGTCATCATCGTCATTCAGCAGAGACAGAAAAGCTCAGAGTTGTGTGGAATATAGAGCGCAGATGTTACATGGAGCCATTAGCTGTTAAAATGTATGTCATTTTTTCCTGACCTGATGCAATCTGCTGAAAGCTAACAACATTAATCATGAATAAGTCTTGTGTATATATATATTTGATTGAATAACATCATCTAGTCTTTTGGAAAAGAGGTATTGCTTTATGCTACAGCTAATGCCATAATGCACAAGAAATATAAGGATATGTTACTAAATACTGCCAGAAAGCCTGTTCTGCAAAATGAAGACTGCTTATACAGTTGCTGCTCATCTGACAATATGAGGAAATTAACAAACTCTTTTGGTGGGCTTGTGTCCTGATGTTTACATCTATGTCCTATGTTGTCAACATACCTGGCTGATGGTAGGCTGCATTGCTGCTACTACTCCCCAGTCAAAGCAACGGCAGACAATGAGGACTCGAAGTCATGAAGTTATTTTTAAAGTTTAGAATGCTTAAATTGCTTCTGTCTTACAGTTGGAATGAGCCTCAACACAGACCATGAGTATAATAATAGGCAGCATTTTATAAAAGATCTGTAGTTGTGTCACCTACTGCGCAGCATGCACTTGTGTACATCTTCTGAAGATAATGTATAGCTCATATCTGTAGGTTGTGTGTTTAATAAGGCGACCACTTGCTGGCGGCCTGTAGCAGCTGTTACCATGTACCAAGGTACACTCTAGGCCACCCTCTGTGCTAAGCTCTCAGCCAGGCCTTAAGTTTAACTTACCTGCCTTCAATCTTTTATGTAAATCCTGTTCATCTTTGTGAATGAAACATTCTTCAATAATTTAAAACTGAGTTACAGTGGCATCCTTTTTAATAAAAAAAGAATAATTATAAGTGAATCTATAATGTTGTAGTACATGTGTTTATAATAACTTGGGCAAAATTAAAACTTCATATTGTAGTGTTATTAAATATTGGCAAAATCCATTCCAGGTTCCAAGAATCAGTTGCCAAAATGCGCTTTTGGCCAGTGGAGATTTTTAGATTGCCACAACCTTCAAGTGGAAAAGGAAAGAAGGTAAATAATGGTTGTGCATCAACATCACAGTTTCAGTTTAGTGTTCTTTTTTCCTAAAGTTAAGTGGATTTAAATGAAGGATTTAGATGTTGTGAATTGTTTAAGCTGAAAATTTGGGGCTGGAAAAACATCATTTATTTATAGTTGCATCTAAAACACAATTCCAGGCTAGTTTAAGGAACCAGCCATGTTTTATTGTTGAATGATGTCATAGATGCAATTTTTACATGATAGTTCAGGTTAGATCTCCTAAGCACAGCCATCAAAATGGATTTGGAAACAATGCTGTACAGTTTTGAACCACAGTACAGTGAGGAGGGTGTAGCAAGTCATAGAATGCAGGTGTGACAAGGGATAAGGTTATAAACGATAGCATGGAGTATGGCAACTGAGTGTTCACTATGGTAATCATTGCTAAAGAGAAACAATATTGCCATGCCAATGATCTCTTAGTGGAGAATAGAGGAACACCATTAGTATTATTGCCTATCATTTCTTCTATTGTGTTGACTCCCATGGTATTAGACGATGAATTTGTACAGAGTTTTGTGCATGAAACCAATCTTTTCCATCCATTTTGTTGTTTCTAAGGTATACAAACAGACTTTGTCTTAGTTTTCCTAAACTATGTTGTTGACACACCACTGTCAGTGGTTTTATCACATAGGTCATTCAGAATGTCAGCAATGTTGTATTCTACAGGAAGGAATTGGAAAATTATAATTTGTGGTTTGGATTTTCAGCAGTTTGGATATGGTAAATGGGTAATAGTATTTTCATGTAAAGGTCATAAATAAATGGTTTCGGCCATTCTTTAGTTTCTGTATATGCTTTTGGATATGTTGGTCTTACTTGTTTATGTTAATCTTAATCTTCAATTTAAACTACTTATAAATACAAGAAAGATTACTTTGATTTAACTAGATTGCCTTCAGTCCAGTATCCTGAAGGGTACTTTTAATTGATGAAAAAGTTTTAATAGATGTTTCCTCTTTCTTCTCATTTTAGTAGAATCTCATAGATTATGCTGATAGGTTTATTTCAGACTAATATAAACCAGAGCGTGACATAAGCTTTTGATGAGAACATTAACCAAAAATCGACCAAGTTCACTAAAGATCATGTTAGTGTTTTAGTAAGTTTAAATATTAACTTACAAAACTATCTGTAGTTAAGGCATCAGTAAGATATTTTAGATCTTCACATTTCACAGCCTTAATAGAAGTATTTAAAATATAGTCCTAGAAAATGTCAATTTTAATGTTTATTGGCAACCAAAATTTGTAATACCAAATAGTGCAGATATAAGTCTAGTAGCTCAATCTGTACTATGTTATAAATACAAGTTAATCATAAATAGTAGAAGTCATATAGTCAATGTTACATTTAATATGTAGTAAAATACAGTTTTTTTTTCCCTGTATAATTCCTGTTGGCTATAGAACAGAAATAAAGATATGCTATGGAGATAGTACAGACTAAAAGCAAAGCATATCATTCTTGTGACAAAGAGGCATGGATCTTGAAGATTGGCAGATAGTCATGCAAGTTTCATTTCTGCTTCCAAGAGATATCTGTGGGCCAAGAACTTCCTTGACTATGTATTGGATGTGAATTCTGCTTCAGTCATATGCCTCCGGTTCATGTACCACTGATTCATGTGTTTAGAATATGAACACAATTTTCATTTTCCATAGCTTCATGTATCAAAATCATTGTCTTTGTCCAGTTTGAACCCTAAGAATACTTTTCAGTGTATTACATTGTACTACATGTATTTGTTTCTTTGATATTATATATTGCCAATTCCATTATGTAATAATAATTTAAAAATTAATAACCTTGTGACAGGAAGATGAAGGTACTGTCAGTTTCCATGGTGTATCATTTCTCAACTTTTCACCTCTCCTCTATCCTGGTGGTAAGCATAGTAACATTCTTCATTGTATAGTCAAGCATAGTCATTCTTCAAATAGTTCATAATGGTGTTATTATCAGCTGACACTAGCACAAGCATTAATGGTTAGAACTGATTTTTTTTAAGTGTTTGATTTTCTTGAAGGATCTATCAAAAGAATGAAAGATGATTTGTTGTTAAATGCTGCTAAATTTGTGGAACAAAGACTGTTTATAGAGTGGACTGCCAACATAAATATTTTGCTTTAACTCCTAAATTAAAGCCTTTGTAAATGAACTGATTTTACTATCAGCATGAAGAGGAAGAGTAGATTATGCAAGCTTTTGTGTTGATGCAGGTGTAAAATCTCAAGCTTTGTGGTCTGTCGTGTTTTTCATTTATTATCTCTAAGCTGGGAAGGGCAGTAATTCAGTGATTTGTGTCCATATTATGTATTTTTAGGTGTAATGGTATAAAACATTGAGTGGCATGCTGTGTCTAAGCATTTTTGAAAGTGTGATGTCAGATTACTCCACTTCCTTAATGATTAGAGATTAAACAATATTTAGACTGCATTGCAGGTAGGAAAAATTAAATTATTGTTTGTACCATTTGAATAATTTTACTGGTTTTGCATTCTGTAGTTCTTGAATACAAGATAATAGAGCCACACATTGTGTGTGCATATTTTCAGTGAAAAGAATCCGAGGTGCATTCAAAGTGCTTCCTTACACTGATCATCTTCTAAATGAAAAGGCAAGACAAATATTAAAAAATACTTCTTATGCATTATTTTAATTTTAATTATATTTAATTAATTTTACATCAATTTTAATCAGATTCTTAATTATAGATTTGTATTCTCACTATTCTGTCACAATTTTCATGAGAATGAGAAAAGCCTGTGTTCAACTTAGAATTGTTTGTATCTAATCTTTAAGGATAAAGATAACTAAATGCCACCTCAACTTATGTTCTGCAGACAAATCGAAAGTCAGGCATTTGTGAGGATGCTTGCAAACTGGCCATGAACCAGCTTTATCAGACCAGCATCTCGCCTGCACCCAAAAAAGCTGGAAAAGAACCTGAAAAGAAAGTAGAGGCCAAAAAAGCGGTAAGGGAATGAGGGAATCATAATCATGCTTTTTTTCTAAAAAATAAAGTTTCTTAGTTTTTTTCAAATCATCAATTTTTATAAATTCTGCCTATCCAACATTCTCTAAAAATAGTACATCAAATTATTGTGTGTGAATATTAAAAAAAAAAATCAGCAAGTGTAAATAAAAGGAGAGTGTAGGAAATGGAGTCATTGAGCATTCAGAGTTTAATTCATTGCCAGCAGCTACACCAGCCAGTATGTATAGCTGGCTCACAATTCAGCAGCTGGTGAATTCAGATAATTGCTGGTGTTTTTCCAAACTTGTATTTAATATTCCCCTTCCAGAGGTCCAGTAGTGTTTTGCAAAGCCATCCCCAAGATGCAGAGGTTGGTATGCCTGGTATATAAACAGTGGAGTGGTACACACTGTAATGTACAGGAGAAAGTAACAGCTTTATTAAGCAGCTTCAAAAAGGAAGACACACGCTAGACAATGGCCTTGCACGAGGGACAGTTGTTGTATCTATGCTGTTCGAAGTGAATAAAATAATTGATTAGCACTTTAACAATGGCAGTATTTTGTCTGCATGTCTGGAATTTTTACAGAAAATTCAGCCAGTAAATACCTGTTCATCGAAGCACTGAAAGAATATTGTTTTAAAGCCAGAAAAGCATTATATAAAGTGGAGATCTGTGTGTGACTTTTTGAAAGAGTTTCTTCCATTTTGACTGCTAGCTGTTAGTGGAGTGCATTTTCCTTTAACACTTTCAGAAAATATATTAGCAGTATGGACTTTTTCCCCCCCAGAGAACAGCCTAGATACCTGTCATAATCTATTCTTCTGCTCTAACTAACCCATTTAAAAGTTGTGAAGGGTGTTAAATCAGAAAGTATACAGAAGTATCATAATAACCCTATTTATGTGTTTATGAAGATGGACTGATGACTGGCATCAAGTTGTCATTTGCGTCAGCCTTGAGCAACACAAAATTCTGGCCTGATTCAGCAGTAATTGGTTATAGTTAGTGATGGTAAAATTGTTTGGAGATAAACTATATGATGTTTGATTGGTATGTTAAAACTTTGCAACACAAAGCATCTCAAAGATTAAGACTACTGAACTGCATTTTTCATATGAAAATGACGTGTAAAAATGTTAATCTATGACCCTCACATGTCTTGCTTGTTCCCAAGAAGATCACTGTGACCAGTGCAAGTGTGATAATAATATATTCTGCCCACAATCAGAAATATTGATTAGACATTTCAACTCAACATATATATTCATGATGGATAGTATATTAATGGTGTGTTGAATAAGTTACCCCACTAACTTTTGATGGAAAAGAAAAATGGTATGGACAGATTTGATTGTTTGTTTATGCTACTGCACCAAGCACGTGGAAAAGCAGAAGCCAAAAGGACAGGTGACAGCTGTTGCAAATGTCTTTGTTATGATTATGATCATGGTTATATCATTCTTTTCTGTACACTGTGCGTTATCTGAATGAAGTTAAATAAAGACCTAAATAAGAGCAGTGTGCACAGTTTGTTTCACTAAAATTTATTCAGAGATACTTTGGTGTTAAACTTGCTGAGCAGGCCAAAGGAGCCCAGGCACGTATTTGTGTCCTTTTTTGTTTAAAGCGTGTCTTATCCTCAGATTCCCCAGTCTGTTCACTGTATGCTTGCTATGGAATATCCAGCATTATTCAGATATCCTGTTCAAACTTGCTTATGTGACACTGCTGAAATATAGGTCTTAAAGCATGCAGTTGTTAAAAGTCAGAGTAGGACTAAGCTTTGTGCAGCCTTTATATTTGCTGAAGTTGATGGAATGCCAGAATAACCCTTCATAACAACAAGTTCTTTTATAGAGTATTTTTATTTTTTGTCCTGCAGGTGTGTGGTGTGAAAACTTCCTGTTTACACATATTTTTGTTTTGCAAAGTTGAAAGTTCTTTCAAATATGTTTGGCTTTGTGTCTAGATGTTTTTGAAGAGATCAAAGAAATCTTGGAATGTGTTGTAGTTAAAGAGAATGGAGGGACTGGAACACAGTTTGAAAAAAAATTCAGCAGAAGGGTTGACCAAAGAAGACGTACATGCATGAGCACATTGCATAGAAATAATACTGTAAACTTTATGTGAAAAGAATCATGTTACATGTATTTTTGCAATTTTAGTCAGAAGGATTATTTTTGTAGTGTGGGAATTACTGTGGCTAAGTAGTTCATTGGGCATCTTGTTTGTTTTTCCACTAATATGGGTGCTGTTCGTGTTCGATGTTTGAATATTGGTGTTAAACTAATTTTACAGGGTGCACACTAATGCATCTAGAAGCATGCATAAGAGTTCTAATAATAAACTGGTTAAACTGCTTTAATTGATAATATCTTTACACTGGTAGTGATTTATTTACAGTGAAAATAAGTGCATTTTATTTGCAAGTAGGAAGAACTGAAACATGAGTTAGTGACAGAAAAAAATTATTGGTTATGAGCACATAATATAATTTTTCCTGATTTCGTATTGCACAAAGCACTGATTTTAAATTTAAAAAAACCTTCCATAAAAGTCTGTAAATAAAGTATACAAGTGTGCTAGATCCTGTAAATATTAGAGTGCAATGCTTAGAAAATATTCATGTCATTAACATTTTGGGACTATGCATCGTGGCATTACATTTTAAATTCAGCAGGTAACATGCACTAAGTCTAAAATCTCCTGCTAGGCTTCTTGTAAATAAACTAAATAATAATAGCCAATGTTTAAATCTAGAACTATTTGACTGCCATAATTGGATGAGGTCCATGGTGAAGCAGGGGGAAAAGAGCATAAATGTCTTTTACTATGCGTGTTGTCTATTTTTGTGCATTCAGAGTATGTTGTCTATCTCAAGAAGGTTGCATTGTCAGTAGGCATGTTTCATGGAATATAAGCTTTCCAAAAAAAAAAAAACAAAAACAAACAAACCAAACCCCCAAACTGTGGTTGTGACCCATTCATCCAGACTGCTACATACACACATAGGGTCCATGTCAGATGTTGATGATGATGATGTAGTTTTATAACGCGCTAGTATCCGCATCACAAAGATGCGCTCAATGTTGCAGAAGTCCATGACATGAAATGGTTGTTTGCCGACTGTTGGTTTTGGTAGGCACTGAATGTTACAAGTTTACAAATATTACATTTTATTTTATTTTCGACTTTTATGTTGGGCCTCTTCAGGGTGCTTCATTGATAAAGTTAGACTTAGCATCAGATGAAGGGCAGATACCTGTAAATGTGGAAGGGCAGATGTATGCTGATGCCAAGTCCTACATCATGATAGAAGTAACACTTGCCAAACCTCTTGTACCAAGGCGTGCACCAGAGGAAGTAGCTAGAAGGTAAGTCTTATTTTGCATCTCTTCAGCAACCATCTAGTTTGCTATAGCTACAATCTTTCTTGCAAACATAATTTCGGATTTGTTACAGCCATTGAACATGGCATTGCTTCTCATTGTAGGATTTCCACTTTTTGTTGTTGAAAAATGCCATCATACTATATTCTTTTTTTGGTGAGTAGTGAACACGTTTTGATTTTTCAGAGTGGCAGAACTTATTCCACCCCGCCCTGCCTTTCCTAGGAGGACAGATAATGCTGAAAAGGTAGAAACCAATATTTTGGAAATAATGTACGAGCACATTTGCACTTGTACATTAACCTGTAATTTCTGGGATATATGCTGCATTATTGTGCATACAGATGTGTCATGAAGATGCATGTACACGCTTACCACAAACACAATGATATACAGGTTGCTTTTAAAAAATGCTAACTCTTATTGGTTTTTAATTGCTTGCAGAATGGATAACATTAACATGAAGACAGTTGTATTTCTGTAAGTGATTTAACTATGTTGTGAACAGGCAGTTGATGACTTCCACCAGCAAACTGCATCTGTGGCGGCCCTGGTTTTGGAAGAGTTCAGGTTGGTCTACTCTAATGATTTTATAGATTTGTAGCTGTTAATATTTTTAGAATATTTTGAAATTATTTATCTCTAGCAAGGATACCCAGCACTGTCCAGATGATGCCCCTATGCCATATTGGTTGTGCACTGATGGACCAGATGACAGGGCATCTGGACATTATGAAATACCACCAGTCCTTTATGGTAAAGAGAAGATGCTATGCGTAGGGGATGTCATATTAACCTGCCTGGTTGATTTATTTTGCATAATACAAAGACTACTTTGTTGTAATAATTGCTGTGTTTTTAAAATTGATCAATGTTTAAATACAGCTATTTGTACAGCATAGATTAGAAATCAGGAGACTGGAGAAAATTGAACAGTACTGTGAAAAGTACACGCATCAATAGTAAAGAAATATCAAATAACCTTATATTTAATGAGTTAAATATATACCGAATCAAATTCAACTGCTAGTTAAGAGTGAATGACCCAAACAGCTTAGTACTGTTTAACCTTGACAAAACAGGCAAAGTTAATAGGATCATAAATGTTTGGATGTTACCCTATATGGATTTTAGTTTGTTTGGAAGAACTATAGGGCATAGGAGGAGTGAAAGAATGTTTGCATGCTTTCAAGGAGAGACATTAAGATTGTAGATGGAATAAATAAGCAAACAACAGTGAGGATTTTAGCATAATATATTTACAGAATATTTGGTAACTCTGTTAATTGTATCCCTAAATACCTGCAGTTACAGTTAAAGAAACATAAAAAATTAATGATGACAAAATTTTGATTTGGCGTTACTGATTTAACAAATATTTCTACAGATACAAAAATCATTAGAAAATCTTATCTTCCCTCTATGCTTGGGAAGATGAAATCCACTTTCTGCCCATTTTTAGCTAAAGGTAAAGGTCGTCCCCTTACTTTTTCGGGTCATTGGGACTGAGGTGTTAGAGACCTGACTCTTCTCGGGGCCAACTTTACATGAGGCCGTTGCCCATCTCCTCTCCCCCTCTATGGGGTTAGGTTCCCATTCCTGCCAGCTGGGTCGAAGGTTGATGGGGGGAAGTTTGCTGGCTAATTGGTATCGAACCAGCATGTCTCTCGAATCAGATGCCAGTGCTCTAACCACTCAGCTATCCGCTTTCCCTATTTCTAGCTAGCCTGAGGATGAAATTTATTGATCATAAATACTTTAGAAACCCAAGTTTCTTCTGACGTATGCTCCTTCTGTCTACACATAGTGAAGCTACATGCAGAAAATTGTGTATTTTTCTTCACTATGCATTTAAAGCCAGAGAAAGAGCAGTCTCTGATCTGAAAAAAATTTCTTTTATAAGATATCTCTGGTTGAATGAAAGGGGATTTATGTTTCATTCTTAGGGAAATGTTTGGAGAAGAAATGAAAGCTGATGGATCACAGAGCAGTGAAGCCATGGAGCAGAGGTAAGGCTGTCAAAAAAGTTGGAGTGTTATACAGTGTGCAATATACAATTTGTGAACATGAACTTTGAAAATTTTATAAAAAAACTAGTTTAGATACTCTTAAATTTTGCGATTTTTTTAAAAATCGAATTAGCAGCAGTACAAAAATTGTTGCACTACCTACAAATAAGTGTGTGTACTTTATATTTTGATGATTGCAATAAGTGTAAATTTATTAAAACAAAAAAAAAGTATGGAATTTTGATTAATTAATTCACTTTATGCTTGCATTTGTATTTACTGCATAGGCGCCAGAAGCTTATGTACCATCTGAATTCATCAGGAAAGTATTTTGCCTTTAAGGAGCAGTTAAAACATTCAGTAATAAAGATAGTCCGTGAGAAGTATTTGCGGACGACCAACTTTGATGACAGACAAGAACTGCAGGTAAGATCCATCACATTAATGTTCAAAAAGTAGATATTATGCAAGAGGAGTACTTTGGCCACCTTTAATTTACTGTGTAGTATGTTCATTAAATTGTGGTATTTTGAAGCAAGTTTTATTGTACCTTACATATGTCATAGTTATAAGTCATCGTGTGGGAATGATGTATCATGTTTGAGGAGTTAACCAGAAGATGAAGATGGACATGCCATACACTTTCAGAGGTTCCTGAGTGAACTGTATGTCTACCTTGTAGACCAGATGCACCAGTCCCTAAACAAAGTGCTGCAGATTGAAGATCAGCCGCCTGTTCCTCCATCTCTTACCACCTCTGACAACTGAAGCATTTTGCTCATGAGGCTGAGATCAACCAGAAGTTTGCTCTGGCTGCTAAATACTACCAGGAAGTGTGTCAGACTTGAGCAATTTGCTTTCTTTTTTTTTTTACATTATGTTCATCATATGATATATAAAACATTTGACAGCAAGTCTTAAACATATATAACCTTTGAAACAAAGGAATTAATGTGACATAATTTAGAAAATGCTGGATTGTATATAGTGTGCATTCACAGACTTCCTAGCATAACCTGGATGTCTATTAAACGTTGGATAATATTATATATTGTATATTTTGTGATTAATACTTTGTTGCAGATAATTATTCGTGATGAACTCAACGCTGACAGCTGGTTTGACTATGGCACATTTTGCCTATATGTCAATGATGTCATTAAGGTATGCATGAATAAATCAGTCAGCATGTACATTTCATTTACAGTTTTGCTTTATAATTTAAATGCAGCCTGGTAGATAACTGACTAGAAGAAATTAAAAAATAAAATCATGTAAATAATCAGTATTTTGTGTTGTTTGTTCCAGGCAGAAGAATGCTTCAACAAATGTATCTCTCTCAATCAAAAACACCTCTCAGGGTGAGTCTGTGTGCAGTATACTTTTTTCTCATGTTCTACTGTACAAAAGGTCATTAGCACTGGATTATTTTTATATAACAGTCTTATGGTGTCTTTACCCAGTCACTTCTTTTTTGCTGTAATGCTACTGGATTTCTACAAATCCGTAACTTTTCCCTGAAAGGATTCCATTGCTTTAGTAACAGTGAAGGATTAATGGAGTAAACTTGTTGGTCTGATATTTTCCAGGCTTATTCTGTGTGGCATAGTAAGCACATTTTCCGAAAAAAATGATACAGCTGAGACGTTTTTTGAGGCAGCCACAAATGTAGATCCAAAGAGCATCTTAGCTTGGACAATACATGGTAACCATGGGTTATTTTTCTTTTGATTTGGTTTAGAGTGCAGAAGATAAATATCAGTATTAGTGTGTAAATTGGTTTTTCATTTTTTTCCATTTTGTTGTTATATCTTGGATGGCCACATATGATATCAGTACAAAAACATTTATTCCAACTATTTGAATTGTAAATAAAACGAGAAATTAGAATCAAAATCAATGTTTTTAATTAAAAAAAGAGAATTTTAACTATGTGATAGTATGATAATGATTAATGTAGAAAGTATGCTAACAATTCTGACTGAGCTTCTGAAAGAATTATATGTAATAACTTTTTGTTCATAAAAATTGTGTATTCCTTATTCTCATTTCATAAACATACATGGTCCTCAGGCTTGTTTTATGATGCCATCAGCAATGACATTGGTGCTGAGATGGCTTACTTAGAGGCTAACAAGTTGAATGTAGCACAAGCCCGTGCTTTGCTTGAAGCAGAAATGGAGAAAGAAAAGAAAGAAAAGGAAAAACTAAAAGAAAAGGAGCAGGAGGGCAAGGCAGAAATTGTTTTGGATGAAGAAGGTGAAAAAGGTAGTAAACAAAACAGTTTTTATGTGAAATGCTCGGTATGTATGTTGTCTGAGTGCATACAAATTGTGTTCATGATCTCAGTCATATGCAGCAGTCATTTGAATAATGTAATTGTAATTTGAATAATCCTGCCTTGTGAGTTTAAGTGCTATGCATGTCACCTCATCATCTGCATGTGATGTCATTACAGTTTATTTTGGTGGTGTTAGTGACGTTGATGAGCATATCATTTAAATACTTTCATTTCATGACCTCTTCAGTCATCTAGTTCAAAGCATTAGTAAGTAGACTGGCACATAATATTTTCTTAACTCAGCTGGGGAGCCTTTTACTGAAGCACAAGAGGCCAGTAGCACTGCAGCTTTAGAAGGCAAGCAGCACCTAGTTGGAGACATTTCCAAGGATAAGGTTCAAGCAACAACTGAGCGAAGGCGAGGTGAGGATTGAGGCAGGTCAATAATGGGCATTTTAAAGGGCATTTTAATAGAGCTTGGAAAACTTCATATTTTTTTTTCCCAAATTATCCATTTTACAGAGACTATAAGAGAAGTAAATACAGATTAACTTGCTAAATTGTTTTTGCAGTTCATATAATGTTTGTGAAGACATCATATTGTAAGGTAGGAAGCAATCATTGATATGTCATATAGGTGACTCAAAGGGCAAAGTCGCACCATTAAACAAAAAAAAGAAAGGTAAAGAGCATGATGAATTCAATATTTGTTATGAACGACATTTATTAAGGTGTTCCTTTACTTCATTCAAAAACCAGCGGGTCATTTGGTGTGTCTTGCATAAGTTTGCTTGAATGAGTGCATGTAATGAACAGGGTGTTACATATCAGTTTCTTCTTCCTACTGTACCAGATAACATGACTATGTGGAGTTATCCAGATTAGCTACTTCCATTCTAGCTGTCCGTTCCCGACTGATCAGCAATGTGTGCCAGCTACCTCGTTTCCGCGGTTTCTTGCATATTTGCAATGTGAGGTCTGTGAAGTGAGGTGAAGTCTCCTGCTATCTAACAAATGGTCACAGTATACCGACTGCCTGTCCTGCTCAACGTTTCCTTGTGAAGTTTGCCGCTAAAAGGAGGGTGCTAGTGGTCAGAGACGAACCGCGGCCGGAAAGTAAACACCTCGGCCTGTCATATGCTTTTATCTTTAGAGCTCTGTTGGTAAGGCTAGACATCCATTTAAAGCGCCTCGTCCCTCTATACCGAGAGACAGCGGTTCCTCGACTCGGGCTACTTTCTTCATAGAGAGAGAAGTAGAGGGACCAGGCGAGCTGGCGATTCAAGCACTTTTTAGATAATTTTGAGGTAGAAGGTGTCTGTATTAAGCATCATTCGCAATATGTGCTCCCGTTAGTACGCTGTTCCATTCTATGAAAGAAAAAAGGGGGTCACCAACATATCAATGTGTTTTTCACTTCTGTGTGTGCATGCGTGTTCATGTAATTAGATTGCCTACCCTTAAAAAGGTATGTGCGCATGGTCGATGTTTAAGAATGCGGCAGGATTTTTCCAAAGTGCTGGCGTGAGTTTTTTCCGCCACCTAATCGCTGGCTGAGGTTGGCCAAGAGACGTAAAGACTGGATGTAAAGACGATCTACTGCTTAATGCACAAGACGCCACCCAAGTTCGCTCCGATCTTTAAGGTTTGATTGTTTCTGACCTCGCTGGGGTGAAAATTTCACCCAACGAAGTCAGATTTGGAACCTGCACAAAATTTCCTTCACCTGTGGATTAGCAAGGTTTCGACAGACCCTCATCAACCAGGTTTCCCTACCTGAGGCAAGGGTGACTCCTATCCTGGATACTGTGGTCCGGCTTTTGTCCTCAACCACTTGTCTGTTCCGAGACTGGTTACATCTTCTGGGTCTCCTGAATGCAGCATCAGATTGCTGACTGTGCAGACGCCATCTGCAGAGGACGTTTTTAACCCACTCGAGGCCCACTTCAGGTCGGTTGAACGACCAGGTGCCACATCATCTCTGGGCAAACAACACCTTCAGATCCGATCGAATAACAAGGCCGCGCAGCTTTGACTGGAGCCGCCGAGATCTTTCTATCAAGTGTATGAGCGAGTGTGACTGACGCAAGCCTTGGTACCTGGAACGTTCGGTGCGAGAGAGCGCATGAGTAACGAGTAGATGAGGGATGTTTCTAGATAACATTTGTACTTTGTATATAAGCACTGAGTGAGAGCGAGGAGTAGGGCAGTCGCAGCTGTATTTGTAGTCAGAGTGAAACAGCAGAGTTGCGGAAGGTATTGTGGGCGTGTGTCGCCGATAGCTTAATTGTTGTGTCGCCTTTGGTCAGCGAGTGTCGGTGTGATCCAGAATTGTGAAGCAATCCCTGTAAAAGATTATCATGTCCGACAACACTGCGGCAACACTTTCGCCAGCAAAGAGGGACTTTCTCTCCAGTGTGTGCTTACTCATGTGGCACATTCTCGCATGGTGCCACCAGCACAATGTATCATGTTGCGGATACGCCACGTTCCGGGGATGATTGAATGCGGTTGCAGATTCATGGGTCTACCCTGCCTTTTCTGCTCAGTAGATCAGCTTGGAGGCTGGAATTGAGTTATATCTTACAATTTATGATTGGGATGACTTGGCCAGCCTTTTTGCTGGTTACCACACTCCCCACCTCATATTTATTCATCACATAGTCATGTCATCTGGTACAGTATGACGAAGAAATTTAATTTTTCATGGTAAAATTCCTTTCTTGGAATACTTACCAGATGACATGATCGCTATTTCCATCCCACATCCCTGCTGTGGGTCTCCTTTCAGTCTGGTGAAAAACTGGAGAGGTGAACTCACAGGCTATAGGGAGCCGAATGGGGGATAAGTTGGTTGAGTATGTGTTTTCATCATTCATTTTTCATTGCTGACCAATCTGGAATGGACAGCTACAATTGAGGTAGCTAGTCGAGATAACTCCACATAGTCGTGTCATCTGGTAAGTACTTGAAGAAAGGAATTTTACCATGAAAAATGAATGGTATTTTTTGTTGTTATTTTATTGCAGTTAATTTTATTGTTATTAAGAACTGGACATGTTTAATGTCATTATTGTTTTGTTTGTAGTTTCTCACTGAAGAAAGAAACTGTTGAAAAAATGTTCTGCTCATTACTCCAAACAAAAAGGCCTATCTTGACATTTATCAAGGATGGAACAAAATCAAAAGAATAAATGTCAGTAGAAGATGACATGCTAAGTACATATTTCAGAATAACCGCTAATAGTATTTTAAACTCTGGCATAATAATGTGTACACTGATGTCAAACACAGAATCACTAGAAGCGTTGAGAAAGCAAAAGCTGCTGATTTTTGTATCAAGACTGCTACTTTACAATTTGGAAACAGTTGTTCCCTGTTACAAGCAAGACTGTCTTCCTTTTCTTACAAAGAATGCGTCCAACAATTTTGTAGGAAGCATGGCTGCCCCCTTCATGGCCCCAGGAGACCCTAATCACCACAATGAAACCATGGGCACATGTGTGCGTGTGTGATTATATGTTCATAGTGAAATGGCGCAGGTTAGTCTGCCATGGCAATATCTCAAAAATGGTCCTTCAGGGATGGCATGTGCCGCTAAGGTAGAAGTGAAAGAACTGGTTGGCAAACGTGAAGGAATGGACCAACTGCTCCATGCAAGAATTGCTCACCCTGCCCAAGACTGGCCCAGATGGTGTGCCATGGCCACTGCTGTATTTAGTCTGGTTCTGGTGACAGGTACCAGCAGCCCAGCCCACAAGTGGATGATGATGATAATAATAATAGCCATTTGTTTCTATGTAATCAGTCAGATCGCTTCTTTGTTTCTTTGAAGTAGTCTATGTTACTTCCAGGTCTGTACTTTCTTCATATGATTTTCAGTCCTTTGTCATTCTCTGTTTTAAAAAATCAACTCAGGGACCATGATTATTCTCTTTTTGTGGTCCTGTAGTCTGGAATACCTTACCTCTCTCTATCCAACACTAAAGAGACTGCAGACCACTGTTTATTTGTCTTTAAAACTTTATTCTGTTCAGTGTACCAGTCCAAAAGGGACTTCCTTCGCCACTTCTCCAATGCACAATTTTCTTTTCCAATTTTAGTTTATTGCAAATTTGAATAATGTATTAGCTGATAGGAAAGTCTTTGATTGTAAAACTTTATTTCTCATTTGCCTGCACAATTGAGTGTATGAACCAATTGGATGGACAGAAAATGTTTTGAGTGTTATTTCTTTTTATGTAAGCACCATGAGCTCCCTCTTCAGGGGAGGGTATATGTAGGTTTGTTTTCATTATTATTATTTCCTTGTGAAGAATCTCTATAAAACAGTACATTAATAAAAGTGGTTTTGGTTAATGTCCTTTATTCCTGAAATTTTAAACAAAAACATAATGCCTTTTTTTTTTACAAGAGCATTACTGATGTTAGAATTTAGATGACAGTAACTAGAGTGCATGTTTACACCTTTCAGGATGCATGCTGGAAAAGACCAGGTTTTTGCATCATCTAAAAGATGTTTAAAGATGTACTGCAAACATGCTTTTTTTTAAAAAGTATGCATTAGGTACACTTTGCACATGTCGTCGTTTGTTTTAATTTTTTTCCTTGTTTATGTGATGCCTTTAATAATTGTTTTGAGTTCCTGTAGATGCCATAATAGTGAGCTGCTGTTTTTATTTTGTTGCCATTATAACTCTTGGTGCTTTTTTTTTGTATGCCAACATTCCTGACTGCATGCCTGCCTGCTTGCCTACCTCTCAACATGCCTGCCACGTTGTTCAATGGACTATTTGGTTCAATTCTGCATCGTTGTGGTTCTGAATTGCCTTGGACTTATTTTGCACTGCATGGGGTATTTATGCATGGAGATAGGTTCAGTAGTGGGCTCAAATTCAGGAATGAAGTCTGTGACACCTTCTCGATCAGAAAACATTCAAGCCAAGGCCGAACTGGAGATTAAGGAAGAGGCAGCTCCTTCTCCTGTCAACCCAGTCCCAGCCGTCAGCATCTTCATGCAAGCTGTGGAGTGGCTGTTGAACGTCAAGGCTGTACATGTATGTAGCATCTGTGTCTTTTCTTTTGACATCTTCTACATTCTGATTCTTGCTTATGAGAGGAATGTTGTTGACACAAATACTTTGTGTGTGTGATTTACACATGGTGATCTTAGTGAACTTGTTTATATTTCACTCAGATATGGGCATCACTTTTTGCTAAAGAATTGTTTGGGAATAGCTTGAATAAAAAATAGTCATATGAAGTATTTTATAAAAAGCACAGCTTGGTTGGTTGGTTTTCATGCTGTGCCAGCGTAATATCATGGGAATATAAAAAGCACAGAACAGTGAGAAGCTGAAATGTCAGATACATTTGCGACAATGAATTTTACAGTTTACTGAACTAGCTTTGGCTCATGAGCTTCTAACATCTCCTGAGGGGAAAACATATGCCTATTACATTGCTCTTGCTCAACTGAAGATACAGACGGAGGAGTACGAGGAAGCAGCAAATAACCTCAGCGAGGCACTGCAGATAGATCACCAGGTTATGATTTTGCATTTTGCGCTATTTTTGTTGTAGTTTAGTTGGTAGTAAAAGTTAAGTGGAAAGAGGGTATTATTGTATTTCCATGACTAAAATACAAAGTGGTTAAAAAGTGCAGAAAAGTTTGTAAATGTACTGATCAAGCTAGGGTGTTAACTCTTCATGTTTTAAGTAATGTTTCATTAAATAAGTACTTTTTTTTTTTTTTAATAAGTTTAAACTAACACATGGTAGCATAGGTTTGCTTATAACTTTATAATAGCCAGTGATTATACTATATATATATATCTTTAAAATTCTTTACATAATTGAATCAATTTTATAGTTTGACATGTAATCGACACAATGCAATAAATGTGTGAGAATCTTACAGAAAGGACGTTGGCAGTTAAGCTAATCAAGAGTTAAGTAGGCGGTAACATTGTGAATGTGTGTTAACAGAATCCAAATGGCTGGGCTCTAATGGGACATGTGAGGTATCTGATGGGTGACAGAAATGCAGCTCAAGAGTGCTATGAACGCACACTTTCCTTTGTAACAGATGCTTCTGATACACACTCCATTTATCTCCGCCTGGCCTTCATTTACCTGCATAACAAAGAGGTTGAGTAGCAAGATTTGTTTTCAGATTTGTTGAATGAGTTGCTGCCAGAAAAAATTTGACAACAGTGAGAATTAATATAAATTTTTTTCATAACACTTCTTTGTAACTGCAGGCGAAGAAATTATTTGGCAGCTTTCATTTAACTATCATCCGATTGTTGCTTACAATATGCCAGTATGCAACAGGAAATGAGTTGCCACAGTTGCATGAGAATGAAACTAATTGTACATTTCCTTTTAATGAGCAGTTTCAGAAGGCCAAGGATACCTTCTTGTCAGCCTGCAAGCGATCTCCATCGTGTGTTTCCTGGCTAGGTACAGGCATTGCTTGCTACAGGGTGCGTTCAAATTTACTTATTAAAATGTTTTTGTTGCTTATTTCGGGAACGTAATGATACATTAAAAAAAATTGTCGCCTGAATCTCTCTTCTTTGTCAGGATTATTTCAAAGAATGAATAGGGTTAACTTTATAGTATCCCTCAAGTTAAGCTTAACAATATGGCTATTAGTTTAAATAGGTAATACAGATTTTGGCAGTTAGTGGGCGTAAAATGATATTTAGTTTTACAAGTAAAATAATTTAGTTCTGATTTTCAGTTGAATGAACTGGAGGAGGCAGAAGATGCACTAATGGAGGCAAACGTTCTTGATAATAAAGACGCAGAAGTGTGGGGTTATCTTAGCCTCGTCTGTCTGAAGACTGGTCGAAAGGTGGAAGCAGAACAAAGCTATAAATATGCCATCAAGGTGAGAGTCATGAGTTTACTACGTGTATCAAGAATTAACAAAGATTTGTGATATTTTACGTTTCATTGAAGTAAGAGACAGATTTACCATTAAAGTATATTTGATAAGGTGAATTTGTTTCAATGTTTACTTCAGTGCGTGTTTAAGATGTGCAGCAACAAAATACATTTCTTTTGCAGTTGAATCTTGAAAACAAGGACCTCTTGGAAGAAATTCGTGCAGAGCAAGAAAAAGCAGGTTTTGGCAATCCTGAATACTAAGTGCTTCAGATAAGTAGAGATAACTGTGACCAACACACGACTTGAATTCAATAGGGATTAGCACCAGGAAATAAAGATTCTAAAGAGTCTTGAGTTAAACAGAAAAAAGAGCATATATTGCCTGACAACCATCATTTTAGGGTTTGTGCTGCTTGGTGCAAGATGAGTTTCATCTTTTAATATTCCTGGTATCATATTATCTGTTTAACAACAGATAATTTATTTAAACAGTATAGTAAGGTAAGGTTTGTCCCCTGTCAGGTGTCAGCTAGTGGGTCGACAGAGGGAAGTTTGCAGCACTACAGGTGTATCAACCGGCATGCTTTTCAGTTTGGACACCTAACCACTATCTACTTCCCCCAAGCATTAAAATAATTAAGATACTGATGATGATATCCTAACTTTGTATTGGACTGTCAGATCCCCTAAAGCGCTATTTTTGAAAGACAATGGAAGGAACTAAATAAATGAATAATGAAGAATAAAGTTTTTTGATATGTGGTAAATTACAGTATTATAACCTGTGATAAGTAAAATTTTATGACACTCAGATGTCGTTAATGTTTATTTATTTTTAATCTAAATCAGTTTGTGGATAAATTTTCACTCTTACTTGGACGGACTTTGTAAATAGCATTCTGATATTCTTTCTTTAACCAACATTTTTATTTATTGCACAGTGGATTAATAAAATAATAATGAAATAATGGTTGATTTGTTCACAGTCCGTTAGACAGAGTCAGCGTAAATGTTTCTTTGATATTTTGTATGACTGTATATGGGCGAGGGGAAAAACCTGATTGTTTCTGATCGTTTCACGCATGTGCCTTGTACTCTAAATACTGGACTGAGGGATGGATCCCACAAGCTGAACGAACCGTCACAATCCTGTAATTCATTGATATGTTAGATTGACTTAGATAAAATTGTATCATTTACTTAAATCTATTGAAAAGTGTAATTAATGGTTGTGTGCCATTTCAACTGCTTAATTCCTGCATGAAATTCACACTCATTGGAGACAACAACTAGAAGAAAATCGGGTCAATTTATTGTAGCCAGGAAGACCAAAATATTGTTTGAAGAAGGAACTATTTTTGATATGACCAGCACTCGGTGACGAGAGTCTGTGGCCGTCTGCACGGCTCGTGAGATGGTCCGTGTGTTGACGAACTTACTTTCTGAACTCGTCATTGGCCTCCAGCACGGCGTGGGCGGAGATGCTGTTGCTGATGCTTGACGCCACGATCAGAGTTGGCGACACGTCCAGGTCATCGATCAGCCTGCAAACAGAACAGAATGCTCAGCTGGACAGGGAGGGCCTGTGTCACATCTTGCAGCCTGTCTGGCCAACAGAACAGACTGGTTGGTTGGTTGGTTGGTTTAGTAGGAAAGTGCTTCCACTTGATTTCGTGTCCAAAATCTTTGTTGCTTTGTGAGGCAGACTTTGTAGCTGAAGATGCGTGCGCGCGCTTTGTGTGTGTGTGAGTGTTTGTTTTTGATACAACCTCATGGTACGGCATTAAATGATTTTTTTTTTGGATGGCAATAATCAAAGGATTATATAATTTTTTGCTAATGTTGATGACTCACAACATGTCAGTTATGCCGATGTCGCCGATGGTGCCCTGCTGGTAAGGGAGGTCCAAGAGGAGAACGTGGAGCCCAGACGGAAGGCGCTGTGGAAGTAAGGCTGCGGGCAGTTGGCGTCAGGCGACAGAACATACACATAGATGATGCCAGCAGTGGCCGAACCCACGAACATGACAATGTTGCCGTTGTAGTAGCCGGATTCTATGGTCGACAGGTTAGGACCCTGAACGAAAAACAGACTTGGTAATAGACTCTGCTACATGTCAGGTCGTCTGTCACCTTCTGCTGGAAAATATATTTTATTAAATTATGCACACTAAGTAAGAAAGGTGAAAGTGTCTCTGTGACTTGACGGTTGTTCATGAGTGAGGCGTTGACTCCTCGTATATTGGGACTAGCTTGTTGTAAGGGCAGTGCCCATCCTCCCTCGCTATCTTCCGGTTCAGATATCGTTGCTCTAAGGCCTAAGGCACATGCTATCCGTTTCTCACTGTACAGTGGCTTCATGAGTACAACAACTGTACCTCCCATTGTCTAGTGTTCTCTTTTGTACCGGTCTAATGCATTGTTGAAATGTCTAGAAAATTAAAAGTACATCTTTTAAACATTTCTTACCAATTCTAAATGAGTATCAAAAACTCAAACTCAAAAGAACAACTCATTTCAACGTTTACAAGAAATTACACATTTTGCTGTGGAAGAAGAGCGCAGCTGTCAATGTCTTACGAACCAAGAAAGGAGAGGTAGCATCTCGGTCTTGCTGGGGAGAGTGACTGGGATTGGTGAAGCCTCCGTTGAAGATTTCTGGGTGGGTCTGGGCCGCCACACGCTCGATGTTGTCCACCAGTGTCGTGCGCACTTGGAAGGTGTTGCTGTCTCTGATGGAGATGCCCCGCCCGCCAAACAGGAACACGTTTTCTAATCTCAGGGGACTCGTGGAAACTATTCCGTCTTCAATACTGATGGCAGCACGCCCTGGTGTCAATAGTAGGTTAGATAGCCTTTATTGTACAGCAGTTATCATGGTAACAGAAGGTTATATAGCCTTTATTGTACAGCTGTCGTGTCTCTAATGGCAGGTAAAATATGGCCTTAAGATAAAACAGAGAAAGGAATCTTCAACGACACAATGAATTCAAAGGAAAACTGCACAAGAAAGATAACCCATGAAACCATTAGAGTGTACGTGTTTGTTAGTATTCATCATGGCTAGAAATCCGAAATGGATATGGCCCGCAGGCCGAAAAAGGTTGGGCATCACTGCCTTACACCAAACGGACTGGATGTCAAAGTGTCTTGTTACAGTCTCGACTCATTATCTCGCCGACAAGTGGTGCATCAAAACAAAACGAATTTTTACAGCTACTTGCAATGATGGATCCTAATCCACTTCATGTCGCAAAGCCCACCTCTCGACCAACACTTGTATTGCACAGCTGGTGGCGAGATAACGAGTTGTCAACTGTTCCATGGAGGATGCTGAGATAAAGATGTAGTAGTAGGTAGTATCTGTTTTTTTTTTTTTTTTAAACAAAGCGAACTAATGTCAAACTTTCTCACCAAGTTGAGTATCGTCAGCCAGCTGCGCCCGCAAATTACTGTCTGTTGTTTCGATCACTGTAGACACAATGTAGACACATGCTTAAACAGGGCATTGTACAATCTTTGCTTAATTCTCACTACTTAAGTGAGATTAGGAACATGGAAGACGGCAAAATTTGTCTTAAATGCATTCGATTGAAATGAAAGGTTAAAAATAAGAATTAAAATTTGCGTTAACTGTAGTGGCGTTAATCTGGAGCTGGATTTTTTTTGTCATCTTTTTTGCTCTTGGCTTATAGCTTATATTACCAAAGCACAGAAGCATCGAACCGGAAGCCAGGAGGACAACACGCGCTTACCGCCTCGTTCAAGAAGCTCCTTGCCGCGTCGCCAGTCGGCGTAATCGTACTCTGGAATTTCGTTGACGAAACCTGCATCCAAAGTGATGATCCACTCTGTGTTGTTCTGTACAACCCACCTCACCTGTCGGGCCTGATACGTGGAGTGCGCGTTGTAGCGCCTCATGTTCACACCTGACAAAAGACAGGTGTTTGGGTAATAAACATTGAGATGCTGCCGGCCACCACCTCCATCTTTCCCTGTCTCTTAGAATAAATAACGTCGATGTCCAAATATGATATGCATGGTTTTTTTTTTTTCAATTTGGAGTCATGTTTAACGGTTATGTTACCCCTGGCATTAGCAATGTGATCGCCCATCTTACCTAAATCATAGTCGCTGGGGTCCAGGTAGTAGCTGTTCCACGACCGGTTACCCAGAGGGTATATGGTTGACACTAAGTTGGTGTCTAGGTTGATCCGGGCCACAGCGTTGTTCCTCTGTTTAAAAAAAAAAAAAATTATTACCCACAGCAGTTTCGAGTTCAGGGGTGTTCATCAGGAAAACCACCTGCGAATGTAGATCAGGACGTCATTGTGACGTCACTTCTAATTCGATCACGTGACTGATTTCACGCGCTAAATTGCGCGTGGACGATACGTTGCTTCATTAACTGACGTTTGCTTACCGGAAGTGCCACATACGCCATCAGGCCGTTGGGCGATACTATGACGTTTGTGGGTTCCATGTTCTGAGCAACACTGATGGGGTTGCCTTGGTTGTCGCGTACAGGTCTGAAGCGGAAGTTGTTTTCCGCCAGCTCCCTGCAGTGAGACAGGATAATATTGTAATGAGCTGATCTCACAAAATAACGGAATGCTCACTGTAGATAGAACGAGTATAGAATAACAGCGAGATATCAGCTGTAGTCAATTTATTTTCAGGGTTTTGATAGGAAAAAAAAAGATTTATTTTCTTTGTTTTATTATGCTAGGAATGACTTAGTATGAGAAGTTGAGATAGAATAGGAAAACTATAATAGACTGTAAATATAACCAGTGACAGGAAAGCAGACATCAGGTCAGCACTAGACAAATCCGTTATGGAAACTTAGGAAATCAATAGCATTCCCTTTGTCGTCTTTGCACTTCAGTTGCATGTAGTCCATCCTTCAACCCCTCCGCCCTTCAAAACAAACAAACAAACAAACAAACAAACAAACAAACAAACAAACAAACAAACAAACAAAAAATTAAAACAACCCTCCCCTCCAAAAATAAAACAACAAACAGAAACAAACAAAACAAAATACACAAACAAACAAAAAGCTCAAAACAACACTTTGACTTCAATAGCCTTTCCAGCTCTTGGAATCCACAAGGGTACCCGGTGTAACCCGGAGGATACAGCCACTCACGTAAGGTATCCTGCCCGATGCTGCCTGAGAAGAGAGCAGAGAAGCCGATGGTGGTGACAGTAATGACAGAGCTCTCGGTCAGGTCGAATGGGAGGCTGATCTTAGTCACCGTGCCCTCCGGGTCGAGGACGGAGCTTAAATCTTGGGCTGGGCGGCCCTGGTTGGCCACCACCAGCACGTTGCAGTCTTGAGCAAACTCCATGTCCACAGGCTGTGAACCCACTGCACGGGCAAAACAAGTCTTGTTCAGTTAGATATTTAAAGTGTATTGAAAGAAAAATCACACTGAGCCAGTCATTATTATCTTTGTGTATGTTTGAAATTCTTTCATCGAAACAGTTTATTAGCTTTCCTGGAACAGCATTTTAAACACGATTCTTCAAAGAACAAATGACCCCACAGAACTGATTTGGAGGAGGAAAGATAGAAGAGAAGGGTGGATAGTGCCGGATGCTTTACCCGTGAGAGTCTGAATGATTTCGAGTGTTGGTGACACGGGTGACAGTGCACGGTAGATGCGGACCGTGCCGTCCGCCGCAGGGTTCGAAGGGTCATTGAAAGAAATAGCCAGGCGGGCGATCCCCCCAGGCTCCACCGGACGGCAGAACTCGATGTCTAGCGGTTGACCACGGGTGTCGGAGTCCAGCTTGAAGACCGTGACAAGAGTGGGAACACCCTGATACGAAAGGGTGAACACCGACAGGTGACCGGGCTCCTTAGCTGCAGACAAAGGGTGAACAAGTCAGAAAAACATGCAGTGAACAGTCCATTGTCAACACAACTCATTAATGTTAGAGCCAAGTGACTTATTAAGACTTGTCAATAGCTTACTGAAGCTTTTGTGGATGTATGCCAATAACAAAAAGTTTATAAAGCTGGACGCGAGACTCCTAAATAACACACAGGGCTGTTCAGTTCGATTCTGTGGACACGAGACTCACCAGTGACAAAGAGCAGGTTGGTGGCCGGGTCATAGGCTATTCGGTTGTACGTAGAGGAGTTGAGAGTGTAGCCTCCATTGAAGTCCTGCAGCTTGACGAAGGCCCTGTTCCTCAGCAACACGTAGCCGTGGGCAACCGCGACGATCACCAAGGCGATGAGCAAGGCCTTCATTCTGTTGACGAGGACAGTCGCCAAGAGTCACAAAGAGAAGCACCCTGACTACACACAGTGACCTGTGTTCATTTTGAAATAATAATTCCCAAAATATAAGTACGTAATCATGCGTATTTTTAAAGAAATAAGCCATCAAACATCGGCATTCTTACTTGCCACTAGGAAAGTAAAAGAAAATTACTCTTATATACTGGAGAGTTCTGGCGATGTGTTTGTGGCTGTGTCATGATGTTACTTGTAGACCAGATGGTAAAGAAAGTGTCGATGCTGCACGTCTGATGTTTGATCTTTGTTTAAGCTTTTTACTAGCAATTGTAGTTCGTAGTTGGTTTTAACAGCTCATGCTTTTGTATAGTTGGCACTGCTGTATGAATATCTCTTCGCTTTATTGAAAGTTCAAGGGTTGCCTGTACTGTATGTGACTGGATAGCAATCGCTTTTGAAATGTTTTGAGCTAATTCTTGAGTAGGGTGTGGGGACGAAGTTCGCGCGGCACATTAAAACAAAGCATAGATATGTATAGACAGAGTTCTGAACAAAGTGAATCCACTGGTATTTGTTGCTGTTATCTTTAGGATTTCCTAAATGAGTGCAAACTAACTCCATCTGAGTGTCAAAAGAAAACATTCAGCAACAGCACATTGTGTCCTGCTCTGTTTTCGTTTACCAAGGATTATATCTTTTCTCTTCCTATTTAGCTCATGAATACTTTTCTTTCGTCACTTCCTGTTTTATCCAGGTGTGATTAAGTAAAAAAAAAAAATTAGTATAATATTTCTCGTGCCTCTTCGTTATAAAATACCACCGGAATATTATTTTTTGGGGGGAATACTTTACGTTCTATTTTCAGCGATTTTCGCCGAGCGCTCGTGTTGTCCTTTAAAGGAAGAAAGGAATGTAATTATTGTGGCAACTTAGTGCAACCAGTTCAACCGACTGCTTCACACGATAGACACCCAGCAGATAGCTGATCCCACATCGTTTATTAGTGAGTTACAAAAATACAGTTTTCTACTAGTAATGCTATCTTTTAAAGCTCAAATACACGATATAGATATATATTGTTCCTATTGAGAGAACAAAAAATAATAAAATAGAAAAAATAGAAACAATTTCTTGCTGTGTTAACGACTGTCGTACCTTATGCTTTCGCGGTGTGCAAGGAAGTTGACTGCAACTTCAGAGGGTGAGTATCTGTAAAAACTTTGTTCTATCGGACAGCTACTGTATCCGGAATATTAAAGGTCAACATATGTTTTGTTCTCATCCCTTCCAGTCACGCTATCAGTTTTCTCTTTACAAAAGGTGAGTACCTGTGTTTGTCAGCCGCCATCCTTGATAAGCCAAAGTACGAAACAGTGGCATGGTAACCTACTATCAAACTTTCGGCATGTAGGACAGGTCTAAATAAAGAAGCTGTAAAAAAAGGAAAAAAGAAAAAAAAAGACCGAACTCTTTCAGTAGTGACAAGTCAGAAAGTGTTCAAGATAAACATATCTGACCATGTCAGAACTATTTTGTGGCAACGGCCATTCGGCTGAACTATTTCACTGAAGCATGATCTCCTTCATAATCAGAAATGTACAAATATCAGGATGAAACTTTAGTTCAGGAAACTTATGCTGGTATATTAGAATACTAGAAAGGTGGTTGTTAGCCATATAAAACACACGCCATTGTATGATTTATGATGCTCGCTCAATTGGAAATGAATCAAAATTTTAAGAGGACAGAAAACAAAAGAACTTTGCATGTGTAAATCTCAGCGTGTTAAAATGAAATCAGTTTTGTATACTACAGCTATGTACAAACCTTTTGTTACGGCTTTCATCAAGCGATTCTTGTTGAGATTACAATGAAATTACCTAATTCCAAAAAGTGAACTCTATATTAAATTAGTGAGACAAAAGTGAGGTTCAGAACATGCTTTCTTCTAATATTAGTTTATTCTTACATCGTTCCAGCTATTGTTGAGAGTTGGGATTTTGCGAAATGTCAGTGTGTGTGTTTCACCAGCATTCAGTCTTCAGACTAAGCTTAAATATCTATGGAAAATAGTTTTCAAACAAACTTTTGAAAAGGGCGAGCGTGCAGGTAGGCATACCTGACCAGGAGAGCATTGAAAAGTATCTTATTCTTGCATTTGGCATTCATATTAACTAAGGCAAGAACAAAGGCTAATGTAGAGAAAGGTAATGTTATCTTTAACCTGCTGAGTAAGTCATTAGTATCGCTGAAAATCGTGACGTCGGCTGCAGGTGAGACAGCAGTTTGTCTTGACACACCTTATCTCTTAACCTAGCGATACCCTTTTGGAAGGTAGCAGGTCTTCATCTCTCTCTCTCACACAGAAATATATGTTCCAGTTTTTTTTTCGTGAGCATGAACAGATTGTAAAATAGTTCTCGACATTTCCTTTGCCTTTTTTTTTTTAAAGATGGCAGACGTATTCTCCACACGGTCGATCAATCGATTCTGACGGAAGTGACGTGATGCAAACTTTTTAAAAGTAACGTCGATGCTGTGACAGTAACGCAATAGAAACGAGTACAAAATATTTTTAATGTCAGTGAAAGTCATCTCTGATGACTAAACATTATCAAGAGCTCTCCTACACCCAATTCACGTCGTTGTTGTCGCTTGAGAAAACAGCGATGAGCTCCCCTTAAAGCTCGAAAACGCTCGGCCAGTTGTAGTCACGTGATGAGAAATTTGCACGAAAAAAGATGTGCGTTGGAACCTGTATCCTTATACCGCACCGAGGTCTCCATACAAACATAAATGGGGCAAAAAAAAAAAAAAGGAGAAAAGTATGGGCCATCAAACCTCAGTGTTAGTAACTGGTACGCAGCATGAATAAACTTGAATCCACTATGAAGCTTGAGTTTTCTCGGGAGGCAGAGCTGAAAGTAGTGTTAGGGGAAATAAACCATCCGTATAAACCTCAGGGGATGAACGTGAACGGGTCTCAGCTTAGTCGGGTGGTCAGGTCTCATCATAAGCCAAGCATAAGTAAAGAAAAGACGACACATGGAGAAAGTAGAGCACAAATCTGCGTCAACCTGCACATCAAGAACAGATAAGGATGCACCAAGTCAGTTTGCCATCAGGATCAGATCACAGACGGTACATTGTGCACGTCGCAGTCAAGTCTTTGAAGTCCTCCTTCACCAGGTGAATGTCGTTGAACACTTGACCCACTTTGGCGAAGTCGTGTGCAAAGGTCACTGAGGTCCCATGGTTCGGGACACTGAAACTGTAGTCAGACTTAGTGGAGCTAGGTCCTGACTCCATTGCCAACAATTTTCCAGTTCAATGGATTTTGGAGGCTGAACGCTTGTCTGGCCTTAACGGTTGCAGATGTTGTCAGCGTCTTGATGGTGATGTTGTGCGGCACCACAAGGTGGCGCCTGGGTACACTATCGTAGCCTCGTAAGTTTTTTTTGCATTCACCTGCGCCGACCGGCAACCAAATCAGCGAATAGCATCAAGAAAGAGGAGCTGTCGTTCAAGCCTCACCGACGGAATGATCTTGGGGATTTTCTAGGCAATCCAGTAGGTTTCTGGAAAAAAAGTCTACAATTTTGTAATATGTAAAATTTTAACATCCACATGGCACAAAATCTAACTGCTTATGTGTTCGTATGTCTGTTTTACTTGCTGTATACCCTAGAGGTGAATATTTGTTAATCATGATAAACTAGTGTTTTGAGCATCCACGGACATTTAAATACACTAAAATTTGTATTTTTTATTGAGCAGGTGAGGGAAGGGGAGGTCGAAGAATGGATGACTGCATATTCTTGTCCAAAACTATCCTTAAAGATACAGGTATGGTTTAAAAAAAAAAGAGAGAGATAAATGTAGCTGTCAATCTACTCACTCAACATCAATAAGACCGTTCATCTGCACTTTGGAATACAGGATGTTGATCTGTTCTGATGACAAGTCCAGCTGTGCCAGCTGCAACAGACGTCGGAAGTTCGTTTACACATGCAGTTAGCAGGGGACATGTATGTCTGTTAGTGTCTGTAGTGCACAACAAGTGTGTATATATATATATGTGTGTGTGTGAAGCTGAAAGATCTTTTCCCCTTACTCTGACAGTGTCTGTGAATTCCTTCTTGGTGATTTTGGAAGGTCCGTTTAGGTGAAAGACCTCAGAGGGCGACATGGAACACTGCTGCAGAGCTCGTCTCAAGTGTCCCACTGGATCGGTGCGGAATCGAACCATTTCTTCTACAGTGTACTTTCGTTTGGGCAGAGAAGGCAACACTCCTTCGTACTGAACAGTGAAACCTCTTTGCTCCTGAAGCTTGCGAGCCAGTTTCACGAACTCTTCTTTCACAAACACGTGCTTGAGTTTTTAAAAAAAGAAACAGAATTAGCAGTTAATGTATCAAAGGAGAAAAAAAAGAGTAATCTTGATGTAGATGCGGTAAGCAAAAATTTTACACTGGAATATTTTGCCTAAAGTCAATCTTCTGAAAAGATGTTTTATAATGAATATATTTTACAGATATTTATTGCCGTCTGATGCACTGTTTACCGGTATGTCCAGGTGTCGCAAGGCGCTCGAGTCATTTTCTTGAATGGCTTCCAGCAGCAGCATGGCATTGTCTCCGTCAAACGGGTTGCAACCAATCTGACAAGGAAACAAAGACGACAGCAAAGACAAATTTAATAATTCTTGGGGTCAATCACGATGTTTGTTGCGATATAACCCTACGATTGGGCCTGTGGAGTGCATCTTCACAGGTTGTAAAGGATGATGGACGACTGACTTACTAGTTCTAGACTTCCTGGAAAATTTGTCCTTATTCTTTGGTCTTAGCATCTTTTTGAGCGCGTTCTCTCCGGTTTCTAAAACATCTTCCAATCGATCAAAGCGAGATGTCCTTTATCATCAAGGATATTGATAAATTCCTTGCTAAAAATACATAACCTACCAACCCCTCGAATAGAAATCATATATAATGTCTGAAAATAGGTTATGGATAGTCATAAAAGGGTATGTGCCAAGCCAGAACTTTTGGCTGGCGAGGAAGGAAACAAAGAGTAAAACCATTTTTGGTAAAGCTTACCTTGAGGACCTGGAGGATGTCGTTCTCACGCAGGCCGGCCGCTAGGTGGGGGATGCCGTCCGCGGAAATACGGCAATAACTGACATCCAGCTCCAGGAGGGTGCGGTTGTGTCGGAATACCTCGCCCACGTGTTGCCCACCCTGGAACCCGAGCCCCGCCATGGCCATGGAGAAACACTTCAAGCCCACATTTTCCTGACAACCAGCATCAGACACTTATTGACATCCTCCTCCTCTCCTCCTCATCAATCATCAATCATCATCAATCAATCATCATCAGAGCACACACACACCCTCATCACCACTTTCATAATTCGCTCTGAACATCGAATGAATTGAGTAGTATGGTTGCTGAATACAGCGAATACAACTCGAAGACGTGTCCTGAAGTAAACCGTCTTCAACTTAACTACGACCATTAAGGTGAGCACATGCACATCCAACAATGGACAGAGATGGAGGCAGCAGTAAAGTACACACAGTACCTCAAGTCCTTCAGCCAACATGGCGGCTCCTCGCGAACTGAAGTGATTCCAGTTGAGGTCTAGAAGCTCAAGCGATTCGTTTTCACACAGGGCTTCCTTAAAGCACCTTGCTCCGATTTCTTCAAAGCTGTTGTGAGCCAGTCTAAGATGCTTCAATGCTGGGTTGACCTGCAAACTCAATGTTTGAGTTCAGTACCAAACCATCTTGCAGGATGGAGATTTCGTGAGAATGAAAGAAAGCACATACAAAAACAAATAACTATGAAGTGTGTGTGGAAGTCATCCTTATATGCAAAAGTGAAAATTTGAAAATGTCATCGCATGGTTTATAGTTTTGAAGTTTGGAGTAAATAATCATACGTATAATGAGAACTGATGCAGAAAAAGAGAAAAAATAGGACCGTTAAGTAACCAGTCAAACAAGTCGTAAATAAATGTATTTAATCAGACACACCAAATGGAGGCTGCAGCATTGAATAATGTCAACGACCTTGCAATATGCTAACAGGTAATTGCAACGGGTAGCGAAGTGGTTAAAGCACTCGCTTGGTACCATTGCAGTGCGAGGCCTTGCGTTCAGATCTCGTCTCGGGGACGCTTTCTGTTCACAGAACTGACCGCGGGAGTTTTCTCTGGGTACTATAGACATCCGCTCCCTCTTCCCTCATAGTCAAAATCATTGGTAGAAGCACTTTCTCACCAAAGGAACCAACCAGCCCGGTAAATGTGACATAGAGGCCGTTCTTTGTTACAAGGAATGTTAGTAACAGAGCTTCACACACTACTCACCGAAAGGACTTTCCCAAAGTAAGGGGAACAGGAGTCGTCTATTTGATTTCCTGTCCGAGAATACGATGGATAAGCACTTGACATACACATATAAAATGTTGCCAACCAGCTAAATCAAATAAATCTTTTATTTTACATTGTTGGTCGTAAATCACGAATAATACTAGGATATTTAAAATATATGACTCGTGTAATTTATTAACCAAAAGGTTACCAAGACATAACTGCAAAAGTCGGCATAAAAATAAACATGTAATTTGCTTTTTTCTATTTAACTTTTAAAAAAGGGAAATGCTGCCATGAATCTGTATGTAATTATACTTGTTACTAAACCTGAGAGATCCAGCTTAGTAATGCATCGGTTGTGGACGAGCAGGTCACAAATAGCTTTTGCTCCGGCATTTCCAAGTTTGTTTTCTGTCAACACCTTAAAAATAGAAACAATATCAGTTTAAGATTGATACTTGGCACGCGAGCTTCACACCTTTAGTGTTTATGTATTAAACTGAATTTGTCAATTTAATTTCAGAAATTAGCGAAGACAATTGTCGACGCTTTTCTTCATTAAAATAATTTCTCCCAGAGCTGAGAAGCAATAAATTCGTTGGTAGCGACAAGAAAGCAGTGCAAACTCCAATCAGAAGCTGATGACTCATACCAGCTCTGTTATGTATAGATTCTCCTTCAAAATGCGGGCAAGAAATTTTGCTCCTTCGTGTTCGATCCCGTTTCCTTCAAGATTCAGCTTTTCTATAATCGTATTTCTCTGCAATAAAACATGAAGTTCTTATAAGTCTGTTTTCTTTGCAAATCATCTTCAGTATGATGAACCTTGTTAACTTTTAAATACATCTTGATATGTCCAGGCAAAGCTAGTACTAGAGTAAGTCCATCAATGAGAACCAAAAAGAAAAAATCTGAAACTGGAGTTTTAACACGAATTAAGGCTGATTGTGTTTAGAATTCTGAGATGAACTTGCCTCTAGTGGAGCGGAAATAGCTTTGGCACTAGCTAGTCCTAAACCGTAAAAGCGAAGGCTGATGGCCTTCTTCTGCAAGCTGTCCAAGAAGGAGGAAATCGGGGTCACGCCGAGGTCATCACACATCTTGATATATTTAGATTTTCCCGTCAGGTCATCGTCACCCCGATGTGGATTTAGCAACACTGTCGAGACACACTTTAGATTGATGAAAAGCCGTTATTTAATGGACGAACACACACACACACGACTTATTTGTTTCTATCCTTCAGCTTGCAAAGCATTCATCGGCCAGTCAAAGGTCAATGCCAAGGAAACCACAGCAAAATGAGAGAAAACTTTACATACATACGTCCGAACTGCACACGACAAGATTTATTAACTTTTAGATATTGGATATTATTGTACTGAATATTATATCTTAGATGTTAGATACAGATGTGCTGGGTTTAACTGCAAGAACTGTGACCTTTGTACCTTCTTCGTCGAAGTCTAAGTCCGTTTCATAGCTGTCGTCATCAGAAGAAACGAAGGAGAGAGAGGCTAGAGAAGACAATTCTCGCGACACCTTCTTGGGAGGGATGGAGGGTACCGGGCTTGTCGTCGTCACAGTCGATTGTGAAGTTTTCCACATCGTCGATCTCGACAAACACACCTTCCTACAGAGATGACCAGAACGAGCACAGCGAGGAAGTGAAAGTATATTTTTGGGAGCTCACAGCTTTGATCTTTTTTGTTCGTGTTTACTCTCTGCTTGACATACCCTATCCAGAGTCACACGAGAGTGACTGTTAGTGATGGTGAAACTAATTAATCGTTTTGACAGTAACGAAGGAGGATTTCCCAATATGCATAGTCGTCATATTTGCTTAGTTTTATTTTATAACATGAAGGTTAAATGGCTAAAAACTTTCTAAAAAGACGGAAACAAATAATTATAATTTTAGTATTCTTAAAACAGTTTTGATGAAAATAAATCGCTATACTTGTAGTATCCTTAAAGGAAAAGGAAAAAAGGCAAACATATTAATTTCAGTCCAACTCGCCATTTCCTTCCCTATTTTAAAATGAAATGTCAAATCAACGAAAGCATGCAGGATGTTGTCAAAAGCCTCGTGAACAATGCTGTTTAAATGCATAAAGCAAATAGAGAAGGTTATAGATTACGGGTACAATAATTAAGTACCTGAGGTGTTTGTGGAGTTTTGACAAAAGCAAAATCTTTCACTTCCGTGAAGAAAAACTCGTTTTCCTCTACGATGACCTCCAGCCCAGAATCCCTGGTTAGGGCTTTCGTTGCCGACGACGAACTACCGGCCATGACAGTAGGAGGGAGAAATTGAAAGAGGAAGAGAGGTGTTGGAACTGTCTCTCTGCTGTGTCTGTTCCCGATTTCTGTAGGATATTTATTAAAATATGAATATAATGAGGGGAATATTGTCTTTGTACAATATTGAACTATTTCTAGTCAACATTAATCCACCCACCCTCCCATATATATATACACACACATTTAAAAGAAGTATTCTGTGACTAAATTTTAATAGACTAATGAACCTGCACAAAATGTATTCCACACACGCACACACGAAACATGTGGTAGTAATAAAACTACGACTTTGGTCGGTCCTAAACCTCTCTTCCTTCTACAAAGGACTTTTGTTTGTATAGAGTATCTTACATTTTTTTCTGCCCGGAAGCCTCGAATTTAAAACGAAAGAACTCTTTCTTTTCGCCTGCGAAACATGAACACAAATAGTAAATATCATTTTAAGAAAGCCTGGACGTCGGTGGAGAGCCAGGAGCCCAGTGAAGTCGCAATGTTATCAGCTCCCAAACAACTTGGCCTCCCAGACCGATAGGCCGAGGTCCTGCTTTTATTGAGGAGAAATAAAGGCGCCAAGTAACATGCTGACTCCGATAATACACATACATTACACTGCATTGTGGCCATGACAGCATCAGGATCGGTAACTCTACGCCTTTGAAGTGCTTATCGCCCTTGTTCATGGCAGGCGAGACTTGCACAGCAGCTCACTGCCTCGTCATTAGCAAGTCTTAGGCGAGAAAGATATGGTGGAAAGGGGAATAATGGTAGCTGGTTACTTTTGGCATTACTCAACCGATTCTCCCCCATACCAGAACCCCAGACCCTGAGCAGGAGGACCAGGATATCAAAACTGCAAGATAGCAAAATATTTCACTTGCTAACTCACGGAGAAGCTGGCGAGGCCAGTAAAATGTGTTAAGTAAAGGAAGAAATAATTCTTTAAATTTCTTTTTATACGATGGTTTTTCTTGTGAAAATGAGAACGCATGATTATGCTCAAATTAAAAAATAACTTAATGACAGAAGCATGTCATTACCAATTCTCCCGTGAACCAAAGAAAGAAAAGAAAGAAAAGAAAAGTAAGATATTTGTTTTTAACTTAATTTTTATCTGTTAGAGTTAGCAGGAAGATTATCTGAGTATAAATGAAGCTTATATCTGCATGGAGTTAAATATCATCTGAGGTACAGAGCTGAGAAATAGAAAACCGGTTGAAGATTTCAAACTGAATTAACTACACTGTAAATCGGATTTACTTACAGTGGATTATTTAAATGGTTTCTTTTACTGCTGGATTACAAATTCTAGGCAACCAAAAAAAGACTAAACTGCCAGAAGTTATAATCCTTGAAACTTTAACACGAGAAACACGATCTCAACTTACGATGGTCCTCCGTGGCCCAGAATCACACATCCACCTGACAGCCGCACGAAGTTTGCGGCATCTTCACAACTTGGTTCTCTCGATAATGGTTGTTGTCGTCTGACTACCTTTTTTTTTGGCAACAACAAATTGACAGGCGTTAATACCAAGAGACTGAAAAGAACAAATTTAGAAAGTGCGGCATAGCAAGTTATCTGTCCTTTATGGAGGAGCCTCGTGCTGGAAACGTGAGCCCACTATCGTCGACTAAAGAGAAGATCGATGACTGCGCTGTGAACAATCCGCAGGACTGCTTGGTTGCGAGGGTCGGACGTGTTCGCAAGCAAGGACTATATTGCCCTGCGCAGTGACTTTCGTCACTTCCGGTGTTCATTTATCTTCCTGGGCAGGAATCAGGAAGAGTGGTGTCAGACTTGACGGTGGGCTGTAGAATTCTGGTTCTTTGGCCAAAGACCAGGGAGGTGCCTCGAGCGAAGCAGGTTGCAGGTGATTAATGGAACTGCCCAGATGACGGGACTTTGCCCCGAGGCATGATGGCTCATTCGTACATCGTTACTGTGAGTTACTGCTTCCTGC
The DNA here is from genome assembly GCF_003073045.1 of Pomacea canaliculata. NCBI lineage: Eukaryota > Metazoa > Mollusca > Gastropoda > Architaenioglossa > Ampullariidae > Pomacea > Pomacea canaliculata. Next base: position 15,859,985 of record NC_037597.1, read on the forward strand.
ACCCGATACCCGCTGAGTTAAGTACCTCAGGAGTCAGCGATGGCGGGTGTTTAGACCCGTGTTCAAAGTGTAGAACACTGTTCTGAATAATATTAACACAGTCAAGCAATCTCAGGCCGTTTCTACCAGTCGTTTATTGAGAGTCTTTTATCTTTTTAATTTGTGTGCTGGTTTCGCAATCTCTCTGTTCATTGAGAGGAACAGTCTGAACAGTATTGTCCATATCTGTTGTAAGATAATTGTATCACAGAGAGACTTAGCGTCTTTATGTAACCAACAAATAGTAAGAAAAGCTTCCTGCATTTTGTCAATACCTGAGCGCTTACTGACGAAAGAATTTGTGTTATTAAGCTCAGGTAAACGCTATGCCATGCCGATATGTAAAAGCTATAGGCACCTGAAATAGTTTGTGCCATGTGCAGTCTATATACTCAACCTCAGATGAATTGTCAGTGGTGCGTGCTTGCGTGCGTCTGTGCTTGTGTGTAATGTTGTAGGTGCGCACATGAATGACTTGATGTAAGTTTTTTGTGTTTTTTATATGACTGTCACTTGCCGATATCTTTTCATTTGCTCATTTATTTTCACTTGCTGACACCTTTTTTGTGTTGCACCTTGTAACGAACTTTATTTTTGTGTCTAGAGCACCTCCCCATGTTCCAATTGCCAATTGAGACAAGTAAAGTTGGTCATTGTCATTGTCAAACTTCTAGCTTGACAGAAAAGAGAAGGACTCAGAAAATCTGGAAAAATATTCTTGTAAATTATTTTATCACGGAATTTGATGAACAGACATTTAATGGTAAGTTCACACACACACACAACAACGAAAACCAGAAGAACCCATCCCTCCTTTATTTCATAATTTTGGTCGTTCCAGGAGTGTTCCCCCCCCACCACCACATAAAACACTCTCACCTACAAAAATACCAACAGCATAAAAATCTCCAAAACCACATTCGATGTCTTGTGACAACTCATGAGAACACCATATTCTATAAATAACCTGCCAACGCTTAATGTCATGAATGACATCGGTGATCCTATGACACACCTGTGACACACTGCTGTCCATGTCACTTCAACACAAACCTGTGACATACTGCTGTCTTTGTGCTTTACAGCAAGTCTGTACCACACTCCTGTTCCTGTCACTTCAGCACAAGCTTCTATCCCGCTGCTTGCCATGACCCCTCTGGTGTCCACGTCACACCAGTCCAAACATTGCTGTCCAGGTCACACCATCACAGACCTCTGTCTCATTGCTGTCCAGGTCCATGTCACGTCAGCACAAACCTAAACCACATAGAAACTGTGTCAGCAAATCGCTTTTTAAAATTATTTGTTTTTATTAGTAAATTTTCAAAGGTTTCACAAAAACCTGAAGTAAAGAACCGAGAATGCACGACCACAATTAGGCTTTTACGACCTCGGAGTATGTACGAGCATCCCGACATTACAACACAAGGACGCCTTCATTTAGCAAGTGAGGAGCGTGAATAGTTCAAGTCCTGTTCTGGGACAGTTATTTAAATTTATTTATTGTCTAATCATTCCTCACCCTGTGTGAAGTCACTCGGTCGGTGACCCTTGTGGTAAAGTGCTAATGACCTGTGGCGACGCATGCGCAGTTCTTCTACTTGAGAGCTGACGGTCAGGGGCATTGCAATTTTCGTCGGCCTCGTCTTCCAGCAGTTTACTGGGAATGAAAGCCGATCTCGGTCATAGTGTATTAGCTACTACCACACACTGGTTTGTACAACCGCTTTCCGTGCATACACACTGATCGAAGAGGTTGTCCATGACCACGTACTGTGGTTTCCTTTAGCAGTCCGACCTCATCTATTTTCCACTTGAGTACATACAGACTCTGTACAAATGCCCGGATGTTTGTTTCACTTAAAGCAGAGAAATAGAACTTGTCGGCCACCAAATTGTCAGATCAACAAGCGTTATCAAAAGCATTGAAAGAGTTTGAAGCAGCATGGTCATACCTGGAAAGTCAAGAACAAAGGCCACGCATCGCACACGCTTGGACATAAACCAGAAGAGTTACCCTCATTGATTGGCATTACTTTTCAAGACTAAAAGACAATAAAAATGGTAATGATGCTAATTAAGAATAAGTTATTTCGTTTTTTTTCACATTTTTGGAAAAAATATTATGGGATAATACCGCTGTGTGTGCGATTAGTTGTAATCTTCCAAACAAACACAAAAAGCTTTGAAGATTTGCGCAAAAACAGAGAACTCCCTCCACGTATGTTTATTCTTTAAGAAAAAAGAAAAGCATAAAAACTGGGACAAAACAAGTCATCAATGTAAAGGCAATCCAAGAAATTGTTAATAAGTTAGAATGTTTCCTTACAGTTAGAAAGACACTGTTATTTCAAGAGAGGCTGTGATGTTGGAACAGTTTCAGCCTGTCAAATAATGGAAGCAAACCAGATGCTAAGAACAATATCAGACCTAAAAAGCAATACATACAATCCACACTTCCCGTAGTAAGCTGGACTTAACTCGCGAACAAAGGGTACCCGGGATTTTCTCAAATCAATCAAGCGATGGTAAGTGTTTAAACAAGCTCCAGGTTCAGTAACACAGTTGTGAGGGGAGGTCAGTAAGCACAGGTTTAAATGCCACAATCCACACCAAGTCGGCGACAACAATTATTTGTTTCACATTTTCACGTAACACACAGAACAAGGTCCCCGGACAGCCATCATCACTTTCACACAAAGTATCATCAAGAATGAACTGTTCTTGTTTGTTAGGTCGACGGCCGTTCACAACATTGAGATTTGTTTGCCATCAAAACCACAATTGTTTTAAAAAGTCCTTCTTAGTTTGCTTGTCTTTAAGTAATCCGCAGAAATAACTGCATACTGTAAAACAGATTTAAAGGTCTAGTGGGGTGAACAATTTTTTAATGATTGAGTAAAGCTCAGTGCAAGATAAATTACCAAAATCTCTAGGTTAAATAAATACCTTTCTTCCATTCTCGACATACACGAGCATAAAATTACCATGCACAGAAAGAGATCAACAACATGGACATAAGAACTTGAACCATATATTAATTAGGAATATCTTTTTACACACGTGAGGTCACAAATTTGATTTATTTCTGTTCATGGTGGTGTTTGTAGACATGTATCTTGAGAACGAAAGGGTTACTTGTCCAGATTTTTCGAAAATATCTCTTGCACTGAGTTTCATTCGGACAGCAGAATGTTTTTTTCACCCCATTGGGCCTTTACAAGTATACCTGTGGGATAGGTGTGAGCGACAGTTGCTCTGCTATACAGTTTTAAAACATCTTATGACATTATATTTCTGGTAATGTTTGTAAGAGATAAAGTTCAGTGTGTCGCAGCCTGAGTGGTTGTGAAGAAAGACGTTTGGCGTTCAAAGAGTTTGGAGAAGCCGATGGTTCTACCTGACATCAATCTGTCCATCGTTTTCGCCCACAAGACTGAGCAGGATATTTATCTGATCCTCTGTGATCTTGATATCTGTAGCCTGTACGATGAGAATACAATGAAGACAAACAACTAGAACACAAGAAATACGCGGATATTACTTTGTATCAGGAATTAAATTAGACTGAATCAGAAGAACATTTTAGTTTTGTCGATTTTACGTTATCATTAAAAGAATGTGGATACTCAGGAATATGTATGGTCAAAGCAAAGAAATGATAATAAAAAACCACTTTATAAGAATAGTTTACATAGCCGTGCTTATTTATTTCTTGAGACAAGAGCTGTGTACCTTGACGATGGCGATAAAGTCTCCTTGGAAAGTGTGGCGACATCGCCATTGTTGGAATATTCCTCAAGGTTTGCAAGACTGTAGCCAGTACTAGACATCCACTCTCTTAATTTTGTTAGCGGATCTTTCTGTTTGGATATGCATTGTGAAATGACTATGCTCGTCAGAACATTTTTTCCCATATTATTACAAATAATTAAAACGGTTGAACGTCAAATAACTTTTAACACAAGGCCTATTAGTTAATTTCCCATAGAGGAGGATACTAACTAAAATGTTTGATATAAAATATCTATTATTTGCATTTAAGCTAAAAAAAAAATCAGGTAATAGTAATCAGGTGGACCGGAAAAGGTTTTCACTTGACTCATTCTTGAAATATATCTTTCATCTAAGAACAAATGAAACACTCCTTTACAAAAAAACTTCACTACACAAAAATAATTTACTGTTTGCCTTATTAAACATGTACATTTCTTTAACTACAAGGAAATTTGCTTCAATAATTTCATTGAATTCCCAAGACACCAAACTGTAGCATTCTGACCTTAAAAGCTTCCACTAGGTCTAAGCCAACTTCCTTGTGGAGCGCTTCCAGTAGACGCCGCCATGGGACCTTCAGACTGCGGGATGAGGCCAGCTTGTCCTGCAGCTCCTTGAACTCTTTGCTTACTTTTGTCGTCTGCAGCAAATAGGGATACATGTTAGTGAAGGATACATATTAGTGAAGGATACATGTTAGTGAAGGATACATATTAGTGAAGGATACATATTAGTGCGCACGGAATATGTGGGAGACAGAACAGACCTGTATGAATGCTTTGATGCTGCTTGAGCGACAATGGGACACATGATAATGCCTGTTAATCTTAAATTAAGGAAAATAAACAGCATGATGATGAAAACTTGTTACGATGATGATGATGATGATCGTGGCTGCAACAGTAGTAGTCCAAAGCTCACCCCTAGGTCCAGTAATTGTAAACTGCTGTTATCGTTTTTCTCGACTCCTACAAGAATAACGTGGGTTCCCTCTGGACTCAGAGAGTTAAATCCCAACTGTGGAAGAAAATAATAGCATTTAGTCTCAGACACACAGCCTGCAGGGGAACACAGGCCGACGAGAAAATGTGTGTGTGTGTGTGTGCTCGACAGTGCGCGTTTGAGATGATGGAATATGTCTGCGAAACGTTTCTGAGAGAGACGGGGTGTAGTAGGTCGGTGAAATAAACCACGTGATGCAGAAATAATTAAGACATATATGAGCAAATTTTGAAAAACATGGACAACTCGCGAAAGTGACATACAAGTGATTTACAAATACTTGACTAATGACTCCTAATGATTGCTATGAAAGTGAAGAAATCGTTTACTCAAAAGAGATTCACATTTAGTGTGTTCAGCGACTCGTTGGCTTGCAGGCCCCGAGCCAGGGAGGCAGAGCCCTCCGCGGGCAAGCGGCAGTAACTCGCGTCAAGTTTCCGCAGCGTGCTGTTGGCACTGATTGCCTCCCCTAGACCAGCGGCGCCCTCCAGTCCGAAGCCGTTCATCGAGAGACACACTTCCTTGAGGCCTGCGTTTTCCTGAGAACCGCGGAGACAGTGAACTGTGAACTGTGAACACTCAGTGAAGTTTATTGTGCAGTACATTGTACAATCAGGGAAATTCCTTGCAAGGTACACAATCGTGTGACAGAACTGCTCTCACGCGCATGAGAATTTTTGTATTCAGTTGACTACACATGGGTGGTTTGATTTATTCTTTTGATTGATAGAGTGATTGATTGAGAGAGAAATACAGGGATCTGCTGAAAAAAAGCAGGTGAACGTTCGAATGGATAGATACGTGAAAAGGGGAAGAGAGGATGACCGTGCATAGAGAGGGTTCATTAGAAAAAGAAATGTTAACTCTCCTCCATCACATTAATCAACGTGGTCATTTTGTGATAAAAGTCTGTTACATACCAGTGTCGTAGACCCAATGCTATAGACACGTGCTGCGTACCTTTAGCCCCTCCGCAATGAGGACACAGCCCCTTGTTTGGAAATGATTCCAGCTGATGTCGAGACTTTCCAGGGTGGTGTTGTCGGACAGAGCCTCCTTTATCCATTGAGCTCCCGTATCCTCAAAGTGGTTGTGGCGAAGGCTGAGGTGACGAAGAGTGAGGTTCTTCTGCAAACGTGGAAGAAAATGGATGGATGGAAAGCCCCGAGGGAGTGATGGAAAACAAGGGATGAAGAAGGTGAAGACGACATGAAGAAAAGGTCTCTTAATTTTGTGAGCAGTCACAGTCACCTTCCTTCATGTATTCCCTTACAAGTATCATAAAAGATTCTCATTACAACATACAAACCGTCCAGTATATATATAAATAACACATTGCCACGTCACTCACTTTGAGCATTCTGCCGAGGTTCTCTGCCGCTGCATCGCCGATCTCATTACCTGCAACACATATGTCGTCGTTGAAATTTTCACACAGGTAGGGTCACCATCATTTAGGCAAGTGTGTGGGGGGCAGAAAGGTCAAACAGACCTACATACAAAAGTGAACTTGTTCATATATTCTTGAGGATTCTTATCGGTCAGCTTACCTGTCAGGTCAAGCCAGTCGAGACTGCGGTTCTGTAGAAGAAGATCAAAGACATACTGGCCGCCCTCGTTTCCCAACTTGTTCTCCGCTAGGTTCTGAAGAACAAAAAAGCTTTCGGGAGTTCCAGAAATATTATTTACTGTCTACGTCAACGACGTGGACATATAAACATGACAGTTATCTGGTTATTAACATTTTTCATTTAGTTTCCACTAATCACACAAAGCTTTTAAAGTCAGTTTTTACAGCGCGCGCAGATTTTATGGCAAACATAGCTAATTGGTTAAAACTGAAATGTCTACAACAACTTACTATACATTTGTGTTAAATACTCTCACTGTGCACCAGACTCTGACCTGGTTAGTCATAATAAGTCAAAGTTCAGTGTTTACAGGAATGTGTTCAGCAGTTGTGATTTTGATTACTGATGATGGCGGCGAGAATAGAAACAATGCAAATGCTTTCACCAGATATATAAACATTATCCTTCAGAACATGGCACTCACAAAATATGTTAACATTCAGATATGTTCCATAAACATGTTTCTTCAGAACATTGTATATCTCCTTCAGCATGGTACTCACTAGATATGTTATATAAACATTCTCCTTCAGGACATGACACAGGTGATGTGCTCCTTCTGAACCGATCCAGTTTCCCTCCAGATTCAAAACTTCGATGGACGTGTTGATCTGCAGACGACATGGGGAAGGTTGAGGGCAAAGGTTAATATGAGACAAGGGTCACAAGATGTTAGTGGATGTGTCACGATACTGAGTGGATGTGATAACATGCTAGTGAAGTCCCAAGACTACCAAGCGAACATAACAAGAATAGACGATAGCTAGAACAGGTTTGCATGGCTAGAATAACTGTCAGCATTTCTACAAGTATCTACACGTGTTGCATCACTCAAAAAGGTAGAGAAATTACAAAAGAAGAGACAGAGAGGCAAGCCCGCTTCCCTTGGCTGACATACTTCCAGAGGGACCGCCAGAGCCTTCATGGCAACGGGTCCCAAGCCGCGGTAGCACAGGTTGACATTCTCCTGGAGCATGTGTTTGATGAAGTACCTGCAAGGTACTGAACATGTCAAGCGACATCAACAACACAGGTAGACGGGTAGGTGGAACAAGGCAGGTAGACAGGTGGACGGACAGACAGACGGAGAGATAGATGGAGAGACAGACGGGCGGAGAGGAAGGGGAGGAGTCGGGTAGAGCCGGTTGTCACCTGATAGGAGTGATGTTTTGCTGACGGCAAGCATGCAGATACTTGGACAATCCTGTGGTGTCATTGTCGTACTTTTCTGGGTTTAGCCACTCTATTCATTCAGACAAACAGTCAATCAGTCATCTTTAAGAAACAAGTAGACAGAGCTAACATTCTTTCCTAGCGAGGCCCTTAATACACAGCGAGAAGCAAACGATCAAAAACTAAGGATTTATTATTAAGACAAGAACAAAAAAATATTTAAGCATCATCATCATCATCATCATCATCATCATCATGGTGGTTGTTCGTCATCGTCGCCGTCCCTACCGTCATCGTCATCACCATATAAGGGATGAAGAACATTTCCAGAAGTAATCGACCTTCTACAGGGGGTCAGCCACGCAGTGAGGGTCACGAAAGGTCAGTCGGGGGAGAGGCCACTTACTCTGGTCATCGATCTCAAGATCGGTGTCGAAATCCTCGTCCCTCGTCTCCAGCTGCTGGATCTCGTCAATAAAGACATCTGAAAGGTCGTCCATGGATGCGTGTTCCACCGATTCACCTTCCTCCTCCTGCTGCAGCCTCCCAGTGACGTCATATCCGGCATTGCTGACCTGGGTGCTGCCAGTCAGCTTCTCCTTCACGCCGTTCTTAGACTTCTGACCGTAGGCAGTCCCATCCCGGTAACCATCGATCGCCGAGTCAACTTCATCACCGGAGCCGCTGTGTTTCTCGCCCCCAGATGCTGTGCTGTTGCTGCGAGACTCATTCTCAGCATCGTATGTGTCATCATCATAGTCCTTCTGCTGGATTATGTTGTCGAGTTTGTGGAAACCCGACGACATTGCTAAATTCGTCAGATTGGACATCGTCCGAACTCGACAGGCCGCCTTCGACTTCAGGAACCTCGGTGATCAGAACTCCGTTCAAGACTTGCTCAGGTGTTTGGTCCGCCATGTGTGGAAGCTCCATTGTGTTTGGTAAATATAGTTCAACCCTGTCTTAATCTACACATAAACCCGCAATAATTTGCAATAATCCCAAACGTGGAAGAACAATTTTAACACTCAAATAGTAGTATATAAAGTTGTCAATCCCTCCCCGTGCAACACAAGTAGTCCTCTCTCCATTTTCCTCGAATACACTTTGGTGTCTCGCCGTAGGTACACTCGTAAAGTCAAGTAAAGGTGCTTGCCTCGTTGTATACTGACATTCAAAGGGTTCTTTTCAGCTCATGTTCTCTGGAGCCCTTGGAGGCACAGCATACGAGTCCTGAGCTCTGTGTCGTATCTAAAGGTGCAACGCACACAAACACACACACAAACTTCCATTCAGGTCTGGAAACATGCCGGGTACCTCACCCTGATCTCGGTCGTTCTGCATCAGAGACTACCCGTGTGGCAGGTGCGCTACAGTCTTCCTTTGTTTCGAGTACAACTCGCCAGTCAATATTTCGTCTTTCTGTAGCAACTGCTAGCCCAGTAGGACAAAAAGAAAATTGCAGAGCAGATCACTCGTGACGACCTCAGCAGTAAGGCAACCACACTAAAACTCGGGTGCACACAAAGCGGAGACTAATTGAATGGAGCCTCGCTGATTTTTGCAGAAGATTTTGACATCTAGAAACGGTCCCGACAGAGGGTGTCGTCAACAGGTAAGGAGACACCGGGCACTGAGACATTCTTAGTCGTGAAAAGAAGGTAATTTGTGCCAGTCTGGTTTAAAAAATGTTATGTCTTCTACTGTCAAACGAAAAGCAGACAGAATGGCACTACTCTGGGTCAGTGAGGGTTAAAGACTTTCAGGTAGGAATGCCGACCAGCCCCCTTCCCCTATCCCGAAAAAAAATAAAATACGAAAGCTAAAGCTAATTTGTCTTTTGCTTTGTATATATAATTGACACTGACTTATTCGTATATTTTAAAAGGTGGAAACTAATATTTGGTCTTTAGTTAGCTATAAGTGAAAGTCGACAGACCCTGACCATGTGTTTGTGTTTGTGTACACAAAATTTCGATAGTGTTACTAATTCCAAATACTTCTTGTATTCATAACATTTAACTCATGTTCTCTTAAATGCACTGAACACACTAATGACACAGACTCATTATGCTGTGCACAGCTGTGGATGGTAAAGCAAGGCGACCACAAAGGCTCGCTCCCGTTACAGTGTTTGTACATTAGCTGCTAAGGAAACGGACAGCAGTCAGCTACAACTGAAACTACTGATATGATCAATCAACCGTGGAGGAACAAAACTATCGAGCAGAAAGAGTAGAAACTATGGTGGCTCTGTAGACACAGTCTGCTACTAGCTCAGTATGTTCATGGTACCCCACCCCTACCCCGAAACAAATACAAGCGGCACCCTGATCGCAAACACCCGCCTCTACACTCTGGTGTCGTGTGACGAGGGTGTATGTTGTGTTTTCTGTTTTCTTCTCTCGTCCTGTTGTGTAGTCGCCAGAAGTTCTTAATGCCTCACAAGTTGGTCCACTCATCTGCCTCCATCACCAACTTTCTAGAACATTCCAAGATTGTTGTGTTCTCTGCAGCTTACAGGAGTTTGCAAAGCTTTCAACGCACACAACAAATGAAGTTTGAGTTCAAAGCTCTGAACTGCTTCGATGGATATGTTTCTATAAGTTCTGGTGTGGGTGTGAAAATTTATATGTATGCATAAATACGTGTATAGCAATGTACAGACCCAGAATATAAATTGTTCTCAGCATCACCTACAGCTGGAGTTTCAGTGATGTTTGTCCAATGAAGAACTTAAGACATGATTGACACGTGCAGATAAGGTCAGAGTGTGTATGCTCTTTGTCCAACATATACACTCAAACATGTCTTCTGTGCCCACACGTATCTACACACGCAACAAACACAAGAACTTCCCACCAGACGCTGCTAATGTTTGTTTTGAGGAAACTTTAGAGACGCCATGTTGCGTGACATGATACCACGTGACACACTCACCTGGTCCTCTTTCATGATCACTGAGCGTGGTGATAGCCATGGCTTGTCACCACAAAAGAAACCGAGCTTGGGAACAGTGCTCACCTGGCTTCGTGTGTTTAGTTGTGTGTCGCAGAACTGATCGGGGAAAAATACAATCACTGGTGCTTGCTTACTGAGGCAGAAATTGTGTGTGAGTGTGTGACTCCACCCTTCCCACCCAACATCTGTCAGAAATAATTTACTTAATAATTCATTTAATGAGCGAAGATTACGCAATCTCTCAGTAAAATATTGACACTGTATCGAGATTTGTTTTTTTTCTCTAATTCATTCTTGACAGAAATGTGTCTTCACATCGCACAGAATATACAAACAAATTTGTGCATCAGAGACAAATAAAATATTATTGAGGAACGGACACCAATTAAAAGCTTCAGATGCCAACAAAACAAACAAAGAGTTTTTTTAATCTCGCTCAGAATCACTTTCATCTTTATTTGCTCCATTCGTTCGTGGTGTAAAATTTTGTCAATGCATACAACCGTAGGATAAGTGCTGGACATATGTACACTACATTCAGTTCTGTTTTCGGAGATCCGTATGCACGGTATGTTTTTAACTCTACTAACTGTCAACAGGAAGTCGCAAATTAATATACACACTCTACAACAATTCTACAAACAGCGCGAGGGGTTATGGGAGCAAAGAACAATAACAAAATGTCTGATTGTGCTCAGCGTTGTGGAAAGAATCATGAACTACTTGGAAGGAGGACGTGTTGAAGCAATGTTGACAGGTAAGTGGTTGATAAACCAACAAACATGTATAAAACAGAATTGCCTGCTGTCATGTAGACGTGTTACAAGTGCTGGCTAAACTCTGTCGACAAGAAAACAGACCTTTTACTACAGTGGAACAAGTGGTTCATGGTCTGGACCGCTGGAGGACGAGGACTGGACCACGACATGTAGGAGGTCTTCCTCTCACACGCCAAACCCTCGCTCTTCCTTCCTCTCACTCCATCCATCCCGGACTCTCTCGCACACACACACACACACATATTCATAAACATAAACCTTTCTCTCTCTCACGCACACACAAACTTAAACTTAGTAACATTTTTCTATGGTCACACAACTGGATGCAATTTATATTGACTAAAGCCTCTGTGTGACACTGGACCTGGTCAAAGGGCTAGGATCTGGAGACAAAACCAACAGAGAAGGTTGTGTACGTGCGTGCGTGTGTGTGTCTATGTCTGAGAGAAGGAGAGAGGCAGACGAAGAGGAGAAAACAATGTTTTTCCTGAATCATGGAGTAAGGTGCAGGAGGGTCAGGCCAGGTCATCGTTTCAACTGAGCGATCCCCCTTTGTGAACATGTTATTTATTAACGGGCTTGATCGTGCTTCGAAAACTAAAATTACTACTGCATGAAAACTATAATAATAAAATAAAATCAACGAAATTACCATCACGCAGTATAAAACTTACCATCACAAATTATAAACATGTGAAAGCCTTAAAAAGCCGACTGGTTATTTGGCCTGAAAGATCTGTTCTGAATGAATATTGGAGAATGTATGTGTGCGCGTGCGCGTGCATATGTGTGTGTGTGGACAGGAGGGAGATGAATTATTGTTTATTTGACATAGAATCCGATGGCAAGTCCTGACACTGTACAGTCTGTGTACAGGCTGATGTCAGAGCACGTGCGTGCACAGTCTCATGCGCTGACCACTCGACACACTTCTGACCAGCCAGAAACATATTTAGTTTGAAAACATCTTTTACAGTTTTGTTTTCTGCGAAGTCCTGTCCTCACGTGATGTGGAAAACGTCGTTCATGAGGTAAAGTTTCATGTTTATTTACAGTGAATATAAATGCTAACCTGTGTTTTCCTCTCATCACCCATCGCACCGGCCGTGCGTGTTGTTGTTGTTGTTGTTGTTGTTGTGATGTTTTATCTTACGTTTGGTGCGCATGCCAACTACACTCGCTTCACCGGCTACACGGACATAAACTCTTGTCAGGAGGGAAGCACTGGGGAAACAACTTCGTGGACACGTGAGGTGACGAACGACCTGGTGAGGGTAGTGAGAGGTTCCTCGGCTTCTCGAGTCTCTCCAGGTCCGGCAACTTGTCAGCACATAAACAGTAACACCCACCCCGACATTTTATATCCGTCATGACATTCATCCATCTCTCATCCCTTCCAAAATAAAAAAAAAAAGGGAGAATGAGATGCATCATTCAGCTGAACGAGAAGCAGAATTGACCGATGGCAGTTTCGCTGGAGTTTTGACCCTTGGTGCAAGATGTAACAGTAAATTCTTTTTAAATATGTGTGGGCCTGCGGTGTTTTCATGACAATTACTCTGTATTTTCTAATGTTTTTGGTTTGTATACAAATTTATTTACAGAATTCGCCAAAGTATGTCTTTTTTTTTTTGCTCTTGAAGACATTTTGTTTCCTAAGTCCATAATTGAAAGTTTTAAGAAATTTTTCGCCAAAATCTGTCTTCTACCCCAGTCACCGTGCCAGGCTTTCAATAAACATTCAATGACTAATCAGTCTGCTCGAGAAAGACGACCCACCCGAAACTGGAAAGAGGTCTAAAAAAAGTCAATGGAAGGACAGAAAAATGTCACCAAAACATTCGTACTTGTGAACAGGCAGCGGAACCATGAAAAGTAACAGTTACATGAAACAATCACCAGACTCAGTGCCACCCGTTCCCCACCTTTCCCCACCCCTTGACTTGTCTTCAGCTGCTGGGCTCGACTAGTACCACGGAATGACAGAACGGGAGCACTGGTCGTAGGCGGCGGCCGTGTTGTGGTTGACATCAGCATAGCCGCCATGGCCGCTGCCTAAGGCTGACATAGCATAGTAGGCCGCCTTGGCCGTACCGTAGTCCTGCGCGTGAACGCCGCTCATGCTGCCACAGGATCCCACCACCCCGGGATCCTTGCTGACCACGTGAGTGGCCGGGGACGAGGCTGGCGACAGTGTGTGGTGAGAGCGGAGGCCGCAGGGGGTGGGGTGAGGGGATTCGTTGTAGGCCAGCGCCGCTGCAGCGAAGGGTGAGGCGTGTTTGTCGTGCGGCGAGACGGAGGCCGGTGGGGTCATGCCGTAGGCCTCGGCCAGCCCGGCACACGGCAGCGACAAGGACAACGCCGACGGGTAACGGTAGCCGGACCCTCCTTTCAAGGAGGAGACGGACGAAGAGGAAGAAGAAATGGGAGAGGAGCAGGAGGAAGACAGGGCCATGGCGGAAGAGGCGTGTGAGGAGGGGGAAGAGATGACGATGCTGGGGATGGAGAAAGGAGGGGGCTGGTCTCTGTACTCTCCCCCCGCGGGCGGGGTCAGCAGGCTGCCTGTAACGTCCGGGTACACGTGGTTCACCCTCGGGCCGAGGCCGTGATTGTTGTTGTTATTATTGCTGTTGATGCTGCTGCAGAGGTTGTTGTTGTTGTTGTTGCCGTTGCTGACTGCCGTGTTGTTGCTGCCACTGCCGTTGACCGCGGCGTGGCAGCTGCCACTGGAGCGGATTACCGACTCACGACTTTCGTACAACGAGCGCAGAAACTTGGAAGCCGTCATGGCGTCCACGTCAGCGGTGGAAGCATGCGACCCCACCCACTGGATGGTCGATTTCTTAGCTGCCTGCGCGTGGTAGCTGCTGCTGCTGTGGTGTTGCTACTGTTCATGCTGGTGACGCTGCTGCCAGTCCGCCCTGCCCGAGTCTGGAACCGTCCGGATGTGACGTCATGGACTCGTTGTCAAGGAAAGGTAAGTGACGGTTCATGACAGCCTCCAGCTCCTTGACCGTGTTTGAAGTCACGGGAGGAGGCAGACACCTCCACTGCCGCTCCCTAGGGAGCTGGCTTCGCTGACATTGTCACTATTGCCACCAGCTCCCCTCGGCCACAAGTTGTTATTGTTGTTGTTGGTGTTATTGGCCGGTCGCGCATTGTCCGTAGTGGGACTCTGCACGATGGGTGAAGGCAGGGACCCGCCACTAACTGCTGCTGCTGGCGATGGCGAAGACGAAGGTTTCAGCGATAAATCCTGCGGCGCCGACCCCACGCCCGTCCTCGATGGTGGACTGCGACCGACATCCTTCCCGTTAGGGGAGCTAAGCCTGCTGTCTAGGGGAGAGAACCGGGGACGCCTCGTCCGCTGCCCTTCTCCAAGCCGGCGTCCAGTTCCTCCCGCTTGCGCTTGCGCGGCCGTTCCATCTTCCTCCTGCTGTTCTTGGAGTCCTGGGTCGAGCCGTTCTTTTCTGCGTACTGACCCCCGCTGTCCGTGCCCGTCTCCACCACGTCACTGTCAGACAGACCGTCCGTGTCCCCATCGCCACTGTCCCCGCCGCCAACGCTTCCCAGTCCCACGTGCGACGGCGACCGCGTGGAGAAAATCTTCTGGTTGGATTGAGTCCCTTTGTTGCTGTCTTTATTCTGGTGGTTACTTCCCTTTGTCTTCTCGTCTGTGGTAAGAGAGAGAGGTCGGGTGGGGTGATGTTACGGTCAGTTTGCTAAGTGAATAAAAGGTACGAGCAGATTGTTCTATAATTAGGGGAACAAAATGTAAATAACTGGCTTTGTATATCTTGTCTTTTGTATGACTTGGAAACCTAAGCTAGGATAGTTTACACTTATTTACCAAACATAACTTAGTAATTGAAATGACATTTGAAAAAAAAATACGTTTTATTCCGTCGTCAGCGTGGTCTGATTCTCACCTTTATCTGTCGACGACCCCCGGTCTTTACCCGAACTCTGAGAGGCGGTTGCTGGGCTGGAGGCTCGGGGCTGTGCCGGAGACACTTCGCCACACATCTGCCACATGTTCATCACGCTGTTGCCTTTCTCCACACCACTGCAAGCAGCCAGACAGACACACGTCACACACCTGGCTGCGCCGATGACCGGCCGGACTGCTGACGTCACAATCTCCAAACTAACTGTTACAGCTAAAAGTGTCAACTAACGGAGCTTTCACTGAATATTACACGCGACAATAAGGGTTAAGCTGTTGATTATGTTTAAAATAACTTGGTGATCTTGTGCTAGCCCCCCACCGTGGCCCTCAACACTAAACAAACATGCACTTAGTGTCGGCATGATTTGACCCCTGACCTCAGCACGTAGTTGATAGACAGGATGTTCTGATCGTCGGCGTTTTTGCCGTTGAGAAGCGTCGTGGCGCAGGTCTGGATCCACACGTAGCCGCCTTGCCGGTTGAGTAGCCGATAGTAGTCGGTCATAGCCTGGCCTTTGGTCAGCACTGGACAACACAGGTGAGAAGGCTTTTGAACGGTCAGTCTGTTAGGCCGGTACGATAGAAAATCAGTGAAGAAGCTGTTCGCGGTCAATGACAAGCCCATACCATGGATGACAACATCCACACACACACCAACACACACACACACACCAACACACACATATGTAGGCTATATATAGCGACTGACCATTGACGTGTGCCTGCCTCAGGTTGGCTATGTCCCCCGCGTGACACATATCATACAACGACCTGTTGGTCATGTCCTCTGCCGACAGGTCCATGAAGTCCGAGACGCTGAGAAGACAAATAAAATACCACGTGACCTGATGTAGTCTATCAACGCTGATAAAATATAAGTGTGCCGCCTTTATATATATACACACACAAACTGCCTGACATTTTGAAGTAACGTAACCAGATCACCTGTAAAAAGTGTCATGGTGTGTGAAAAGTGACAAACTATGTGAAGAGTGCCATGTGAAGTGAAGTGTGAAGAGAGAGAGACTGGAGTAGCCATGATGCTCAGTACAGTGTGAGTGTGGCGCGTGAGGCGAGGGCAAAGGTCGGACACTCACAGCGACTCGCAGAAGGTGACGGTGAAGTCCGGCGCCATGCGGGTGATGAAGGTGTCGTGCTCCAGCCGCAGCTCCGTCACCGTGGGCGGGGGTAGAGCGATGGCCACCCCCACCAGGCCCAGCACAGGTGCACCGCACTTCCGTCCCAGTCCCATCGTCATCTGCGGCCGCAACTGGCCGAGCACGTGGACTACCTGCAGTGAAACACACGGTTATACACGAAAGACAAAAAAATAAATAAATAAAATTAAATAAATAAATCATCGCTGTACGGTAATCAATTACCATTTTAAATATCGAAACTACGGAACATCAAAATCTTGTAAGGAGAAGACTGCATCTATTTATGAAATATAAATTAATATTTAACCGAAGTTAGGTTTATGTGTTTAAACTATGCTTAGAATCTGAGAGTCTGAACAGATAAAAAAAAGTCTCTTAAAAAAAAACCCGAAGGAGAGCTAAAACCAGGCTAAAAAAATGTAATCAAGTCAAGTGCATAAAAACACAAAGTGAAGGACACCGTGGCTGTTGTCAAGACCGGTTAGCTGAGATCAGCCAAGCATGAAGCAGGAAAGAAGCATAGAGGTGCGTCACACGAAGGTCGAGTCTAGTGCAAGAAGGAGAAACTGGAAAACGGTTTGTATTAACGTTCATCAGGGTCCTGAGAGACAGACAAGAGTTTAAAGGTTGAAGTTAGACTACATAGTGGTAAGACAGCGTCACACTAGACAGTAAGTAGAAAGCGTCAGGTGGGAGAGTGAGCAGCAAGCGTCAGGTTGAAAAGTCCTCAGAAAAAGTCCGAAAGGGTTAGCCCGGAGACACCACAAGACAGACAACCAGTGCGGTTCATGGGGTCAGTGACGTCACACTAACCCGGTAACCAGAGCTCTTGACGTGCACGCCTCTCTTGGTCAGCGTGGATTTCATACGCAGACAGAAAGAACGATCGCAGCCTTTCTTGGGGTTGGGGTTCATCACGTAGCCTGACAAGACAAAACGTCACACAGTCTCACTATTTGTCTACATGGCACGGTCAATGCATAATTCAGAAACTCTTTCCTAGAGAGAAAATCTCCAGAAAAACAAACAAATGATGTTCAAACATCGTTCAACATTCGTCGAGCATAAACATAACTTAACTCATTTCTAATTTGTGTCATACAAAAATTTGCAAAGAACTAGAAAATCTGACATTCACAATATTAGTTTTCTGCAGCTTGTGAGTCCAGGGTTAATCACCTTGGTGTCTAAAGAAAAAGACTGTCAAGTACTAACCTCTGAGGTCGTGTCCTGGTGGGGTCATGCAGCGAGTTGTGCCCCCTGATGACGGCGACCCTTCGTCTGAAGAACCCGGAGAAGACAGACCGCTTGACGACCCTACAACGTAACAAGCACGTAGAAGGTATGTCACCACGTAAGTTAGTTTACAGACGGAGCGTTCTATACATGTAGCCATAAAATGTTGTGGGTATAACAACAACCTAAACACCCAACCCACTTTCGCAAAAAAAAAAAAAAATAAATAAATAAATAAAAAATAAAAATCTGCGAACATTGGTACTACCACACGTAATGGGAGTATTACCGCTACAACATAACAAATTCCGTTAGAGGTACCACGTGTAACGCGATTTGTGACGTTTATTCCCTCAAAAAGAAGCCAAAGTTTGTAACTCACCCTGAGGCAGACACAGCCCAGATGCTCGGCGAGTTCCGGATGGTCCTGCTGGTGGACATAGTCAAATATACTGCTCCCCGCCATTTCAACCTTCACAAACCAGAGGAAAAAAATTACAAAACTTCACATGCAGGTTGAAATTCAAATTTTTCGGAAACTGTCCACATACAAATGTTTATTCTTTTAACGGTGAGAAGGTGTGGAAATTTCTGTAACCACTGGACTTACACACCCAGACGTTAAAACAGATAAACATAGACATCTACCTATATAAACAACAACAAAGGTATATATATATAAAGTTTTTATATGTTTATATACAACCAGCGTTTATGTTTGAGCTGATTGCACTTTGGTGAATGTGCATTAATGAAGAGTATGAAAGTTGTAAAAAAGAAGAAAGAGAAGTGTGTCGAAACACCGACAAACAATGGTTACTAATGAGTACTTCGTGTTACAAATACGATATATCAACATTTAGAACACATCTGTGTGCTGCGGAGAGAACAAAGCAACAAGTGTTACAAAATATTCATGCATTATGTTTGCATTTCAATGATTTCAAAATTTGAAAATTTGAAAAATTTAAATGTTCTATTTTATATTATGTCAAGACAACCTCAACTAATCCTTTCTTAGAATATGTTTCAATACACTTGTGCTCATCTGTTTAACTCCTTGGTCGACTCATTCGAAGCACAGAACAAGGTGAAAAGCTTTCTCATTTCTCTCTCAGTGACCCCTAGGCCAACATGAAGGGTGGGGACAACAGCTAAACCGACATAAGAGAAAACTGATTACAACAAGGATGAAAGCAGCAATGAAAGGTATCAGATAACCTCTTGCACTTGTCTTTTTTCCCATTATCTTTTTTTTTTAAAAAAAAATCCATCATGAAGAAACCGTTGCGCAACAAAAAAGGAGAGACATAAATATAGCTGTAACAATAAAATATTTTTTATTTACATAGGAATTTTTTATTTGATTTTATCATAAAGCAACTTCCGCCCACGCTAGACCTTCAAAGTTTAATCTCCATGATTCGGTGAGACAATGCCTTGAGCCTGTGTCTACAAACGTGGTTTGGCCGAGAGGAGAGATAAACATCTCAACATCACAGGATGCAGTGACTTACTTACTTGTCCTGCTTTACATCAGCCTGCTTGTCATGTAAGGATGTTTGCAACTTCCTTCCATCATTTTATATATACACACGAAGCTGGATGATGGAAGCCCCGGTAAATAAACTCCCAACATTTGAAACTGAGATTTTTAATATCATAAATCACTAGGTATCCCAGGTCTTGTAAAACTGAGAAATGATAATTTTAAAAGTGAGTATGAAGGATACATGTATGAAAATATCCAAATATTATCAGAATATTCCGTAATCAAAATAATTATTATAAAATTTTACGGAACGATATATCTTCCAATACCGAAATGTGAATGATTTTTTTTTTTTTTGTTCGCATTAACTATTCCAGTGTATTGTATTCCCTGTTGACATTGGATTTCTGTGAACATTGTTGGAATACTAATGTTCAAAGGTGTATAAGAGAGCTTGACTACAGAAAAGAATTAAGGGAACAAACAATGAAAAAATTCTTTACTCTGAACGGCGTGTAGGCCAGGAGATACATTTTAATCAACCCTCCTCTATCAAGCCAAGTAATGAATGCTTTCCTGATTAAGATTGGAGTAGCCATCAGTGAGTAACAGCTAAGTTCCGGAGACCATCTTCTGATTCTGCTTGATGTATGGTTCACAAGATCTCTCATCTGCTTTTTTTTTTCTGTCTCTCTCTCCTGGTAAGTAATCCGCCAGTTCCATCGTAAAGTTATTACAATGCCAGCCTGTCTTTTTTGTGTTGCAATGACCTTAAAGATGCTTGTTGTAAGCAGAGGACTGATTGCAGCCGGGTGGCCAGGGTGTGGGGTCAGTCAAAACAAACAGCGCATCTTGAATTACCGCTGACAGGCGCAAGGCGCGAGGCCGGGGCAGCGGAAGGACCGCCAGCCAGGCTGTGACTGACGTCCCAATCGCTGGTCACCCTCGGGGCCCCGGCCACAATTAGGCCCCTGTCAAGGGCAGGCCCTGCTCCGGCCAGGGCTGTCGACTGTCCAGGCAGGGAAGCTCGAGGTGGGGGGGAAGTGGGCACTGGGAGGTAGGTCCCCCCGGACAATTAATCCTTTCTTGTCAGCGCCACCAATGAAGTCTGTCCCTCCGTGGCTTCTACCCCGGCCACCCTTCGGCTTCATTTGGTGCCCCTCCCTGGGGAACCATAAAGTGTGCTCCGTCAATTTTTCCTCATCTTTTCTTTAAAAGCCGACGGCACGATGTGCCGTGTATTTTAAAGGGTCCTTGCCCCCCCCTAAGGGTCCTGCGCTCCTGCTACAACCAAATTTTGTGCCAATAATTTTGCCGGTGGGAGTGGGGACAGGAGGGAACGAGGAAGGGAGACGACCGAGTGAAGAAGGGAGAGCATCGGCAGCCTTGCCAAGAAAAGAGTGCGGGCTCGGCGTTGGAATTTGATTAACTTAAATTCAAATGACCTCACGACTGGTAATCCCATTTAACCCCAAGATGGATGGCCCGACCGCTGTCGCTTTCAATGGCTCCTCCCTTCAATTTGCTCACTCGAAACATATGAAATTGTTGAGATCCGTCATCGTAAATTTGAAGGTGATTACCTAAGCCACTCCATTTGCCTTTCATACCGAAGACTTGCTCTTTAGATGCGGGGCACGGCAGGGGAAACAATCATCGTGCTTCTCTTCTTGCTGTGATTATTGCCGTCGTATTATTCAATAGTGCCGAGTGTGATTAAGTCCGGGCATTTGTCCAGTTAATCGCCAACAACGACCGAAGACTTCAAAAGGCATACTTTAACGAAATTTCAGGAGCCGAAACTCAAATTTCATGCGCAAGTTGAAATCGAAACTTTAAGGAAATTCGAGAAAACTTGGAAGTCCGCGCCGAATGGCGTTGCCAGCGCGCCTTGCTTGCCATCAGTGTGAGTGCAGAGAGAGAGAGAGGTCACTGAGAGAGACATGAAATGTGTGCAAATGGGCCGTCACCCAAATGCGTTATGTAGCTCAAGCTTTCTGCTATTCCCTCTGTACTGAACAGTAAAATGTTTTTATTGAGATGGAGTAAACAGTACTGTACTTGGAACGCCAGTTTCATTACTTTTTATTCGAACAAGTTCTCATCGTTACTAGTAGTAGTAGTGGGGGAGTCTTCTTATGAACTACATTTGTTATATACATAATTTAAAATTTTATATACACATAAATGTATATATATATATATATTATACACAAAATACACATTCATTTTTTGTAACTGAGGTAATCAAGGGAAAAGTGCGAACCGCAAGTCCGTAGTGGCGGTGTTGAGCATTTTCCTTCCAATGAGTAAGATTCTATGAGGACGTGCCATATCCGAACTGAATTCTGGGACGGAGGCAACATCTTCACGATAACTACTTCACGTAATCAAGTGTACGTGAAATGTACGTCAAAAAGCCGTGACCAACCCGTTCTGAAAACGAGAAGGTAGGTTGATTCTTCTGATAGGAAATTAGAGATGAGTGCCCAGAGAAAGGCCCCATTGACCGGTCCTGATCATCAGGTGCCAGATCCAGGTAGCAGATGGAGCGCTTGTTAATGAAACTATCTGTTGTAATTATTTATTGCATTATTCTGACCGCTGTTGCCCGTAATGCCAAATAACAAAAGTTCGCATGACAATTGCTGTGCTTCTGCCTCTGGACCACAAATTTTGTTCCCTAAACGTCCCAGTAAAAGGAAAAATGTCGGAAACCTGATTTCCCCCTTCCTCTCCAAAAGTCCCAGTGAAGACAGCTTCCCCCGGAAGTGTGACCTCAGAGATCTTGATACAACACTCGAGATAGTCGTCAAATATATTAGATAAGTTTAGCTTACACTGTATAGTGTCAGGGACTCCATTGCACGGTGGTTAGGTTTTGGGGAGTCGGGAGAATCACCTACCGAGCCATCCAACAAACCTGAAGTCAGCAGTCCAGTCCTTTCAGTCCCTGTAATGTTTATACCAAGAGTATACCGCCACGGCACGCGTACTTTCAGATTGAGAGATAGGCAAAGTTGATCTTGCGGCATCTCCAGATGGAAGATAAAGATACAATGGAGCTCAGGATGAATAATTTAAGGCGGTATTTGTCCTAGAGCGCAGGAAGTTTCCTACTAAATGTGTCATAAAAGCCTCCAGACGCATATCTCAAGGTCTGTCATAAAAAAGGACGAGAGCTTATCACGAGGTATTTATACATGCGTTGGTCTCACGAGACAGCGACTTGTCACAGTGTTTGTCGCTCGGCAAGACAAACTTCTCTGGTCCGGCCATAAAATACAGGATGGTTTCAGCCACACAACAGTCAGCTAGAGTCCCACAACTGACAAAGAAACAGTGGTAGGTCTACAACACATCACGTGACTACTATACCAGTACTATGTCTATCATACAACAGGCAACATTACAGGTGCTGGTTCAAATCCCTGTCGAACAAGTTGGAGGCTGGTCAAACCCATTCTGTTGCAAAGCTTAATTAAGACACGAGAAACTCCAAGTGGATTTAATTATTCTGCACCCATCACAGACTCGACATGAATTCCAGCCCTGGACTAACGAATAATTTTTAAAAAAAAACAAAGAGAGACATGGAGGTGGACAGAGCAAGCCACTCACCTGTGAGAGCCCGAGATATATGGACACAGTTTCGGATATGTACAAAAATCGTCCATCGTTTCCCAGGATGAAGGCGAAACCATCGAGAGACTGCAATAAGAAGACATACGGATAGTTTACTTATTTTTCGCTTTGAATCAACACTCTCTCTCTCTCACTCATTCTAAAAAGGGATGAGAGGAGATGGGTGTACACACACGCTCCTCCCACACTTACAAAATTAGCTCTGTTTAGCATGTGAAGATGATTGCATTTTCAAACACTTTTTGCTGTGGATTTTATCCCTTCACCTCCCTTTCACCAAACGATACATCATCCAAAATCAACGCCGTGGGTAAACTCTTTATACAGAATGTAGAACTTGCAAAAGCAAGATAGTTTTTCGTTTTGGTTTTTTTTTTTCACTCCTTGGGGACGTCTGCACAGAACCTTTAACTCTCAACTTCAAAATAAAACCAGTAAAATGCCAGCCGTTACACAAAATTGCAAAGAAATACTGAAAAAAATGTCGTACACAAATAAATAAAATTTAAAAACAATAAAAAAATAAAATATAACAACTTGGAACGCACTTCGCCACATGGTCTATGGAACACTCTGGGCATTCAGTGTCCAATGTGCATTTTTATGACCCCAAAAGCTCACTCAAACAAATAGGTTTAGTCTTCCAAAGAGTAATTACTCATTATCCTAACATTAACATGTAAGATGTTAGAAAATGTCTAAGTGCCAATATACGGTCAGAATTCTCATACACACTTTGTTTACATCTGAAATAATCATTGACATTAATTACTTTCTGAAAGGTTAGGTCTGTCCAATAATTTCCAAAGAAGCTATTTTTATGGAACAAAAAAAGTTATTAAAATTTTTGTCAATCGCAGCTTAAGATCCTGTAAATAGAAAACATGGTATGATTGCAGGGTGTACATAGTTGAAGTGGACTAGGAGTAAACAATATGTAGACAAGACATAATGTAATGAAACTAAAGTGGACATAGGCTGAAAGTCTGTTATACATAATTGCAGTAGAATTAATTATTTCAGTGTTCACACAAATAATCTTCCCACACAAGACAGCAGTGAATCCGTCCACTGACAGCAGAATGTTGTTGTACAGACGGAAACATAGACGGAAGCACCGCACCCAGTCATAGTGCAAAGTGTTTCTTAACAAAGTCACCTGAATACCGGTCTCTTGATCATTTACGATAATCTTATTGTAATCCAGCAGGCAGCAGGAAGAAACTGTTTAAGTGAATAGATCAGTTTAACGACCAGTTGTCAGCCTGTTAGTTGGACAGATCGTGCAAAAGCGCAAACACTTTACCGCCGCTCGCTAATCTCCGCCATTTTTGGGCCACGCGCGCCGATGGCCGTTAGCGGAGGTATTTCGTCTGTCCAAACAGTCAGTAATTTCTTCCAATATTTGCCCAGCAAACGTCTTGTGGTGTCACACTGCAGTTAGGTCTCCACCCGCCCCTTCCCTAGAACAAAAACACGCGCTGGCGAAATAACTCCGAACATGGCCGACCATCGTCGTCTTGCTCTCGAGTCGACGTCTTGGTGATGGTGATGCTGCTGTTGCTGTCCACGTCGCTTTAGCTAAGGATGATTGGACAGTGGATCATTGGTTTACCGAGAAACCGTCAACAGACGAGAAAATGACAGTGGTCAAGATTAATTGATTAACTTGATGTTCCAAAAAAAAAAAAAAAAAAAACAAAAAAAACAAACAAACAAACAAACAAAACCCACCAACCAAACAAACAATCAATCAATTAAACAAACAAACAACAAAAACAGACAAACAACAAAAACAGACAATCAAACAAACAACAAAAACAGACAATCAATCAAACAAACAAGCGCGCGGACACACACACCTGTAAACAAATAAATCTTTATTTACAATCCCAACTCGCTATCTCTCAACCATTCGTCCAACACAAATGTTGGGAGGAGAGCGAGGATGGTGACACAGGGTAAACAATCCCTAAATAAGAATAAATAGGAAATCTGTTCTGCTACAAAGTCAGGCGAGAAGTGAGGTTGGCCGAGATAAATATATATAAGATATTATACATATAAACACATACACAGACAGTCTTAATGTCAGTATACAGACAGCTGTTATTCAGTCCTCCACTCCATAGTACGACAAATACAATAAGATGTGACAAACTTTTCTCGGGGATTGCCGTTAGTTTCCTTAGTCTCTCAAGTATCCCGAATGTTGACAGACGCCAGTCCGTTGTAGCTACTGGCCGCGAGGACAAATATCTGCACAAGGACTCGAACTGTTGTCGACCTGTAAGGAGTCTGATTATTCATCGTCGTCGATGAAAGACACAGTGGTGGGACACACTGTGTGTTGATGCAGGCAGAAGTGTTTCCTTTCTGCTCTCGGCATCCACAACACCCATCGAGGGGGAGGGAGAGAGAAAGCAAGTGAACAAACGAGACGTGAAGTGAACAAGGGAGGAAGAATAGATTACGCAAATTGTGTTTACTTTTATTTTAAGGCAGACACCCGTGAACATCGTGATCTCGTGTTTCCTGGGTGTCCGCGTGAAATAGGGTGGCGGCGGCGGTGGTGGAAAAGGAGTCAACATGGCAGGGTGCCTCTCTTCAGGTTCAACTCCCCTGTCCCGAAAGAAATTTTTTTTTTGTTTTTTTTGTTGTAAGTATACCTTACCTGCTTCTGCTGATTTGAAAGCAAGGTTTCACTTAACCCCTGAGGGTCAAGGTCCTGGAAGTCACGCTTCAGAGGCTGCGACCTTCATTGGGGATGTTTGGGGGAAGAAAACAGCTACAGGGCAGACCAACAAACCTGAAGTCAGCAGGTTCGTAACCTTGTACAACCCTGCACCTTTCATAACAAGAGGGTGCAGGGATGACACACGTGCTTCCAGATTGAAAGATACGGGAGGTTGCTCATGCTGCATCTCCAGATGAAAGATCAAGACCTCATGGAGCCTAGGATGAATAATTTAAGCTGGTATTTTTCCTAAAGCGCAGGAAGTTCGCCTCTAAATCGGCCATTAAAAGCAAGATGCATCTCTCAATGTCTGTCATAAAAAGGACGAGAGCTTATCACAAGGTCTCCGGCGTGTTTATACATGCGTTGGTCTCACGAGACAGCGACTTGTGCCAGTGTTTGTCAAAGTGTTGTAATACAAAACACTTTTTTTTTCGTAAGTCTAAATTATAAGATTCTCTGAGGAGATAGTAATCCTCTAACTATATTTAACATCCTTTTTATGCATATTCGTGGTATCAGTATGTAGAAAGTTGTTATTCAAATACTTTTATAGATATAAGTACACAACCACCCACTCACTCCATTACACTTATTCATTAACTTAGTTTTAAATTAAACGATTTCATGAACTTGTTGCACTAATCTCTATCAATGTTACCGAATCTCACAGTAAAAAAGGCTAATTTGCAATTGTTTTTGTTTATTATATCGTAATGCGAGGTCCTTTCATAACGAAAGAGATGACATCTTCGCTGATTGAAAGATTAATGCCGTGGAAGATATTTTAGCATTTTTCTTAGAAAGAGAAAGCAAACTGTCCATCATGAACAAAACGCCAACGGCAACTTCATCTTGCGTGTCTTGCCATCAGACAAGACCGCATCACCACCGCAGGGTTCGAACTGCACGTGCAATCGTGAGATCTGTTTCAACCGTTCCTAGTCAAACGCTCCTTTCTCGGCGTCCACGTCTCCACATTGTCGAGTGGCTGTCGGTCCATTGATAAGCAAAAAATTAAGACCTAGAGCAGTGTGATTAGGGATCAATGCTTTGAGACGTGTGGGTTATAAAATAGAAACTCGATCAAAAATAAGGATAAAGAAGGGAGGGAAGTAGAGCTAAAGAGTTTCTGTGTACTTAGGTAAGCAACATTTAAAGACCGTCCCCAGTGGTGACACTGTGGTGTGTGAACAACAGGGCTTTGCTGATCACTGTTATCAATGCATCAAAAAAGTTTTAAAAAATTGTAAGGTTAATAGGCACTTTCCTTTAGCAAAACAGGATGGAAGGTCAGTCAAGTTTTTAAAGGATATGAAGAAAGAAGTAGGTTTTTGTATTAACATGTGACAAAATCAACCAAGTCTGTAACAGAGGAAAACGTGAAGAACACAGCAAAAGAAATTCAGTGGAAAAAAAAAACAGGTCGTGAAATAAGTCAGCTTTGATAGTGGCAGACAAGGAGGAGTAAACATGGTCAAGCGTCAGCTGGAGTACACTCCACAAGTAACGGAGTCATGTTGTGTCCACCCATTCTTATCCATTTATAAAGCAAGGAAAAAAACTTCAGAATTTACACTGTAAATTCGTAACAGTGTAAATGCGTTGTAATGTAAATTCAAAGCAAACATACAAATGCTCGAATGTTGTGGCATGAAAAGGATGGGAAGGCAGCGGATGAATAAAAAAGTAAAAAAGTGAAAACAAAGGCTTTTTGTATAACGGGATAACAAGTGGGAACAAGAGGTGTCAACTGGGGTCTAATACAAACTCAGAACATTGCTGTTACACAAATACAAACACTATCCAGAAAAAAAGCATTCAGGTGTGAGCAGTGTGGCACATAGAAACAGAAACCACCAGGGTTGGCCAATGTCGCCCTTGATAAGAGATCTCCCTTGTGACCAAAATAAAAATTCGTCTTGACATGTGTACTGCCACTAAACCAGTATTTACAAACCTTATGATTAAGTTTACTGAAGAAGTGTACCAGTCAAAAATACAGAGGACATCAAGGAATGTTTTACTGTCTGTGGCAAAGAATCATGCTTTAGAGGCAGCCCATGTCTCCATCCACTTATCCAACTTGGAGATGCGCTACTACACATGCGTTTGTCCACGTGCAAGTGCTATGCGTAGTCTGCTTACTAGCTGCGAGTGGCTCACACGTGAAGGCGTGAGGGAGGAAGTCATTTGCATGGTAACAAAGGAGAGAGAGAGGAGAAAAAAAAAAACCCTCCCGACAAGACCAAAATAGTCAGTTGGTTTCGCAGCACGGGGTCCGTAACAGCACGACAGGAATGCCTTTTCTGCCGGCCTTTTGTTGGCCGCTGGAAGCTCCCGCCCATAATTTGCTCATCGGAGCTGAGTTACAGGCCAGCAAATTGCCCCGAGACGTCGTTGCAAGCAGCCATTGAATATGACAAACATTGTTTCTCGGTGTTTCTCTGCTTCTCCGCCATCCTCCTCGCACGCTCCAACGACTTTTGCTGCGGAAGCACCTCTGGCCGTAAAGACGCTGATCGATGGAAGAGCGAAAAACAGCAGACGACGAAAAGGTGAATTTCTTTTATCGGTTGAGGGTAGGGGAAGGAGTGGTCGGGTTTCCATCAATAGCTTGTCAGATGGAATATCGAAAGTCACAAACAAAAGTGAACAAGCAAACAGCAGCCGACCATTTCTCAGAGACTGGTCGTCCAAGTTTTGCAGACGGCAAATCTGGGTGAATTACCTCCCGTTATTTTCCTTCCTTCCTTCCGTCCTTCCTCTTGCCTCCGGTTCTTTCACTCGAGCATCTCTTACAGTCACCTTCATCCACGAGGTTCCTGTCTTTCGAACTCTTCGACCTTTCCGTCTGTCCCCGCATCTCCGGCGCTGGCCACAATTTCCAGGGGCCATAAAGCTTCAATGGGGAACAAGTAGGAGAGAAATTAATTCATCGTGGAGCCAGCGAACAATAACGACCCGCTAAAAATTTGATTATTGGCCTAATTAGGGTACGTCTCCAGCGAGACGATCAATCAAAGACATAATACTAACGCCATCCACGGGGGCGGACACAGTTATTAATGTAGCTGAGAGGAGAGAGAGAGAAAGGGGAGAGAACTTGACCGCCTTCTCGCGAGTTGCGGCCCACAGTCGGAGGGGCCTCGCAGATTGAGGCTGAGCCGAGGAGGAAACAGCGGCAGCGAGAGCGGGGGAAACCGAGAGGACCACGCATGCGCATCACGTAGTGATCCCCCGAGACCCGGCTGGCAAAACTGTTTCTCGCAATTTAACAAATTGAATATCAATGCATCAGAGCTATGGTGCTGCCCCCTGTCACCTTCCGATGTGAACCACAGGAAAAGGAAAATTTCCGCTTTCTTCTTCCACACAACCACCCACCTCCACCACCCACCACCTTCTTTTTTTTTTATCTCCTGCCTTTTTTTCTTTTTTTTTTCTTTCCTTACTTTGAAACTTTTTTCTCGTATATGTATACCCTTAAATTTTGTTCCACACGCGTGTCTGCTGAAATAGCTTCCCTGGGTCTGAGGGCGTGTTTCAAATGGAATTTATTTATCATCCTTCGTTCCTTCTTTAGTCTGCATCTGTTGTCTGTTTTATTTATTTAATTGCACTTTGTTTTAAGTAGGAAAGACAACAGTACAGGGCAGTACAGCTCTTCGCGCCATCCGGAAGACAGGACAGCTTGAGGTTCGCTTTAGGCACCATCAAAGGAATCCTTTCTGATTTTTGAGCCCACGCAGCCATTATTTTCTTCGTCTTATAAGTTTTGAGATACGTTGAAGAAGGCCAATAGTAAATTTTATATCGTTAGTAACTTCCATACCCTCCCACCCCACCCCACCCATACAAGTCAACTTTCGGGGAATTTTCCAAAGCAAGTTCTATGATAATTACAGCTCTCAAAGTGAAAGTGAAGAGCTTGGGTTCAAGTCTCTGATATGAACTACGTAATCACGTCTGACAATTGTTTCCAGCCCCTGTCACTCTTGCGGCCACCGCGTGCCATAAAGTGGCCTCCCTTGACGCGGCGCTCGCCTCCTGCAAATCCTGGCCTCATCCCTACGTCATCAATATGCAGATGAGGAGGCCTGTAAACCAGACTTAGAAAAGCATCGGCTCGCCCTGCCAGGCTGCACTAACCCCCGACACAAGGAACCTGTGTGAATCTTATTAACAGCGTCCCGAGCTGTTCCTCCCGAAATGCTTCCGTTACAAAGTCTGCGTAGGTGGCGGTAACAATCATACATAAGCACATCAACATTAAAAACACTTCTTCACTTTGGTTTCACAAATAATCGACATCATACAGGTAAACCCCTCGTACAAGTTTTTAAAGCCATTTTTAGTGAATCTGATAAAATTTGAAAGCAACGGAAATGAGGCATTGGATTAAAAGGACATCGCTTATAATAATAATAATAATAATATAATAATAATAATAATAATAATAATAATAATAATAATAATAATAATAATTCGTTTCTATTAATTAGCGCTTGTGAACTTCTTTCTTTCAATATTTCTGCGAAATCTCTCTCTCTCTGTATTGTTCAGTTACATTGCTCCATATTGTATCGATGTAGATAAACTTACCTGCAGAATATGAGTTCCGTGATGAGATTCAAACAGATCGAGGGCGACTGATGAGTTACCCCGTCGTCGAGGAGGTCCTGCTGATGGAGAAGAGGCATTCAACAACCATTCAGTTTAGGTCTGTCTCACGTAATATTCAAAATTTCTGCATGGAAGCCTAATTATATAATTAAAATGATACAAAAATCACACATTTTATCTCAAAATGAAGTTCTCCAGAGCATAGAAACAAAATTAAATCCTGTGATACCTCAGAGAAAAGGTGAAATCAAGCACACTCGAGCATAATAGGCAATATTTGCAAACGTGCCGCGGTAATCTATTCTACTTTCTCCAGTCGACAGACGAAGCTTAATGGACTTGACAAAAATGTGCCAGACCTTTCTAATCAGATCACATCTCGCTCGAGGATCACGACTGATCTTGTTTTGAACATAATACTTCAAGTGGAACCGCTATTCTAGTTTTGAGTGTGAAAAATATTCAGAATTTATGAACGAATGTTATTACTTTTATCACCCTCCACCAGCCTAACACATCCGGGGTGGTTTTACTACACAATATAATAACATGATAGCAACACAAAAATATTGATAGTAAAATATATTATTAATAAATATAAATTATTATAAATGTATAAACTCATTGCTTCAACGTCAACAAAACAAAAACAAAAACAAACAAACAAAAAAAAAAAGAAAAAAAACAAAAAAAAAAAAAAAAAAAAAGAAAAAAAAGAAAAGAAAAAAGTCAGAATTATAAATGGTTAAATTCTCTGTCTACTCTGTGTATATTTATTTTGTTTTCTGGAGTGCGAGCGCGCGTATAATTGTATGTGTGTTTGCGCGCGCGCACAGGTGAATCCTACTCGCATACAAGGTGTGAGGTGCGATGCCCTGAAGTTACAAAGAGGTGGCGCTGCTGTACAGGAACCCGGGGTTTAAACATCGCCCATTATCTGTGGTCTTTACATCAGACGTTGTTCCGCGACAGGGAAACTGCGTCAGAGTGGATGAGGGCGATGGTGGGGCTGCGGGGTGCGGGGGAGCCACGGGAGGAGCAGAGATCGCCGAAGGGGCTGGTAGGGGGCGAAATTCAATCATGGGGAGATAAGCTCGGGCATGATAGGCAAAATTTACTGATTAAGATGTGACATTTATTGCATCACGCCGTATTAGCTGGTCTCACAGTCCTTCCGCCTGCTGATCGCCCCAGCGAATTGGGAGCGATCTCGGGGACAGAGTTATGGTGAATTAATAAAGCGCTAAAAAGTATTTTCCAGGCAAACTAAACCCGATAAACAGACAATGGGGTTTTCTCGATAGTTTTCATTTTCCCTCGTGTGGCCGTTTTTCTATTCCTCTAGCCCACGGTGGCGATTGAATGGGAGATGCTGTGGGTTCAATGCAGTCCGAATAACGAGCATGCTCATTGCTTCATTTCAAATCCTCGAACAAGATTGCCCGATCCCCAGCCATCGGTCAGCTTCGGGAAAACAGCAGTCTGTAATGAAATGAGAATGAAGCGCTTACCCACGCACGCACACATACACACACAACTCTATACACAGATTTGCTGGAGAGAAACTTTCTTTACAGTTAATGTTCTGAGTAATCGAGGCTAGGTAGAATACAATTCTTTGCAAAATCTTGGCTTTAAATAAATATTTTGGTTCATCTGTTCAAATGGTTGTAATCAAAAATGCTTTCAGCTCCATGCAGAACTTTAGGGAGTGAAACGTGTAAACAACTGTTTACTCATCAGACCTCAGGGTAGAAAACCCGAGATGGTCTAGAATACAGATTTCAAAGCCAAGGGGAGATAAGTGACAGGTCAAGAAACACTACAATGACCTCAAATAATAGCCAGACGAGAAAATTAAACTGCGGACGGTGGATCAGCTCGCGGCAATGTGTTTTTCAAGGCGACAGGCAGATGTTAAATTAATACCAGGGGTTTTCTCTTTATTGTTATTTGATGATGATGCTTCAAACTGTACGGTCATAACCTCAAGGGAGATTACCAGCTTTGGAGAAAAACTCACAAGAAGGCAACATTTTGCTTGAGGCTACACCAAGTCTCGTCGACCGACATTGTGAATTATGTTTTAAAAACAGCAAAGACTGTAGCCAGAAGTTTAAAAGATAACTCTTTAAGAGAATTGGAAGTTAATTAGAATTAGAAGAGTTGCAATTTAATGCAAGAAGGACCACTGCCTGACAGCTTGTTAGCATTGACAACTGATGTCTACATTTCTAGAGGTCATAAATGTGAAGCAGTTGAAGGCGTTGGGGAAGATTTAACAAAGATGAAATTTAACTTTAAGAGTCAGTCTGACGGAGAACAGACAATAGGTGAGGGTACGGATTTGAATGGAAGTGGCACAGAATGTGGTTTCTTACATTTATGAGGGATGGCTGCTAATTAAAAAAACAGTGCTGAATAGAGCTCTTTCATTTGGCGAATTATATTCTTTATATTATGCCCGAATAAGTTTATTTTATGCCTGAATGTTTTCAATAACATTGAAGTCCTATTGTTTTTGGTTATTGAAAGCAGAACAGGTTTTGTGAAAATGTAAACAAATACAAACAATAGCAGACTATTAATCAACCTGTAGATAAAAGTTGTGTGTAGTTTTCTTGACAACAGCTTTGTTTTAGACGCTCCCCCTATTTTATTCCTCAAACAATACTGTGGCAAACAGTGCATAACAAAATTGTTAAAAAAAAGACAGAGTTAGGATTTCAAAGATTTGATGCTTTGTCAATGTTTAAAATTACAAAGAATGAAAAATCAATCATTAACATCTTCTGCAGCGAGTAACCGTTTAACACATCCAGCTTCTTCCTCACATTGCATTTTTTTTTTTTTTTTTTTTTTACATATCTTAAATACTCTATCACTTTTTAACAAAATTCTGTCTTTCAATGCACAGTCCGTATCTGACTTGTGACGCAGAGGTGAATCCAATAAAATTATTAAAAATAAAATATATATCCTTCGCACTATTTCTAGTCGCCCACAAGACTTATGTTGTTGCAAACGGTAGTCGGGATGGGTGTGAAGACTATAAAGATAAGCATGTACAATCTTGAGTGCTGCAGCAGTTCCCAAATACGACCCACGCCAGACACGAAATTATTTCTTTATTTCACCAGGAATGGATCGCACTCCGACCAAAAAAAAAAAAAAAAAAAAAAAAAAAAAGAATAAAAAAATTGTGGAGCATCGGAGTAAAGCTGTGTCAGAGTACCTGCCTTGCTGTAGATAATCTTTGCCTTCCGCCATCATACCACCTACCACCCACGTCGCCAAGTAAATCAAATGACACAGCATCCACAGACTCCCAGCCACCCAGCCGTTTAGATAGATGCGTTACACGTCTTACTGATAAGAAAATGAATTGATTGATCCCAGCACACATGCCGCCTCTTGCTGCTGGAGATTTTTGACCGCTTCTATCTCGCTTTTCGTGACTTGCCATTATGTTGGATCGTGTGAGTCCGTTCGCCACTGATTTTACAGGCATCGGGAGTATCATAATGAAAAAGAGATCAGCAACGATTTGTGTACCAAGAACATCTTTCCAGCTTAACATATATGATGCTCATGATGTAATTGCTTCAAATGTGTTTCACGATCTGTGTTGTCTTGTTGTTGTTGCTGGCTAAAGACATCTTTAAGATAACAGACATTGCGAGCCGGAGAACTGAACTTGGAGACCAGGTCATTCTAATCCAGCAATTTCACGTTGGAGTCGCCTTAGAGTCTCGCTGGGTATCATTTTTTTCTGATGACTAAATAAATAAATCTCCTTACAAGATACTGTTTCCCAAAGCTGGGTATATACCCACGTCAGTTCTTGAGATATACTCTAAACACGTGACCATTCATAGCTAATGAACATCATCATGACATTGTGGATACATTTGACATTAACAAATTTTTTAATAATTATATTAAAAAAAGATTTTTAACCAGTGAGAGATATGTAACAATATGTTAATTATTCGCATCTATGTACAAACGTGACGTCACGAGTTTGGTTTCTTTATGTGCATGGGGACCATAGGCTTTTATCTCGAGGACTGATAACAATTTATTTATATTCGAGGAAACAGTATTTTGTACGGATTTACTCCAGTAATAAAAATTGCACCCCAGTTGATCTTTAAGAGTGAACTCAGCCTAATTGTGGTCTTGAGTCGTTACTTTGCGGTTTTTAAAGACTTTTAGATCTTCAGAAAACCACAAAGGAGAAGGCTGAGTTCTAGGGTAACTATAACTACGCGAATCATGTTTGTTTTTAAGATGGAACATGGAATGACAGAGTCGGAAAAATAATTTCAACGCCACACTAGCTGTAGTGATTTCTCAAGGCAAAAATCTACTGGAGTAAATTTTATAATAAGCCAGAAAGGATGTAAGTGGTCGTCATAAAGCGAAACAATTAGCAAAATATAGTACAAGCCATCGGCCGCTCACAGACGTTCTACAAGCTGACTCAGTGAGTCTTATAACTCACGAACATTTGTCTGGAAAATCTGAGAAGAGCTATTCTTCACTTTTTTATGCTGACATCGGCGTCAATCGCGAATCGCATCAGCCAACAGCGAGACGAGGGTGTGTGCGATAAATCGAGGCAGACCCTTCAAGTAGCTAGAACCTGATTGAAACGAAGGGAAAAGCAGGGGCAGAGAATCTTGCCGTGCCAACGCGATACGGTCCAGGATGTTTCTCGGTCCTGCAACGAGGCAGAAAGATAGGAGTCCCGGATGGTGTCGGGCTTTTCTCCTAGTGACGGGCTGCCCTGGTTCTTGGTCTTCGTCCTGTCTCGCCACTCCATCGTCTTGCGATCTGGTTAAACCCATCTCCCCCTTCATCCTCCCGTTACAGAGCAGGGGGTCTTAACCAGTTCCTAAAGCTCTCTACATTAACATCATAATAAGCACACCACGCAGTGTGTGATACTAGGACACTGAGCATTGTCTACTTGTTTTTTTTTTGTTTGTTTTATTTAGAGGGATCACGGAATTTTCGTGAGATGGTAACTTTTAAAAAAAATATGGCAAAAATTTAGGCGAGAGAATGATGCTCAAGAAAACTTGGTCAATGGAATAATGTTGGCAGAAAGATATGACGCGCGCAAAAACAAATGGTCACCGGAATAATGGAGACTGGAAAACGACAGAAGCAGAAAATTGATTAAAGGAGTAACGTAGAAGAGAATGTAAACAAAGGAAATTATCCATTGAAATAACAGGCAGAAAATAGAAATAAACAAAATGAGTCAATGGAACGATGTCAGAAAAAATGTCAACAGAAAAAATGGTCAACCTACTACTACTACTACTACTAACAACAACAACAACAACAACAACAACAACAACAACAACAACAACAACAACAACAACAACGCAAGAAAATGACATCAATAGAAATTTGGTCAATGGAATGACGTAGGTAGGAATTGACGTAAAATTAGTCAATGGACGATGTCAGAGAAAAAATGTCAAAAAAAAAAAAAAAAAAAAAAAATAGCATAGCAAGAAAATGACGTCAATAGAAATTGTTGTCAATGGAATGACGTAGGCAGAAATTGACGTAAAATTAGTATGGAATGACGTAGGAAGAAGAAGTGTTCCTCTTTGCTGTCAGCTGCGGTGCAGACATTTCTGTGGGTGAACTTTCGAGAAGCCGACATGACAGCAAGAGCAGTGATTATAAGTCAAAAAGGTAGACAAATAGGCAAAATGTCCACACACACACACCCTCAATCCTATCCTGCCCCGAACTCTCACCTTTGACGGTTTTGACGTGGTGGCCAGGATCTCGATTCCAAGGTGGATCACCGTGACCAGAAAAGTCCCGCAGTTTGAGGTAGCTGATGGACAGTCGGATTATGGAAGCTTTGTCCAGTTGACTAGTAATGGCCGCTGGCAAGGGAAGTAACTTGGCTAGCTCGTAGAACTCGTAGTTTTCTTTCCCTCGTCTGGACCGAGCCGCGTCACGTGACTTTTCCTTCCGCAACTCCAGTATGCTGCAAGCACATGGGACAGCAAACTGGACTAAGCAACAGCGGACTTAAGAATAAAACAGACTCAAAACTTACATAACGCTGAATCTTAAAAGAAATTTAAAGCAAGAACAGTTGAATGCATCCATTATTATTATGTTTTCGTGTTTTTCTTTTGAGTAAAGCGCTTTGAGCTCTCCTTTAATGGTGGGGAAAAGCGCTATACAAATAAACTTATTATTATTATTAACACTTGCACAGACCATACAACTTATGTAAAAAGTGCATACTTCACTGTATTAAAAATATTTTACAGTAAAAAAATATTTCATCATGACGGAAATGAACGCTTATTGCTGAGTATTTTGGGGTTGGAGAAATTCCTAGGGTTTGTAAGGTGAAAAAATAATTTAATATTGCGTAAAACTCGGTACGCTGCATAATGTTGAAGATGAGCATTGACGAGAAGCCTACGTATACATACATGTAAAACATTAAACATGAATTTGCTCATTAAAGAACCCACAGATATCAAAAGCATTAATAGTTGGAGTATCTTTCAGGCCAAAGTTAACGGGACAGCATGCGTTGATTACCTATTAGCTATTAAATTACAATGACGTAACGGTCATCAATTTAACATCAGAATTTTTTGAATTATCGTTCTATTGTTTAATTATTTAAATAAAAATAACTGTGTGTAGATACTTACATATCTTTTAAAAAAGTCGAGCTAACCAGATTCCTTAAACAATTCACACAAAAAAAAAATAAATAAAAATAAATAAATAAAGCGTGTACCTAAAATTAATACAGGTCACAGATAAAAAATGCCACGACTTCAGCCCTCATTTCCCTACAGCCTCAGAATTAAATACGCTGTAACTTTTAATGTAAGTTCTCGGTGTCTTTCTCTTTAGCTTAATTAATGTTTCACCTGTCATCTTCTCATGATGCTAAGGAAACAAGAACATTAAGTGACAGAAACATTTTTTAAAGAAAAATAGAACACGGATAAATGATTAAACTCTACGCCAGCAAATTTCATATGCAGTACAAATATAATGGAACCACCCACCATTAAACATTCAACTAATTCGGTTAAATGAAACAGTAAAAAATAATTTTACAAAGAATTTATGTATATTGAATTTGGGTAGAGCAGTAACAACACATTCGCGGCTCTAATTTTAAGTAATATGCTTTCAGGGAAATGAGAGAGAAAGAGAGAGAAAGAAAGAAATGACAGAAAGAGAGAAATGAGAGAGAGAGAAAGAAAGAACAAGAAGGAGTGAAGGCGGGACGATCAGGGTATGTAGACAGTCCAGCACATTTCCATGTACATGTGACATTACACGACACCTACTCTGACAGCACACACACACACAGACATACAGAGCAGACACATTTCTTATGACCTAAGAGCGGGAGGTAAACGTCCTCCGTACCCCGCCTGTACGCAATTTTTTTACGTCCGTAGTGACTTATGTCACGCATGCATGCACCGACACGTGTCCTCGTATGGTGGCCAATGAAAATGCAGTACCTCAAAAGGCTTAATTAATGACTGCTGTTCTCGGAGCTGCTACAGCGAAGTGGGTAAAGGGGGGTGCTTTTCGGTGCAAAAAGTGTAAGTTTGTGTTTTGATGAATCTTTTATTTTCTCTTTGGTAAACATGCTTTGTTATTTATTTCTGTTCTGGAGTACATCCCCCTTTCCCCTTCTCTCTGTGTGTGTGTTGACCTGCTAGCTCGACATCAATGATGAAGATAGCTCTTGGGGTTAGGGTTGTTAACTCTTAGTGTTAGGGTTCTGTTATTTTGGACAGATAGATAGATTGAACAGACAAAACGGTCAACGTCCAGGTTATGCTGGTTAGTTCGACTGTTCACGCATGCGTAGAAAAGGCCAGTCCCCTAACTAGTGGGGGAGGGAAAGTCAACTCCACCTTGTTCTCCTAAGGTTTACATCACAGACCTTCCTCACGGACAAACGGTTACAACCGCAAGCCAGAAGTGTATGCGATAATTGTAGTCATTCACTGACTTACACGCATAAACACACAAGTAAATGCATAAACACAAAAAAAATCATGTTCTACGCCGCCCACACGTTATTGTGTTTACTAAAAGTCTTTTTTTAAAAACCCGAAGGGAAAATGCTCATTTATGAATATGACGTATACGGTCTTTTTGTTTCATTCGTCAAATCCCAGCCGCCCTCCAGTTTGCCCTCGCGCTGCCCTCCACACATCTCAACACAAGACAAAGCCTCCAAAACAATCTCATTTCGTCGCCTTGTTTGGCGGGAGTAGGAGTGAGAGGAAGGGGGGCAAGACTCCAGAACCGTGACAGAGATAGATGCCACAGCCAGCACGACACGGACTGCACCGCCCGTGAAAAGCTACCTATGAATAAATTTGCAGCGGAGGGACTTGAGCAAATCAACTCAAGCTTTGGAGTAGAGAAATTTGATTGATGACGGCCATATTGGAAGGATTTGCTGTTTAATCAATTTCCGGGCGCGCAATGCTGTTAATGTCTCTGAAGAGGGTCCGCTGCAGAAAGTCATCCACTGCGAGGACGGCGCAAATGCGGAACATGGAAGGGTAGAGGGGGGGATGGATGGAAGGGAAGACAGACATCTCCGTCCTCACCCAGCAAGGTCTTTGCTGGTCCAGGCTCTGACCCCGAATGTCCTTTCATCTCAAGTGCAAAAATGTCTCCATTTCTTAACGATCTAGTTTGTCAGTCAGTAGTAGCTTATACTCGGTGAAATACCAGCTTGAGCTTATTTAATCTCGCACGCAGGCATGCGCACTTTTTGCAATGTAAATTGTATTTTGGAATGATAAAGAAGTTGATACTAATAAACTACTTTTACCTATTTTTTGCACATATCTTCTTCTTTATCTTTAAATCAGTAATTATTATTATTATTATTATTATTATTATTATTATTATTATTATTATTATTATAGCACATTTCTTCACTCGTTGCAAACTCCAAAAAGAGTACAACATAAAATGCAAGATGGTTGGGGATGGAGATGTGGTTGACTTGTGGAGTGAAAGGAAGGTGGATGGACAGATTTGTCGATTCAGCAATGTCTTGTTTTTTCATATATCTGCGCTCCATGAAAACATATATCACCTGGCAACAAGAGCACAAACAGCTGTTTATACCTTTAGTGGACTTGTACTCCAAGCCAACGAAGAACAGCTAACGGCACACATATCAAATCCATGTAAGTAGTAAGACACTAATTATTAACAGCATTTCTTAAGCTGAGATAATATGGATGTCTGGGACTTGAACTTCTCTTTCAAAAAGTACTTTACAATCATCATCATCATCATCGTCATCGTCGTCGTTGTCCGCATCATCATTCGTAAAAGGTGACACAAGTCTGTCATGTCAGGCATTTAACATTTCACGGAATTCCCAGTTAATGTAAATTGCCTGTCAGCTGGCATCTCCAGTTGTACAGCATAATGAAGCAGCAACGTGACATGGAAAAAAATTCTTTGCGGAGAAAGCCTACAGAACTGACCTCTAGATGTCGACACGGTACACCCCCACCATGAGGGACATTGATACAGGAAATCCACAAAACAGTTCTGAGGCAGAGAACATCGCAAGTGGTCACGAATACTCATCCAATGTGCCGTCCATTAAAATCAAAGAGTGAGTTGGCCTCACCATGACTGGGCGACGCCCGGGTAGATGAGGGAGGTGCCGCCCCACATGCGGAACATGGCTGCCATCGGCACTTCCCGGCCATCCACACCTGTGCTCACCTGGCAACACCGTGCCACACCCACAAGTACATCCAGCTGTCCATGCAGACAAGCAGCTGAGATTGTACTTAAATACCTCGCCCCACGGTCCTCCTGATGTCCTTCAAACCGCATACGCCTCTCATCTTCGCTTGAAATCCGCGGCTGGCTCGCTTGATTTTGGCTGATGATTCGGTTATATTGGAAAATGTCAGTTTTGAAGACTATTTCACCCTTAGCCCTGATTAAGTCAGAACATTAGCGTGTAGGGGAGGAAAAAGATGACTGCAATCTCTGGCGCCACGGTTCTCCTGTCCGCCCAAGAAGTCTTGGAGAGGCAGAGAGGACGCCGCTCGGGCTTGCCTCATTACTGACGGGAGATTCGATTAGTATGTTTCTTACAAGCCCCTAATTTATTTCCACTCAATTTCAATAATTGAGTAATCAGATTATTCAGATAGTTTGTATGTTGATAAACCAATTCCTGCGACAAAGCGACAGATTGGTTTGGGGCACCCTAGCTCAGCCCAAGGGAGACCACCAGAGTGTAGAAATTGGACGTGGACGATCTTGCTCCTGTCCTTATTAGATCACTCTGTGTCATCAATAGTTATAGTCCCCCAAAAGCAATTAGGTCCGGCAAAATGTGCCAACTGGGGCTAAATGAATTTCCGTCAGGCTCGCGGGCGAGGCGTCCTAAGCTCTCTCGGAAAGGGAGGCAGGTTGTCTCCCCGCCCTGCTCATTCCAAGAGTGTCACTTAATTTAGCTGGGTGCCTCTTTGGCGTAAACAGAGAGGTTAAGTTTGTCGGTTTTATTGTCGGGGTGAAAACCGAGGCAAGTCAAACACAACTCGGTGCCTAATGAACCGTCAGGGCTTACTCAATGAGTGGCTGCTATGGCTGATGAACTGGCGCTCGGCTGGAGAATGACGGCCACCCGGTGACGACCCGGTGACGCGAAGATCCGGGCACTAGCCGCCAGTAATCTTGTCCTCACTTCCCTCCTTCACATTTACATTCTTACTCCACGCTGCTCTTGTCTCATTACAGATTCTCGTATGTTCGGCGAGATATTGCTGATTTCATTGTGTTTAGTAGGTGTGAATGGTGATGGAGATGTATTGTTAGAATGCGAGCTAATTAACTTGGTGTCTGTAAGAAGATGTCTCAGACTCTTAAATTTTATGGACAAAGGAGGCTGGGTAAGGAGAGCAGGAACGGAAAAAAATACTCAGAAGATATGATTAGACTTTTTAAGTAAGTAGTAGAAGAAAACCTACGTGTTGGTCTTAAAAAAAATAATAATAAAAAGTTCCGACAACGAGACTGATACTTAGTGATACTTAGATTGGAAGCATAAATAGTGAGTTAACAAAATACACTTTATTAGTGTGAACAAATATCACAGGATGGGTCTGGACCTGAATGAAAAATGTTCATATTAGAGTGCTATATAATGCATGATGAAAAATTTTAATTTTTAAAAAAAGATACTATTTTATATTATATTGTATTTTTATTTTTTATTCAAAACATTATATACATATTCGCGGACATTGCAAAAAAAAAAAAAAAAAAAAAAAAAAATAGAGGATGATAACTCACTCTACAGAAGAGAAAGAAATGACTGGAGGAGAGCTATAGTGATGTGCAAACACAGAGGGCCTAATGTTTGATGTGCTCATACTTACTATATATCATATTTCTCACAATGTGGATGTTTTAAGACTACTACGTAGTCAGACGCTTTCCGCTCTATCCACTCTGACAACTTAAAAAATTTTCTGGGTTCAGCCTTGGACAAAACAAGAGACTCTAGAGCTTTTCTAGGTCAAGGGCTACGTAATGCTATTTTTAGTTCTCATTGGCTGAAGCAAGGTCGGGTTAGAGGTCACGACGGAGAAAGCTTTGTATTATTTTTGCATTTACAAAAAAAAAAAAAAAAAAAAAAAAAAAAGATTGGCATTACCAAAATAAGCTGTCACATGCAGCAGTTTGAGGACGACAGTACAAGTCGTCTGCTCCATTTTGGAGAGCTTGTTACACTTGACACACTTTTAAACATCTATGCGTACCAACACGCACTTGGTCAGTCAGGCTTGACGAAAGAAACTTCAAGTTGAAACTTCCCCACTTGTGAATGTATTTGTGAAATATATTCAGTTTACTTTTGTAGAATGACATGTTTGATGAAAGGAAGAAAGAGAAATAACATTCGATTCGCCTACTGGCGCTGTTAACACTGAAGACAAAGGCTGATAGTGAACTGAAAGAAAGTAGAACAGAGAGAAGGGGAAAGAAAAGTGGCAAGGTTGAAAAAAGGAGATTTTTGCCATAACAGCTATCATATTACACAGCGAAAGCCCGCATATTTATGTTTACCTCTTCCGAAGCATTATATATTTAGACAAATGTTTCTTCCGGACAGATAAAAAACGGCGACTCTCGACATGTCCTCTAAAAAAAAAAAAGTGAGAGGGGGTAGACAAGTTTGGATATTTTGGGCACCAAGGACAGGCCTGTGTCCGTAATCACGATCACACTCGTTGCTTGAGAACGGAAGTGTAAGCAAACCAAGAAATACAGTCAGGCAGCGTGTCAGAGAAGCATGAGGTTGGACTAAGCGGTTGACAAATGGTCTGGGATGGGTTGGACACGAGGACCATTTGCAAGTCTGACTAGTCGCACACCTTGTTAAAAGGCTCTCTGGCGGAAATAATAAAAATAATGATTTAAAAAAAGGGATTTCAAGATGTTATATTCACGTACTGATCTACTGAAGGACAAGAACACTTGGAACAGTCACTGAAGACCATCCAGTCTGCCAACTGGATAAACACTTTTTTTTTAACCAGAAAAATCTTCGGCTAACCCAGAATAAATCACAGGAGACCATTTGTTGTCCTTTACAATGTGGGTCTTCTGACAAGGAAGCTATAGTAAATAATTACACAGCTGCTTCGTGTAAAAAGATATACAACCATGTTTACGCTTCACTAAATAACTGACAACTGCAAGAAAATGCTTCCTTCGGCAACTGCAGCTGTAATTTTGTTTTTAACCTTGAATATTCTTTGTGGTTACAGCCAAGCCAAACATCAACAGAAACAAATGACGTCATCAATAACGGTTTTCAATACGTTAAGTTCTTATGGCAAAAGCCTTCGTCTTGTGTACAACACGTTTGGTTGGGAATACACTTGTTTCGAGTTTTGCTATTACCTGATTTTTTTAAAAAAGTGATTCTTATTTTTTATCAGCATTTTGCAACATTCAGTTTAATGGTTTGCAATAGCGCCACCACAGTTTATTTTTCTGTCTTTACTCTCGATGTGTAATTAATTTTTTTTAAATATATTTTCTTCCTATTTGTTCTTTATGTTTCATCGAATTCTTAATCCTTGTAGAAAGTAAGGAGTACTTAAAGTGATTTTTGTTCTTGTCTCTATCCCTGATCTTTGATTCTCTGAAAGATCGGAATTACTACCTTCTTCAGTTTGTTAACTCTTCATTTCCGGTTTTTAGTGAAGATACGAAGTTCGACCGATTAGGAGTGCAACTGAACTGAAGGTGATTTACATTGGACATCATTGGCGTCCTCGAAACTGGATAAAAAGTTTATTGTTTGTAGATGTCTTGTGACGGGAAGGGGTCCATTTAGTGGGTAAAAGGGTGTGAAGGGGTGTAGGGGTGTGTAAGGTAGTGTCAAGGTGAATACACCCAATCTTGCCTACTCCTCCTCTCGCCCTCCTCCACCGAGACTAGCGGCACTGGCCCTGCGGGCAGTCGTAAACGTCACATTGCTGGCTCGCGCGACCCAAACTATTCCTCACCTGGACAGGTGTGATGTTAATAAGCTTGCCTCCAAACCATTCCTATAAGTGTTTGTGAAGTTGGACTTGGGGAGCGGTCCTTTTTCACCTTTCTCCCACCCACCCCCTCTATCCCTCCACGGTCTGTCACCCACCCATCCCCACTCTCCGTGGTTTATGGGACGTGTAGCGATGATGACAGTAATATCTATTATCTTCATAAAACTTGTTGTTGCTGAATGTGAAATCGGATCTCGCTTGTCACGTCGTGCGAGCTTGAGACCCCATGTATCTTTCCTCATCCTTCCGCTCCCTCCATGCCTCCCCTACCACCATACCACGTGACATGACGTTAGGTGGATTACAAAGAAAGAGAACTCGTGCTCGTTTCAGTCAGCCACTGGATGGTGGGACTTGTTCATGCAGTCGCTGTCCAGCGGATATTTCCTATGGACGGGGTGCCACGAAGAAGGCCAAGAAAAGAATGCAAACAGACATACAGAAACGCTTCCTATAAGTATAAACACCTGACACCCGGATATTTGATCACGGGTCGGACCCAATAGGTCGTCCCATGACCTTTTACGGGTCGTTAGGGAGTGAGGTGATGAGATCTCACTTGTCTCGGGGCCAGCTTTACGAGGTGGTGCCCATCACCTCTCCATCGCTGCCAAACCTTCCCAAACTCTTTATGGAGTCAAGCACCCATTCCCGCCACCTGGGTTGACTAGGGGAAGTAAGCTGCGATAGACGGGTGCACTGCACTGACCAATTACACACATGTAGAGTTTCGGTGAACTTGCTATGAAGTTTTTTCTGTATTTTGAGTTTGGCATAGGTTTTAAGACGCAAATTGATATTATACTCTTGTAAATGGAAGGTTTTACTTACGTTATTTTTTTCATATTGGAGCATTTAACAGCATAGACCAGACCATCACAAGTTTCGAAATAAAAATAATAGGTCCTAGGAAGACCTAACCACAGTGAAAATATGAAAAC
Organism: Pomacea canaliculata; assembly: GCF_003073045.1. Taxonomy (NCBI): domain Eukaryota; kingdom Metazoa; phylum Mollusca; class Gastropoda; order Architaenioglossa; family Ampullariidae; genus Pomacea; species Pomacea canaliculata. The sequence goes on from NC_037597.1 coordinate 15,904,782, forward strand.
TAAATCGGTATGGACACAACTTGAGATTATCGAGATTTGCACAAATGAATCTGCAGGGAACAGCACAGGGAGGTAAAGGACTCGGCATACAAACTAAGAAAAGGGTAGACCTTCCTCCCCCATGACTCGCCTCTGCTCTTGTATCCCACAGAAGGGCAGAGAACCGAGAAAGCGAGATTTGGTGGAAATGTCATCAGGTGGCCATACGACCAGCCAGGACTAAGGAGATGATGACGATGATGATTTCCAGGGAGTACAAATGTTCAAGTAATCAAAATACTTGTTTTCTCGTGTCCCATCATCTAATGCTTCTATTGTCTATCTCGTAATCGCATTGTAAACAAAGAAGCACAAAAACAACTGGAAGCACTGTACACTACGACAAAAGCAGCTGTATGCATGTCTCGAGGTACAACACGCTAAGATAAAGTAGGTCTGTCCACAGCCTCGTAACTTGAGGCACAGTCCGCTATAATAAGCCAACTGTCTGTCCTCGTAACTCGAGGCACAACACACAAGCAGCTGTCTACATGTCCTCGTAACTCGAGGCAAAACACTTTGATGTACACATCCTTGACTTCGAGTGTTTGGCATGAACCAGAAAAAAAAAAAAAACACGGATAGGAAAGCCGTTTCTGAGTCAACCAGTCCCGTGCACTGGGCGAACTGAGTGCAGTGCGGTGCTATCCACTTGAATGGTTTCGTTCGAAGCTTGCACACCAACAGTAGCACCACGCCTTAGCTTCTGTTGTGTGTGAGTAGGCCACTTGTGACATATTTTAAAAAAAGATCCTAGAGTTTTAATTAACTTCTGATCCGCATAGGAATAGCGGACCTCTCCATGCATTTCTGTTTGTTCATCTTAAAACAAAAGTTGAATGGGATCTCCACACAAAGTGGGAAATTCTTGCATGCAAAACAGACATACAACAAGAGGATAGGAGAAGTGCTGAAAGTTGCAACATTCTGTTCATCACCAAATGAACCATCTGGAAGAGCATTCAGCAAATATAAAGGTTTACCGACAGACCTATTACCTTCTCAACACAGCACCAAGACAATTCCTCGTTTAAGTCATGCTCATTCGACACCTTTAGTTGTTCACGAGTATACACAAAAACATTTTTCTAAAACTTGCGAGGGTGTCTCAAACTCCACCGTCCGACACGATCCTGAGAATTTCTCAATCGACGGCGTCGGCGACACAACCCAAGGTTTGTTGTACAAGTAGGACACGTGTGTTTGTGTGTTGTGGAACCGAGGCGCAAACATATTTCCGAGATATTTCTCTTTAACCGAGGGTTAACAATGACTGACCGATTCGACGGATCGACAGAAAGGAAGAATGGCGGACGCCACGTTTCACAAGACCCTGACAGCGGAAGGGTACACAAGCAAACGGGTTTGCGACACCCGGATTCCGGAGCAGCAAAAGTGCAAAGTGGGGGAACGGGAGGGCGGCGAGCTGGCACTGCCTCATCCCGCGTGGGAGAAAGTTAGCGGAGGTACTCACCACCTTGTTTTGATGGGCAGGCGTGGCGACACTTTCCTGGACATGATCCGCACCCCTGTCCCCCTCGCGCCGACCCTTGACACGACCTCCTAGCCAGAGCGAGCAGCCAGCTCCTGACCCCGGCAAGCGAGGCCTAACGAGGAGTAACCCCCTCCAGCTCGCTGGGAGCAAGGCTTCCATAAGGCGGGAAAAAGGTACAAGACCACGTAACCACATCCGCCCCTTATGTCAGGCCAAAGGCACTTGCCGAATATTTAGCCACACTGACGGCCTTCCTGCTTCGAAAAGGGCGACATTCTTGTTACAGATCTTCTAATCCTCCCCTCTACCCTCCAGGCCCCTGAGATCCTGAATAGCAATGTGTCCTACTCTAATATTTCTTTAGAGTGGAGTGAGGTGATTGTCAACAAAAATTTTGAAAAATATGTCAAAGAAATAAAAAAAAAAACCAACCAAGCTTCGCCTCGCATTCCAAGGAAATTCGGGGAGGAATTGCCATGTTAAACACCAGACTACACACTGTCGACGTAACTGAACACGCTCCCAACCAGAGCTTCGCGCGGTCCTCGTCTCCTCCCTGGCTGCCTCCTCCCCGTCCCTCCGAATCCTGCCAGTCGTAGCTGGAGGTGTTGTGGGGGGAAAAGAGGAAATAAAAAAAAAAAAAAAAGCACTTTGTGGTTAGCGGCGATGACTGTGCCCGCGCTAAGGCCCTGTTCGCACGCTCTGCAAACCTATCTAATGTCGCCAGAGAGGGCGCCACCTCCGCGCTTGCGCAGTTCGTACTACGGAAGTGCGGGCAAGCGCGCTAATCTCAGACCTCAGCCTGCGTTACTACATACTTTCTGCACGCCCTTCTATTTCTTTCTCTCCTTCCCCACCCACTGCTGTACTTGCAGCGTTCTCAATGAATACAGCCACACACACGCACGCACTCACGCATCACGTGACAACGCTTACATAACGCCATCTCCTGACTTCATTCATCCTGTACGATCTGATAACAAAGTTCGTGCAAGGGGGGGTTCTGCTGGTTGAATGGACCAACGTGCTTCTTGTTGGCACTTAGTGCTGTCGCACACTGCACGGTGTTCAAGGAGGTTTGGGGAGGGACAGAGACGAAGCTGAAAAGCAGAGGAATGGAGGGTAAGGGGGATATTAGAGGAGAGGGGTGGTATCTAAAGTGCTACAGGTGGTGACGATGATGAGTGGCCGATTGCTGTCACGTGTAATAAATTGTCGTGCACCCTCTACGTGAGTCTCAGGCCCGGGGATGGGGGATAAAGAAGTAGGGGGGAGGGAATGTGTGAGATGGCAGGGATCCCCAAGACTAAAGTAAATCAGTCACACCACGACGACATGCAGACACATCCAGCAGCGCCACCCACCCACCACGTGTCGTGGCAAGCCCGGAAGTTGGCACTAACAGGAGCTGGCATTTGTGTGGGAGGGTGAGTAGGGAGGGAGAAGGAGGAGGTATGCCAGTGAACTGACACAAAATGACAGAGACACGCTTTCAAACGTACGTGACGGTGGGAAGACAACCCTCGCCAGCTGAAGAGTCACGTGATCGCGATAACGGTCGTTCACGCTCTCTCGGTGCTTGATTGTTGACGATTTCCTCGGTGTCACGCTGACCTAGCGAGAACGCTGGTGGTTGGAGGTAAGGGTGAGGGGTCGGGTGGGAAGCGGGGTTGTAAGGTTTAAAAAAACTTGGAGCAGACAACTCTAAGCGCCAAGTGTTTTGTAGTCGCTGTGCGCTGCGATATTTTGTACCCTATGCTTCGGATAATTTTAAAGGCCTTTGCCAGACAGCTCCTCGTACAAAATCATGTTCTCGGTTTAAACTTAAAGGGCATTTCCTTGTTAGTGTTACAATTAATTCTCAAACATGTACTTAACTGTAAACAAATTAGGACATGAACGCTAAGTATGGTTATTTCGCATCGGATCTGTATTGTATTGTGCATTGACAGTTATACCTGACAGGTGCAAGAAAAAATATGTTCAGGCTATATTAGGACACTAATAACCGTATGTTGACCAAAATGGTGTCAGCTGGTTTGCGGAGGGTGTGTCCTATCTACCCCCATTTTTGCTTTTTGATGTCTTGGTTAGTGGCATTCTGGGTGGTTCTTTCCCACGGGCTGCTGTTGGAGACCTTTTCAGGCCATCTTATCCGGATAAAGAAGCATCTTCAGCATTAGCAGGACCTTTACCGCAACTTAACAGACTTTAAAAATGCATTTGACATAGTCTGCAACGAGTGGGTATGAGTTGTGATGCGAAAATGTAACATTGAACAGGGCCCCATCCAAGTCATCGAAGTGCTGTATAAGAGATAACTAAACGAGAGCTTTCTTTCACACGACAGTAGGCATCTGTCAAAGGTGCCCTCCCTGTGCTGTTCAACATTTTTCTAGAGAATAACATGCGCTAAATCCTTCACGACCATTTCACTTCCCTGACAGCAGGAACTGTCGGAGAACTGCAAGATCTTACCTACAAACTGACAGATAGTTCGAACGCAAAAGAGAAACCAACAATGACAAGTGTAAAGTCTCATTTTTAACGGAAAAGCAGAGATCTACATAAACGGGGCACAATAGAAGAGTTAAACAGCTTTAGGTACTTGGGAGCCACCCTCTCCAAGGATGGCAATTCCTTGACAGATTCTGGCATCAGGATCTCAACATCAACAGCAGCAATGGCTAACATCAAGTTTACTAGAAAGTACAACCTGTACAAGTCGCTTGTAGTACTAATCAGCTTTACAGTTGTAAAATAAACCTTTCATGTGCTTCAAAGTACCTTGGTGGGTGGTCGACACCACGATGGCCAGAGGCAGAACTGGCTGATGAAAGTCAAGGAGAGGACTAGTGGTCCTGTGAAGAACACCAAGACAGACATAAGGTGATGTGTCTTGTCAGCTGCCCCAGGGGTTGAGTCTGTGCACCAACTCGGCGCAGTGTTTTAGTGCCTCGTTAATCCACATTACAAGCCTGGCTGACCGACTTCGCAAACTTAAATAAAAGATACTGGCGTGGGTGGACACGCTGAGTCCCTGAAGTTTTCCTGTAGCGAAAAAAAAAGTAGCCAAAGGTATGCCGGGACGTGGGCGGCAAACATCACACCACAGTCTCACACCATCCGTAAAGGCCGCAAAGTAGTGAATAGTTAAACCTCCGACTCGCCCTAATGTTCTAGTAGACTGTTAAATGTACTGGCAAACAAGCTGAGTATTAATACTTTGACCAACGATCCAAAATCCAGAATGTTCGCCTAAAAAAATACTGATTTCCTGCAACCTTCACACACAAAAAGAACCTTAATTAAAGGTTATTCAAAGAGACAACAACACCTAAATATGTGCAAGTGCACATCTTAGTAAAAAAAAAAAAAAAAAAAAGCTTGGAGGTCCTCTTAACAGGATGCATGTGACTATGCAAACACTTGGTAATATATTTGTCAAAGTGTGTATAGTTAGTTACAAGCCGAGTCAGGGAGTGTCATTGTGAGAGAAGTGCGGTTCGTAGCACGGCAGTGACAGGACTGCTACTCGGTGATAAAGCCAAATATTTGTTGAACATGTGTGTAATAAAAGTATAAATATTTCACATGCTCTGGTTCCCATCCCCCTAACCCCCGCCACAAGGACGACGACAACAGTACATGCTGTCTGTCCTCTAAAACACTCCGCCTCTCTCATCCCCCATGCTGTTCGAGGTTTTAAAAAAATGTGGTTCATCATAAATCGCAGCTTTATTTAAACTGAAATATTTGTGTAGCCAGTACGACTGTGTTCTGCAGATAATGTTGTAGTAGCAACGTACTAATCAAAATAAATCTGGACATAAACATGGTGTGTGCGTGTGTACGTGTTTGCCACAACTATCTTCTCTGCAAAACACATGAATGTAGGTTAGAAATTAGAATGGTGTGGATGAACTAGAACCATATACACACAGCCACACGAATGAAAGTTAGAAAATAGACAAAATTGTTGCAGTGAGATGCTTAAATGTTGTCAGAGTAAAAATTCAATTTTCGCGGAAAATAGTGTGCAGTCGGTAACAGTAATTTCAAAGTAGTACCAAAAAAAAAAAAATCAACCAAAAAACAAACAAACAAACAAAACAACAACAAAAAAATAAATAAATAAAAACAAAAAACAAAAACAAAACAAAAACAACAAAAACAAAACAAAAACAACAACAAACAAACAAAACAAAACAAAACAAAACCAAAACACCCAGCTGAAAGCAGGTAAAGGTATTACAACTGCATCAGAAGCGAATACTATGTCGTTCAACTCTACATGCAGTTACTCTCTCTACCCAATGATAACTACTCCTGAATCTCTTGTGCTCTGCTGTTACAGCAGCAACAACAACGTTTACAACCATGAAGACGAAGACCACTATGAGAAATCCATCAGAACATCAGGAACAGCCACCACGACCTGACCACCGTCAGAAGTACTCACCTGTGCATCTGAGTTGCCATGTAACAGGGGTGTAGAGGAGATCGCATGATGATCGGTGATTTGAGTCAAGTTCTGGTGTTCACAGCGAATTTAGCGAATGCAGTCGTACAACAAGATGACGCACAGAAGTCCTGTCACAGGAACTGACACAGACATGACACCAGATGCAAGCACGGAGTGTTACAGAATGGCGCTGTGTCATGTGACCACTTTCATGAGAGTCGGGATTCCGTTTGTCAAAACCCTCGCGGAAACTCGTATTCCATGGTATGTATCATTGATGTTAAGGAGAGCGTCTGTTGGGGTAGATGAGTACTCAAGCTGTCGTCTGCCGCATGACAAACGCGAAGGATTGAAGCCTTTTTCGAGGTCGGCGTCATAACACCTGATATATTGCTTTCCGTCGTACAGCGAAATAACAAGCCGTACGTTTGTCTCCCCCTACTTTCTCAACCATCTCTTTACTGTGCCATCACATCCTTCTGTAGAAGCAAGCTGACTTTTAAGAATATGATTTATGCGGCCTAAATGATTGACGATTGACACCAAACACTTAAGTAACAGCGGAAGGTTGCTGCGTGCGGCGTTGCTGACACATGGACAGGATTTGAACCCTTGGCTGATGACGACTCGACCACGAGTTGCGCTGTACCACCCACGCCGTGGAGCGACAGCCTGCAGCCACTGGCCGTACGCTTCACTGTCGTAACACGCTTTCTTATCTGCTGCATCGTGACAGCTACCACAGTTCAAGAACAATACAAGGTAAGCAACAATACTTCAACCACCGATTTGGGATTTCAAAACCCCCTCATTCTGGATTTAAAAAAAAAATGAAACGTTGCTGATGCCTGTTATCTGTGGTTATCTGTAGAGAAGATGGACTTGCACAACATGCGGACAGTTCTTCTAATACACCGAAAGATGTTATGGGAACGAAGGAAACCGAGAGAAGAAAGGATAGACGAGGAAGGAGAGAGCTTCACCATCCACAGTCCTGATCGTTTAAGAAATAATGAATCCTTGTAAGCTGCATTACCATTTGATACAACTTACAGTAGAATCAGCTAAAAAGTGGATTACATATTTTATATTATTCTTTTTTATTGCTTCATGATTTGAGACGCCATCTCCAATGCTGTTCAATGAACACACGTCAGCACTCGATGGACACGCTGACCATCTTTGTGAAGAGGCTTTTGTCCTGACTAAATCCCTTCCCACCCCTTTTAAAGGCTCATTTACATCACAGGAATAGTTGTGAAATAGTGATTGTATCACTCAGAGGTATCAGCCTTGCTCTGTCAAGTCTGTGTAACCCTCCACATTCCAGGAGGCAACTCTGGTGACCACGAGCTGGACTGTTGGATGATCTCTTTACTGATGACGTATTCGGCCTTGTTCCCTATATATGTTTTATGTTTTAATTTTCTGTCATAGGGAAAACCCATAATATTATAAATTACTCCGTATTGCTGTATTGGCTTACTTCGTGTTTATTATCTATTGTAGACATTAAGTGCGGTCAGTAAATAGAACTAACCCTGGCTAGTCCCGTGAGGACCTTAACTGCACGTATACTTTCAAACATTTCAACATTTCTACATCATAGTAGTATAAAATGCATATACAGAAATAAGAAAAATCAGCCAGGCTACTGGCACAGTAGGAGGAATCCAAAGTATTGAGGGAGGACCCAAGGGAAGACGTTAACGTCCCACTAGGCACTCCTTCATAGCTCTGCACATTCCCACGCCATAGTTAAAAAAAACCAACAACTGTCAATGAAAAGATATCCCATGGTTTTGTGGCCGTAGGTGCGATATGTAAGTGGTTCGTCGTATCAGGGCATGGTTATATAGAACTTGGAACCCAATCCTGCACTCCCGCCAACTGTTATCTTCCATGGAAAGGAGATAACTCTTGCCGCTGGCTGGACGGGAGAAAAATTTTGCAATCACAGGCGATGGTTAGCCTCGAACCTGCCCTCTTCTGCTCGCAATGAGGGCGTAGTTAGACAACTACGCCCTCTTCCGGGTGTGCGGTGCTCACCCAGCTGTCAGTATAGATGACTTTCTGAGCTATTGAAATCCCGAGAACTGTTTTTCAATCGTCGCGGCTGTTCCCTTAGGGCTGTCTGAACACACACTTGGCCAGATTCTCGATAAAGTTTTCCTGTAAAGGATTCCCACGCCGAAGCTTTGGACAAGCTGTGGAGACGACAGCTAGTTGGTACTGCGGGGAGGGGAGATGCGGAGGTCGGAGGGCGGAGGACGGGGGCCCAATGTACGTCTTTAGCAGGTACGTCACGTCACGGCACGTCCGCTGCACTGGCCAGGTGAGCGAGGACACAGAGATATGCAAAGGCGTTCACTTCACTTTGTCACGTAGGGGCGTCTGTCAGGTGGACGATGATCGTTATCCAGGACTGTAATCAGCCTACCGTGCGGAAATATGTTAAAAAAAGTGCACAAAGTACTTTTTCGAACTTGAACGAGGGCTGATATCACCGGAAGGGACAGGTGTCTCCATCTCGTAATGCACCTGGTTAACCATGCAAATAAGGAGGTGGTAGCATCTCTGCATTCGGATAATATAATAAAGTATATATAATCAAAATTCTGACGTCTTTTCTTGTTCTCTTTAATTAAGGAACTCGAAGGCTTGCTTACATTAGAGTTTCTATGTCTTCCACACATAACATGTCCATAAATTTCACACGAGGAAGTTTTATTTTTGTTATGTTTCCTGTTATATCAAAATACAAAAAAGCATATAGAAATGTAGGAGACGAACGCAACTTTCAGATAAATAATTTCCCTTGTTCCTTACTGAGTCACGAACATTTTTTGTACATATAGTGTCAAATTAATGCCTTCGTGTGGTGAAAAAAAATTGTGAGAGAGGAAATACTTCTGCTTTTGCGTTAGCGTGAAGTGTTGTCCTTGCGTTCAAATGGTTGCTCTGACGAAGAGCTAATTTGTAGCGCAACCTGTATAAAATGGTGATTCCATCAGTTGATGACTTGTCCTGTTCAGCCTGGAAACAAAATGTAGGACTGAAATGTCATTATAAGAGGTAATTCAGAAAGTTGAACTATTTCACCCTCAGGGTTAGAAGCCCGAATAAAACGGGATGGCCCCTTTAAACAGACGTTCCCTCGTTAAGTGCAGAGTGCGCCGCGTACTAGTCACGTGCCCCACTGCAACTTGGACACTGCGTCGACCTATTAACGTGGTAGTAAACACTAGAGTGGTCGTCACTTGTAGTACGCTACGCGCATTTTCTTATCGTCAGACATTGCGCCAGGGGAGCTTATCGCCATTCTTCACCATCACGCACGCAACATTCGCAACATTGAAATAAAGGTTGGGTTTTTCTTTAAAATGTCTGTTAATTAGAGATTAGCAACGGTCAAAATATATTTCAATCTAGCATTTTCAAGTGTCATTCTGTTATATTTAAAAACATTTTTGAAATATTTTTGGGTGAAATTTTGATGTGAGAATGACATGATAACAGGCATTTCATTTTTCTTTCATTGTAAACTTCCCTCTGTTGCTGCGCTATAAAGTTTATCCCATCATTTACAAATTTTCAATGTCTCCTTATCTCGCACCTCAAGTCCTAAAGAAAGAATTCAACTTTTGGTCTTATCAAAACCCATTGTTGACATCTGTGCACTCTAAGACAAAAGTCAGGAGATGAGTGCAGTGTCGGTGACTGGGATGGACAAGGTAGTACGTCTACCTTCAAGGGTTCTATTTATGGTTAGACACGATTTTAGTCCCTTTTTTCTCTTGGACACCAGGTAGCTTTTAAATATTTTTGGTAAACACGATCCAGGTGGAGTAATACATCTTGCTGACTCCGCGATGTTGATGAACTGTGTCGAGATTCTGGCTTTATGCATAGAAAAGTAGATTATTATCATCATCATCATCATCATTATTGTCACAGAGTAGTAGAAGAAGTATTGCAGTAAACATGTGTGCAGGTATAATTAGGTCAGCAGCAGTTGTCACCTTTTCTCAACAAATGGTGACCAGCGCATTTTACTTGTCAGCCACTCATGACGTAGCATCTGTGACATCATCAACGGGCCGTCATTGCCGTTGACAGAATTGACAGCGTCACGTGATTACAAGTCAGCATCCGTGTCCGCTGCTACTCTCTGGGAGGAAGGGGCGGGGGACAAACAACATAAGCATCATGGGCCGCAACTTTGTCGCGAAAACATTCGCCAACCTGTGATTTAATTACGAGTGAAGCGAACCGTGGAGCGAAAATTATGTTGGTGATGTCATTGCTTATGCGCTCGCATTTCTTATGATAGAAAATGACTAGAAAAGCTGGGGTGGGGTATTAGTGGGAAAGACAAAATTACTTGAGTAAAACTTGGAATGATTGCAGCATTTTACCTGACAAATATTTGAGCAGACTTTATTAAAAACAATAAAATATTTTTTAAATCGAAATTGACATCAGATGTCTTCCTAAACTGATTTAATTATTTTATTCAAAGATGGCCACAGAACTATTGAGAACGTGTTGGTCGGAGATGAACATTTTTAGTCGATTCCGTTGTCTTTAGTCGAAAAGATAAACTACTTTATAAACAAGAAGGTGTGGAGGGAGGGGGTGGGGAATGCCGAACATGCGAACGCCCCCCAGTACATTAAGAGACGTCTCTCACGTCTGTAATACTGATGTGGAAAAATGCTGCATGAGTTAAGTGGCGACGTCTGGTGACTGGGTAAAATGACAGGAGGCTGTCACTGGTATGCAAATCAAAGGGATGATGGCATTCGAGTTTGTAGGCGAGGGATTTAAGGGACGTGTAAGTTATGCGCGGAGGAACTCAGTACAAGCAGCATCCGCTCGCAGCGCCACCGCCACACAGAGGACAGAGAGCTGATGTAAAGTTCAGACAACTACATGTTAATAAACAATGTCTGTGTATAATATGTATGATAAGTATGTATGTAGATATTCATCACAATCACGAAAAGCACGGAGGTGTTCATGATGTTATAATTACTCTTGTTCACATTGTTCATCACCACGAAGTGTAGTGTTCTGTCTAATCACCGTCATTTCATTATTTTAAGATTTTTTTTCTGCCATCAAAGTAACTGATGTAGATATATTTTATGATGTTCCTCGCACTCATTCTCGTGTCAGTGATATCACCACGACGATGGTCATCCACATGACATTTACCATAACATTCTCAATGGTCATCCCCATGATGCTCACCATGGTTATCCCCAGAACATTTACTAACACATTCACTATCACCTCACTGTGAGCAAAGCATCACCAGCACATAAGTTTTCCTTCCGTAAAGGTTGATATGAATAATTTTTTCTTTCTTTTCTTTTTTTTTTTTTTGTTCAACGTCATCATTAATCTTCTACAAACTGGGAGTAAATCAGACTTGTAAGTCTGTTGCAAGTGACACACCTGAATGTTTGGCATTCAAAAGCAAGTGCAAACGCGCTCCATATTGCGGGTCACGTGTCACCCGTACCACGATCCGTCCACCCGGCCACAGATGCTCGACCTGTCGCTGTATCAGGACCCGTCATCTTACAATGATCCAGCAGCAGATGCTTTACACCCCAACTCCCTTTTTGTTTTACTGTCTTTAATTACTTTTACTAAGCCTAACTCTTTGAAAAAAAAAACTGAGTTGACTAAATTGTCTTTAAGGAAACATTTTTACCTTGAAAAGTGGGTTTAGATAGAAACATTATAAGACGGTGATTGAAAAAAAAAATGCCATAATTGTCTTTCTTTCCAAAACATTCTTTGTACCATTTGTAAAGGAGCAATAACAGATGGTAAAAGACAAACAAATACAACAAGTTTTTTTTAAAAAAAAAATAGTGTGTCAATCTGGAATATAAATGTTATCAATTAAACCTAATCGTAAGCTTCCTCGCTCTTGATTATGGACATCAGTTGTGTGTTTATCTCCTTTCTCTAGGGCAATGGGATGTGGATGTGGATAATGCTGATTTTTGATTTGGGTCTAAACAAACACACACACACACACACACACACACACACACACACACACACACACACACACACACACACACACACACACACACACACACACACACACAAACACACACACGGGACGACCACTCTCGACGCAGCAATTACCGCTTTGTCTGCCGTTGACAATGTTTGTCTTTTTTCAAATTGGAAATAGTCATCTGTATGCACGAGAAGTACTTGTGAGACCACAAAAGATTTCAGCTGCTTCACTTTCATGTGTTGTTCATAAAGGTTGACAAAACAAACTTCTTTTCTCTTTACGCCATCTCATGACAAGCGCAGAAGATGACTGACGGACCTCCCACTGCGCGTCCTGCTCCAAAGTTCTCTCCCCTTTCCCCCCTGCTCTCCTTGTTCAGCAGCAGGAGATGGAAAAGCAGGCAAAGAAGAACTCGCACAAGGAAGATAAGCGAAGTGATAAAGTTATCCAAGCCTGACTCCGCCTCACTGGTCTAGCATCGACCCATGGAGCCTGGGCTGTGTTGCGAGGGGCGTGCCCGTACGGCCAGGCAGTAGGTGGTGGCCAGACTTCATTAACATGGACCGCATCACCTCGCCAAAAGCCTGCTGCTGAATCCGCTGCTGTGCCTACCCAAGCCTCCGTATTATTGATTCCCGGGAACATCAGTTCCGTGAGGAAAGCCTTTTGTAGCTCACCGCCAGCCATCAAGCTCCTCCGCACGTTGTTTGCATCTTCACCTCACCAGCCTCCGAGGCCTTTACAGGCTTGTTGCGCAAGTCGGTGATTTGCAGGCATGCACGACATGGATTGAGAGATTATCGATGCAGAACGAACAGAGGCTGCACTGGTTTAATAGAGACCCAGTCACCCTCGTCCTGGCTGCAACGCGGATCCCACACGCCACTATATCATATACCCTGAAATAACGTCTAGGTATAAGGATTTGCAGGTAGACATAGCTCCGTGAGCCTTTTTTTTTCCCACATACTTTTACTTAAATAATACCTCATCGAACCGACTAACTTCTATAGTTCGACTATTATGTATATTTATGTAGATGGTTTGTACTCTCGTTTCATCATCCAGTAATACCTCCAAAAATCCACACCCCCATTCCCAGATATAACTATTTGCTGATTGCTGCTTAAAACCTGGAGGTAAAAGGTTAAATTCTTCCCGTAGCTGACACATTCAGTGAAGGGTGATGGGGGGTTGCATGCCACACACGCACGCACGGCACCTGTACTGTTTGCTCGGCAAAGTTTGCTCACAGCCTTTCGTCAAAACGAGCAGCTGGCGGCCGGCCGTGGTTTGCATGGAGTGGGACACACAGGTAGACAGGTAGACAGGGAGACACGCCAAAAAGCTCGCTTATTCATTCTGATGCACTCTGTCGGAGGTGGGATGCCAGAGTGAATGCTTCGGAGTGTGAAGCCGGCGAACTCTCAACTGTCTTTTTCGGATGGTTCAGTCTGCTGAAAATAAATGAATCGCTTCACGAGAACCATGACACTATCGGGTTTTTGCGATAAATCAGGGTCCACAGAAATTACCGCTGTTATTAAAGTTGTTATTGTTTAGATGACCAGTAGAACTGTTGGCGGTCAAATGGTTTTATAATTCAAATTAGTTATAACTACCAGTTACAGATACCAGATGCTAGAAGAGTTTTGTGACGCATCAGGTGTGTATATGTGATTTTTTACCGAGAAACTTTCTTTCTCACTTATTTTGCTTTGTGATGTTTTTCGAGATGTCAGCTAACCGTCTCGTTACCACTGTCCCAAACATGGTCAAATGTTTATCCATATTTGTCCGCTTAAAAAAAAAGTTTTTACTCAAGCCATCGAATATGTAGGTATGTTTGGCAAAATCTTATGTAACCGGTAAGTAGCTTTGCCTAATATTCGATGCGTGTCCTGGAACACAAAAACTATAGGCATGATGTTTACTGCACAGCTTTTATATACACGTAATTTATTGTGTAAGACAAATGATGAAATACTTAAATACATAATTCAAAAGTTCTAACGAACCTGTCATGTATACAAATGGATTTATAGACACTTTCAGCTTCCAAGCACTCGAGACAATTTAAACAGAGCTTGCCATTAACATACAAAGATCTGACTCCAGTGTCATGACGACTTCAAATGTCGACCTCACAACACAATCTTCCCCACTTCTCCCCCTCCCTGACATCCTCGAAGTATGGGTATTCGCTAAAGACAGCTGTTCACAACAATTCTAATGTCACTTCTACCCGCGGAGGTTCAAATAATACATCTGTGCTGCTCTGCTCCCATCTTGGTACAGAAGGAACAGGGGCATCAACTCTAAACGCTTAGAAAAAAAAAGTTGGTTATTTGCCCCTGCGCGATAGGCACGTGTTAATACCGGAGTCAATACGGACTTTCACGTCTCCTGGCGGTTAAGGGCGGCTCAAAGGCACCGCCAGGTGGGAGGGAGCGGGACGTGAGCAGGCAGCGAAAGTGTTGCTGACACCTGAGTAAAAGGTCCCACAATGAACACATCTCGATTTTTCTTTTTCTTTGCTTTGTCAGAAGGTTAGGAGGTGGTGCACTTAATTCCTCGTAGTTTGTAAGGCGTTTGCTGTGTAATCTTGTCAATACGAGAACTACTTCTCGTGAGCTACCTGGCGAGGGATGAGATGGGAGGGAAGAAGATTTTTGTGTGTGTGTGTGTGTGTGCCCCCAGGGTAGATTCAGCATATCCACCAGGGGACAGTGAGTATGCATGAAAGGGTAAATCATCTAATCAGTAAATACCCCCAGGATAAGTCTGTATGGCCCCGGGGTACAGTTAGTGTGGCTGAAGGTAGAGTATGTCCCCCAGTTGTAGTCAGTATGGCTTCAGTGTGTATATAGCTAGTGTAATGAGTTGTAGAAGCTCTCGTGTTGTTTTGTGTACGAATGGTGTCTTGTTTGTGTGCGTCATTTTGTGCTTCTTGTGTGCGTCATTTTGTTCTACGTCATTTGAAGCAGAAAAAGACGTCATGTTTAAGAAAAGCAATTTCTTTCTAATGGCCGAGTGAGCGGGAAAACGACGGTCTCCATCCGCCATCTTCTTTTTAACTCTCTCAATGACATTCCTCTGATCTTGTGCCTTTTGGATTCGATTCACCTGCCAATCTCTTCATCCTCATCGTCATCTGAGTGGGATCGTCGAGCGTTGTGTGTGGGTGTGATACTCGTGCGTATGCAAGGTAAGTGTACGTTGGTCTTATTACAGCTGGCATGGTCCTTGGGTGCCTTGCCGTGATATACCCTTAGTTGCTGGCTCATCCTCCCACCCCGGGTGATGTTAGCTTACTTCCCAGGGTACAATAAGTAAGTCACCCAAGAAACAGTTAGTTTGTCTACCAGGGTGGGTCAGTATATCCCAGGATACATTGAGTATGGCTTCCCAAAGACACAGTCAATATGACCCCCTCCTAGACTACAGTCAGTATGGCTCGTCAGCCAGCGGCGGGTTGTTTTTCTTGTTTATTTGTAGCCCAACTCAAAATTCATGACAGTGTGAGGGACAAATCACTTATATACATATTAACATGTGCATAGGTATGTCAGGATTGTCAGGCAGGTATGCCAACACCCGCGCGTTCCACCATTACAAGCCGCACCTTATATATACGGCGTCTAATAATATCACAAATAAGTTAATACTATTGCCGCATTACCTGCTATCATGTTTTGTGGAGAGTGTTTGAGACACTCAGTATCAGGTTTAAGTTCAATTATTTCTTTAGAAGAAGACTGGCGTCTCTGACAGCAGCGATTACCTCGTAAAAGAGCTGACATTTCTTAATTATTAGATTATTTTAAGGGATTTATTTTAAACAGCAACTCACGGCATGGCTTGTATTTACTGTGCAGAAAGCAGGCGCGAGGAAGAGAAAGAGAGAGAACAAGTAGAAACTAGAAAAGAAGAAAAAAGATTGCGCATTAGATCACGGACGGTTAACAAGCCAACGTTTGAACGCTGCAGATTTGTGACCGTGATTTTCTTATTTTTCAGGCGAGGAAAGATGTAAGACAGAAATAAAACCGACTCAGGCGTAACCCACCTGCACATTCTCGAGTAAACCAAGCGTTGATCGAATGATATGTACACTCAAATGATTCCGCTTTACGTCTCAACACATGCACATTAGCGACATTTATCGTGCTATTGTATCAACTTTATTCATCTTTGACCTGATCTTTCAACGACAGGCCATTGAGCTACTTTCTGGATGCGGTCCCTATCAGAGGATCAGAAAATTCTGTTAAATAGCAGATGTAAATTCGGATTTTTTTTCTTTATTTTTTAATTTTTTTTTTTTTTGTGTTGAAAAAAGGGTCTCATTTGGCAAATTTCAGTGGGCAAAGAACAGATTTAACCTGCAGCGTTAGGTACTGGAGAGGAAAAGAAACCCAGTCCATGCAGACTCGTGGCCCAAGCCGTCCCCAAACACCAGCGAGATGGGCTCTAAGCCCCCTTTGGAGGACTAGGGGCTGTCGGGAACGCACAGACTGCCTCGGACAACATGGCTGCCGTGCGCGGAATGACCGTCATGTTTGTCGAAATGCGCGCACGCAAATATTGGCGGGCGCTGTTTTGAAGGAAGATTTCGGTAAGTCTTGAGCAAATTGCAGGCGCGGGTTGATGATGTTTGTCGCTCATTTCGCTGGTCCCTTAGTCGTCTCCTGGCGACACTGGAATGTACCCGGCAGTTAGGGGTCAGGGGCGTGAGTAATTGCAGCTGTACAGTGTTCCCTCGCTACTTCGCGGTTCATCTATCGCGGATTCACTACTTCGCGGTTTTTTTTTAAGTGAAGTATCGATCGATATTTCCTCGCTGGGAATGATCGTTCTACAAAATACCATAGATACTTCAACAGGAAAAAGACGAAAAATGTAGCTGTATTAGTATTTCTATTAAAATACCATGGTTATTTTGTAGATAGAAAGAAAGAAAAAATTGTGTATAAGAAATCCATTGCTCTGCGTAAGCGACGAGCCATGATTGTTATCTCCCATCTCGCAGCCAGTTTGCATCCGTTTTTTGGGTTTCTCTGAGTAAAGTTATAATTTTTTTTACACTAATTTGTTATTGTGCTGTATTAATACCATGATTAATATATTACTGTACACTCACATGATATTGTTTTACATGTATATATTATTATTGCATGTATGTCCCTATTTCGCGGAAATTCGTTTATCGCGGCTGATCATAGCACCTATCCCCCGCGATAAACGAGGGAACACTGTACATCACTTCTACAACGATACCGAGCAGATGAAACTGAGCAATTTTACTTCTACATCATCTTCACACCAAGGAACTGAAACTCCTTGGTACCGAGGCCAGAGAAGTGAACGTTCTCAGTCTCCTGCCAGTCAGCCTAGCCAATGGCTGTCATGCCAGCTTACTTATTTTATTTTAGAGAGGATTAATAAAACAACAATCAAGCTAAAACAAAACACAAGTTTAAAAAAATGCCTTTTATAAATAAAACGACTCCAGATGTGGACTAAATAAGTAGATGGATTTTTTTCTCAATTATCTTGCTGTTTTGCATCTCACTGTTAGAAAAAGAAATGTCACTGACAGATTGAGGCAGTTAATATGAGATATCTAGATCAGCACAAGAAAAATCCACAGCATTTAAAAGCACCTTAGGCACAGGGAATCAAAGCACGCAGGCAAAGTATGTGTCAAAACATCTCGCGGCAAGGACAGGTGAGACCTTGCACTCAAATGACGAGCAAGAGAGGAAGAAGATTTCCACTTACTTCACTAATCAGCCATTTGTCCATTTCAAGGTTTGAAAAGCATGAAGATGTACACATTCAACGCGGCGTGTACACTTAAATAGTAAGCATTTATAATGCAGGTATACAGGGATTACTACCATAAAACTCAAGAAAAGTGAATTCAAAGCTGCATAACTTAAGGTGTGATACAGTAATAAAGCATCGGAACAGCGGTGTTGATGGGATATGTCAACGCCCTCTTTAGGTAGAGAGAGAGAGGGAGGGAGACGACTCGGGCTGGGCTAAGCTCCCAGAATAGTTAGTAAGAAAAGGAAAGAACTAAAATAATTATCAAAGATAATTTACACTCATGCAAGCATATTTTTGTAAGGCTAGAGTGATGTTAGGTGACTGTGGTGGTGGCGATAATTAGATGAAAGTGATGTGACGTAACTAGACGCCAAACATTTATTACTTCACGAGCTACGCGCGCGTGTCTTGAACGACATGAAAGTCTGGTGAGTAGGCTTGGAGGAGGATCTCGAGGGAAAAAAAAAGAAAAAAGAAAAAAATGGTTGCCATAGTAGTGGGACTTCTAGTCGATGACGATCATTTCTTTCAAACGCCAAATATAAACAGGATGCTGGAATCGTTTCTAAAGTTCCTATAATTAAATTATTATTAAAGTGTTAAAGGATGATTTACTAAATGTTTATAGCATGGACCAGTGCAGTACTCGCAGTGGGCATGAAGGAACATTACTTCTCTAACGGACTTCTTGGAATTTTGTACGCACTTTGATTATCGCGTAATCATAACAAACTAATTTTTACTTACTCAGATGAATATCTTAAAATCTCTGATTGAATATTATAAATTTTTATGGTTAACATTAACATTTCGAGTTCAACAGCATGACGTAACAAAGAAAACGAGTTAATTTTCTTAATTTGTACTAAAACTATAAACTATTTTATTGTCTTAATTTCTGTGAGCTAAAGCTATAAACTAGTGTAGAAATATTTCAGATGTAGTAAGTCACCGACTGTTCATTTTGCACCCATAATGTTTCTATTTTTTAAAAAACCGACTAAACAAACACATAAACGGGCTTATACAACGTTTAAGTTGTATACACATGTATCTTGTATTTTACACCTGGAAACAAAATCGTGCGTGCACATGTAAGAACTTACGGACACGTCTGCTTGCAAAATAATATCTATTCTTTGTTTTTTCTTTGAAGTAGGTTGATTAAGAGGTGTTTTTCATCAAACGACGACAGCGCCTTAAAAGCCGTCACTTCTGAATTTTTTTTTTTAAAGTAGTGTAGCTTGGAATGCGTTGTACAGCGTCACTCATCACTTGCTTTTCTGGCAATACTAATTAGTCATTTATTTTTTAGTTCTGTGCACCTCTAGTGGTGAGACTGTTCGCTCAGGTGAAACTTTACTGCTATGATAAGTCCAGTCTCCCATTTGTTTATTAAAAATAAAATTAATCAAAGGTGGAGGTAAAGGTGGCAAGTCGCATTAAACACAGACACGAAACAAAAAATAAGCAAGTAAACAAACAAATCCCTGTATAACACTGTGCGAAGTACTAGAAACATCTGTGTTACCATTATTTCTTCTTTGTTTATCCCAAATAACTAAGAGAAATACATTTTGACTTTAGATAAAAGTTGCACATGTTTTTAAAGCTTCAAACTGTTCTAAAGAATTAAATTTAGAACAATACTTCTTTCAATAATCGCTCCTATACCATTTAACGTATTACATAATTGCATACTAAAAATATTTTGAGGAGTCTGACCAGCAGTTTTATCTTATTTAAACGTTTTACAAATTATTTCGTGCACGCATTGTGTTTCTAAATGATTACCTAAATAGATTTAAGGCATACAAGTGTTAAAAATTAGAAATGTGTTGTTCAACTTGCCTCTGATACACAGATAACATAAATAATTAATAATTCTTAACTACACAGTCAGGTAATACACGTCCTGCAAACTGTTCAGATAATTTATGGCATGTCAGTAGTGGCGCTGGCATGTGTTTTACACACATATATATCTATGGGAGGATTTATGTGTGTATGTGTGTTTATGTGTGCGTGTGCGTGTCTCGTATAAGATCGTTTGAATGTGCACTGCGTGTGTTTCTTCCATTTTACCCAACGAGAGCTTGACATTATTTTTTGGCCAATATCAGTAAGCGGAAAATATCAAATTTAAACGTAAGGAGAAAATATTACCTTTGAAAAGTTTTGTGTGTGAAGCGACGCTTACAAATCTTAAAGTAAAGCACAAATATTTTACTGCTGAGTAATTTTTATTTCTTCTGATGCCCTTTTATCTTGTTTTTCTTCCCTAGTATCACCATTTCTTTCCCCTGTTCTGGTCAACGGTTTTTGTTAAAACCTATGGAATTGCTTTCTTGAGTTAATTGCATAAATTTTAAGAGATTTGTTCTAGCATAATTACAACATTAATTATCGTCGCTTGGTGTCCAGTTGTATATCCCCCAAGAAATTTATTGCCCTCCAGTCGCCTCCTTTGCTACTACATACAGACATTACATTACACTTAGTGATGACATTGTTTAATTGCGACATTGCTTGGTGTCCGACACGTGCCTTCTATTTAGGTCACATTATTTACGCAGTTTCTTCATTTTACTTTGTAATTTGTGTGATATTTTCCTGAATCCCTCCTTCACACGCTAATTATTTTACCATTATCGTCAACTCCGTTTTAGAAGTCTTCATCTTCATCACCTGACAATGTGCCAGCACAGTGGGCCATGCCCTCTAAAAGCTTTCGGTTTTGCTGTTGAAAATGTCTGAGAGTTCGTCGCTTTTAGAATTTGGAAATATCATGGAATCATGTAAGAACATTTAGACAAATCCGCTGAGTGTGACTTGGAACGAAAGTAAGAATAACGGACAAAAAACATTCTGTACCTGGGTCAGACCCCGATGGTCACCTTTGGACCAGCAGGTTGAGAAAGAGGCGAGGGAAAATGAATACAAGAGTTCACTCAGGTGGTCAGCTTTCTGCTGTCCAGCTTGGGCAGAGGTCAGATGAACTCACGCTCTTTGTACAAACTGGACATTTCAATGGCAACGACGTGTAAACGGATTTTCAATCTGTGGTGAAGTCTGACAAAGACCCTTACCACGACCATCTTCAGCGGGTGACCATTTTCAAAGCATACATGTTATGGTCATCTTTAGAACGTATTCGTTATAACCAACAGAATGTACATATTATCATTAGTGTTAGAACCCACGTGACCTTAGCGCCTGAAGAAGGCGCGCGAGGATCACCTGGGGGAAAGTTTGCGTGACACCCACCACGTCCCCCACGTCCTGGGAGAGAGTGACTGGCGACAGGAGGCTCGGCCGGCCACAGAACCGCCCGTCTGTCTAGGCCGGTGACGGAGGATCCCTAGCCCTTGCCGACCGCCTCAAGTAAACAAGTTTCTGGCCGGCATCAGCAGCTTCATTTCCATGTCTTTGTTGCTGGATTTGCCATCGACTTTAGCTCGGCGCGTGCTAAAAAGGCGGGTCTGCGACCCACTCCCTGCAACAGGGGCTGTCGCTGGGTGCACTAACACCTGTAGACAATGCAGACCACGTAGCACTTGATGGTCACAGGAATGCAACAAGACCTCACGTGCCTATGTTAAGAGGTCTGTAGCCGGAGCTTTGCCCTTACACCGAAAAGGTTCTTCCTTGTCCTTTTCTTCTTCTTTTTTTGTCTGCATTTTCCCAGGAATTTGTGTCTGCTTAAATAACACGTTGCTGCTTACATTATTATATTTAAAATTCTCTCAACTTCTCATTTAATTTAAACACAGTTTCTACCACGACACCGAGCCTAATCCAACATTTTGGAAAGCATACGTAAGCTGTCAGAATACAGAAGTCTACAGGAAATGTTAATTTTTACCTCAAAAAGTCTTAAAAGATGAATTGTTGATTTAAAATAGTTCCTTGAGGATTTATTTCGAGTTCAGAAGCTAGTAATGCTGGTAAGGTCGGTTGTATAGTTATTCCAGACGGCACTTCTGGTTGTATTTATTTAGCCTCTCCCACTAGGAGTACTCAGTTATTTTAACATTCAGGATTAGAGGAGCGCAGCAGTAAAATACCGATAGAAGTGATGCACAAGACCGAGGGCTTGCCGCCGACACGTCGTGAAAGTTTTACAGAGCCAACATGAATACCGACCTCCACCTGCGACATCATGCCCTTCCTGTCTTCATTGCTGGAGAGGGCTCGTCAAAACGGTTACATTTTATTTTAACAGACTGGGAACGTTGGCGGTTGCCACGCCTGCATGGAGTCCCGGAAAACAGACATTCCCATGTCAAGGTCTCGTAGTTTATGATTGTTATTTAGGATTTCATGCAGCCGCCAACGGAGACCGAGGTACAAGTGCAGAGCAACAAGATGGTCAAAGGTCTATGTTTTGCTACAGGACCGCAGAGAGTAATTCTCACGCCTCACAGTTCAGAAATTTTGAAAGAATACTGGATAACATAATATTAAAAAAAAAGAAAGAGAGAGAGATGGGGGGGGGGATGGTGTTCTGCAAACTGTAGACACCTGTAAGAAGTTATGGTGATGTAAGCTGACAGTTTTTAGTCACCTCTAGTCTTGGCAATGGGAAGAAATAGGAAAACGTGTATATGCCATGGAGCATAAACTTGCAGAACTTTGTTTAAATTCAGACAGGAAATGCATGTACCTTCAATTCAGGACAAGTAGTCCCAGCAGCCACTGCTTTCTGGAATTGTTTTTCATTTGCATCAGGTTAACTTCGGCTGCGTTTGGAGGTGGTAATACTTTGGTCCTCAAGTCTTGTTCCCAGCAAATGTTTAGACGGATGATAAGTTGAAGTTCTCACGCCATGTTCACTGGGACTATTATTTTAATTTATTTACTTTTTTATAAGGGGAAACGAGTTATTCATTACACGCCATCTGCGACGGACACAGTGTTGTCGCCATGACCTGGGTGTGAGAGAGATTGTCTGAGATTGTTTGGTCTCCCTTACTGACAGACTTCACCCTTATATTGGTCACACATAATCACGCTACCGAAGGAGCATACTCTCACCTTAAGACAAGTGGGAGACATGAACAGAATACGAAGGACAGGGCTCATCATAATTAAACACAAAACACTAAACAGATTCGATCGTCAAATGTCATTTACACTACTACTAATAACAAAAATAAATGATAATCACAATATATCATAGTTATTCTAATTTCATAGACGGCTAAATAAATTTCTGAAGACAAAATACAAAATATAAAAAGCTGTTGTAAATAAGAGCAATGCAGTCAGTGTGTGTGTCTGTGTGCATGTATAACTAACTGATTAAACAATCGCAGTAATGTTGACACAAAATTATTTGTACACTCGCTTGTCTTTAAAGCGGCGTAAGTACACCGTACATTGTTTCTTTCGCTCTCTCGCTCATTAGCTCACACTTTATTCTGGAGGGTGAAGAGGGTTTAATTAATGCCACGTTTCCTTATCGTTAGCCTTTTCCAAAAAAAATTTTTTCTTTGCTATTAGTATGCAGAAATATCCGTCTGCCTCTCAAGCGTCACCTTGACGCAAGCCAACAACCGCCGGATTGCTGGAGACTTGTACTCCAGGTGATGTAAGCTCACAGGTAAATGCACTGTTGTCACTATGCTTTCTTCAAGGCGTACAGTATTTATGTATTTATTTATTTGAAGTTTAGAAATCTTTAATAAGGACAATGGCGACTCTTGATGCAAAGTTAAGTAGCAGAGGGCGACATAGGTAGCAATGTAAGTGCCTGCAGGCAAGATGGACGATAGGTACCACCTGTCAGGTAAGGACCTCACTGTCTTACTGAGTATCCGAGACACTAGTAGGGTAGACTACGGGACAGTGAACCAAGTAATTAATTTAAAAGTAAAAGGTAAGTGAGTATAAACTAAATATAAATCACTGAGTTTCTGAAAATACTTCCGCTTAAAAAAAACAAACAAAAAAAAAACAAAAAAAAAAACAACGCTTGAGATGATTTATAGAGTTACGATTCGTTAACAATTGAATTGTGAAGTTTATTTCCTGAGGATATATTGTGTTAATTTCTGTAATGATGATTTACATAAGAGGAATGAAATAATTTTCCTGAAATACGATGATTTCTTTTACCGTTTTTTTCAGCAAGTTTGTTCTCATCCAGAATTTAATTCCTAACAATGAGTACGATGTATTTTACAGGCCGTTTATCTACACTACCTACCCGCGCACATATAATTATACACACACACGCACGCACACACACACATCCGTCTGGTTGTGTACACTTGTATGTAAAGCTTATTCCCAGCTTGGAGGGCGTGCGGGTCAACACCTGACATGAGCAAAATGAAGTTATTGTGTTAAGGGCCTCGCCGACCCTCCGCAGCAGTGTTATAACCGCGCGCGGGGTCGTCATGGTGAGATGCAAATGAAGAGTGGAGCAGGCAGTGTTTACAGACGGGTGTGTTCACTAATCTTCACACTCCGTCACTCCATGTCTCTGGTCAGCAGGTGGCGGTAAGTGATGGGGCACGGGGCACGGCCGCCGTCACAATGCAGGCGGCGCTGACGGTGCTGCCCTCTAGCGGTTGATGGAGGGGTGTGGGGGTGGGGGTGGGGGAGGGTTGCGGGTTGTCGCCGACTACCCCCCCCCCTACATTTTTCCTCCCGTCTTTCATGTCTACCTGTTCGCCCAGGTGTGGTAATTAATTCTTACCTTTGCCACTGCTGCGCATCGGATTGCCACCGGGAGTGCTTACATGGGACGGACAGACAGACAGACAGACAGACAGACAGACAGACAGACAGACAGGTAGGTAGGTAGGTAGGTAGGTTACCGACTTATGACGGTTCGACATCCCGATGGTGAGAAAGTGATTCGTAGTCAGCAGAATCTTCGAATTTAAATATGTGTGTACAATATTTGATAAATTATTTGAGATATTTAACATTTTCTTTCAACTCTCCCTTAACTAATCCGCACTTGTACAGCAGAGGAGGACATTGCGGCACTTTGATACAACAGCGACAGGTGTGGGAAATACTCTGTTCAGAGCCATAACAAAACAGAAACTGTGTTCCAAGAAACACGGTGCTGGACTGTAAAATGTCCAAACAATAGACAACGACTTCGCATCTTTTCATATAACCTTCGTATCATCATCATAACATGTGCAGGAACAATAATAGTTGAGAGTTTCCTCAATCTTATCGGCATCGTGTCTGCCAGTGAAGCTTTCCCTTTATGTAAGAAGGAGAGAGAGAGAGAGAAAAAGGCAGAAACATCATATAGCAAAAGTTTATCCTTTGATTACATGTATTTGTCTGCTGTGATTTATTTGATTACATTCGCATATAAGCTGTAAAGGGCTTTAAATGGCTAAAAGAAAGAAAGAACGAGTGATACAGAAAATTAGTTTTCGATATATTAACTGTTGTAAACCGACCAGTGAATGAGTGTATGTGTGTATGTGTGTGTGAGGGGGGAAGGTAGGTGTGTCACTGGGTGTATGTGTGTGTGTATATGTGGGGAAAGTAGGTGTAACTGGGTGTATGGGTGTGTGGCTGTGAGTGAGCGATCTTGTATATAGATAGGAATATAAGTATTTTTCTGGGATGGGGTTACCTTTCGAATGCACTGGTGTCAATAGTTGACTCATTGATGCATGCTTTTCCCACAGAGGGATGGGTTCTATCGGTCTTCGAAAAAGATTTGTAGCCTATTATATGCTAATGTTCCTGTAGAACTTCCTGGTCAATGAGATCACCTGATGCAATTGATAACTCAAAAATGCATCCCAGTGTATCTAAGACTGAACGAGGGTAAATATTTGCCTTCAAGGCTGTAGAAAACAATTTTTTCAAAGTTTGTGTGTGTGAGAGAGAGAGAGAGAGAGAGAGAGAAAAGAGAGAGATATTACTAGAAGCACAAATAGCATCATGCGATCTCATTTCAGGACAGTTTTATAGGAGGATATGAGACTGTCCCATGTCATATTCAGGCAATGAGACATCCTTATATGGCCAACCCCTCCAGTAATTATCAATTTTAAGATTTACACAAATATTGTTTCGGACATTTTTCCTTGTCAACCATTTTAGTTGCAGGTTTTTGCAGCAAAATATAATAACTCCTTCCATATATGTGTTTGTGTATATACAACAAAAACAGTTGTAATTTCTTGTTTTTGTCAGTTAATCTGTGAAACACACAAAAGAAAGTATGATTCACATATGAAATAAAATTTTTCAAACGTATTTATTTATATGTGCATGTGTGTGTGTGTGTGTGTGTGACATGTGTTATATGCTCATATATACTACACTACAAAGACTTTTTAAACTACATATGTGCATTGCAATGACGATCAAGCCAAACTTTTCGGAGAACGTCAAGGCTGGGGTCTGATTAATATTTGTTAAAAATGATGTTAAGAAATAACTTTTTTTCTCTTTTTTAAAAATTTAAATACATCAGACCACGCGAGTACAAAAATCTGTACAAACAGACATGAACATAGCTGGGCAAACATTACGTTTGATAAGCAGAGCTATATCTTGCACACACAAACACACACACAAACACACACGTGTCATTCACACACACACACAATTTAAACGCTTTTTTCGCTATCTACAACAATGTAATATATTACAACTCCTTGAGTGACTTTTCACTTAAAAGCAACAGTCTGTACTAAGATGAGTTTAGGCAAACTTTTCTTTCTCGACTGTTTCGGGTGTCTTGCACGGAGGCAGGAAACATCAAGTCCTTCTTTGACAAGGGAATGTCACTTGAGAACATCTAGTCATCAAGTCTAATCCCTCTGTCCATTTAAATATAAGACCATAGTGGCCTTGTGTGTGTGTGTTCGCGTGTCTGAATGTATCTGTCGGTTAAAGAGCATTATAATTTGGATGGATAGATGGATGGATGTGGCGGGTGTATAATGTGCGTGTCTGTTAATGTTTGGATTTGTATGTCTTTGTGTTTGCGTGCTTGAGCGCGTTCGAGGGGCTTTGTGTGTTTGATCACTTACCTGCATTTGTGGAATATGCATGCGTGAGTGAATGTAAGAAACATATTAACGGCCGAAGTATACATATGTGTGTGTTTGTGTTTGTTTGTATATGTTGTTTGTTTGTATGCATTTATATAAAAAAGAGAAATAGAGTTTAAACACCAATGACTTACAATGTGCGTATGAGATTATTTAACGTGTTTTGTATTTTTTGTTGATTCTTATGTACATATATTAACATCACGTATACCGTTTCAGAGTATATTATGTTTTTCTTTATATGCATTTTTTATGAAGGAAGAAATATTCTTCAGTCATGTTACTATACAGGAAAAATCGTGTAACTTGATGAGTTCATTAATGTCAAAATATTTAAAGTAAATTTTTGTTAGCAAATGGATTCTACATATCTTTAGAAAGAAAACTCTTTAAAGGCTAATGTTTTCCACCATATCAATGAAAAAAAATTAATGAAAGAACGAATGAAGGAATGTAAGAGTATAAAAATAAATGTTGCAGCCGTTCTCGTATATAGTTTCCCTTAACGAAGATATGTAAATTGTATAAAATACTTCAAAATATTTCTTTCCCTTAGAATGTATAAAAACACATAACCCCGCCGTGATATGAGAAATACAAACAAGAAGACAATACAAAAGAAATGACTGTTATTTTGTTTTGCTACTATAAAAATATTCTTACCTGTTGACATCAAAGAAAGGTGCACCCATGCCAAAGGTGGGTGCCTGGATCGGCTGCCGCAGCAAATCCCAGTGAAAGTACTGCTGTTCGTTCATCATCATTCACGGTTTCAAACACCGAACTTAATCACACATAAAAAAATGATGATTAAACCTTTTTTAAACAAACGGAAAAAGTACGAGGAAAAGGGGATTAAGGTCAAAGTTCACTTCTTCATATTTCTGTCCTGGAAACAAGTTCGATTTCTCGCCATCCAGTTTGTCTTGTCTTCCAACCCCCACTAACCCCAACTTGTAGCTAACCCGCTCTGTTAGCGCTAACAAGGGACGAAACCCTCAGCACTCCAAGCTAATGATCGCTGCTCTCCCCTTCGCACGCTTATTTACTCTTGTCGGCTATCAGCAAATATGAAGAATAACTTTGACACAAGCCCGCTCGGTCCGCGCGCAGGGGGAGCTGGAGCGCGGTGAACACACAATGAAAGGACCCTTCAAGCCGTCCCTCGTTTTTCACCAAATTGCCGTCTGCTTTCCCTCCCGACGCCCTCCGGCAGTGAGATTTCCAAAGTCCTGGGAGCGGGCACGCGCGACTAGCTGGCCTCGCGCGCGCTTCATTTACATGTCGGCGGGCCAAAGCCAACCGCCACTGGCTACAGGGTTGCGAGGGAGGAGGTGGGAGGATTGTGAAGGGGATGAGGGTGTGGGGGAGGTCAGTCATATGTTTGGTTGAGCGGAGAGGTCAACCACTTGTAAAACAGCTTTGATTAATCATTTTGAGCGCCGTGATTACGACTGGCTCGCCGTCTGCTTGTTGTCGCGGAGGTTGGTGGGGGAAGGGGTTTCGTAGGTTTCAGACCTCACTGTGTGAATCCTTCGGCTTTGTGGGTGGATGGCTGGGAGGTTGACGGGAGCCGGCAAGGCGTGTAAGTGATGGGGGGAGGGTTGGGGGCGAGGAGAATGTTTGTTATGTTTGAATAACCTATTCGTCGAGTTTTTGATGGCTCGTTTTGAATAAACTTGGAATAAAGAAATAACTGTATATTAAAAGTGCTAAAAACTGGAAAAATTGGCCTTTAAACTGTCATTCCCCCTTTTTTAAAGTTGATGCAGGGAGAAAATATAAAAACATTCGAACAAAGTTTGAGAAATAAATCTGCATAAATTGCTAATATATGTCTGGAAGATGCATATGTTTATTTTACTAGCAATATTTAAAATAAGATTTACAATAAAATGAGCTTGGTGTTGGCTGTTAATTTTTTAGTTTGAGCTTGCTCACTGCAAACTGCACAAGTCAAACTTGAAGGGAATAAAACTTTGCCACTGAATATTTCCGATAATAAAAATGAAGTCTGAGGGAAATCTCGCGAGATCACGACTCTCTAGAGGTCAGCATGACACTTCATCACCTCTCCACCCGACGCCCCCAAAAAACATACTCCTTGATTTAAATGGCTTAATTAATAAGCTGAATTTTGAATCAGCTTCCTAAGCACAATCAGAAGAAATAATTTGTGCTCAAGAGAGCGCCGGTTAATTAATAAGCTTTAGCTAAGATCGTCATCTTAACGCCCGGCTTACCACGACTGGACCCTCCAGCGACTGGGCTGCCATGGCAACTGAAACTAGTCTTTTCCATCGTCTTGCGCATTTGGGTGTGGAGACAGACACCCTGTGTGGTCAGAGGCCGCCACCCAGTTGTGTGCGATGACGTCAGTCGACGGAAGCAAGTCAGACCTCGCGGTCAGAGAGTTCAAAGGTTACAAATTGTCCGGCGGCACCGGAAGAGGTGTGGTCTGTGGGTATAGAGAGCACGTGCTCAGCATTTGTTGTTGTTTTTTGGGGGGTTATTCAAATTTCGTGGAAGGCAGAACCGATTGACGTGCAGCTTACAGGTCTTAGGCTTTTTATAGTATTTAAATAAATAATAGAATGGACGCTATTTGAGAGACAGCCACCGTCTAGTCATGCACACCCTACAGGGATGCTTATACGGTACTCACTTAGTGCTGATAAATATCTCTCAGTGAGGTGTTAATGCTGACACTTTATCTGTTACTATCTGACTATCTTCTGTGAGGACGGTGACCATGTCTTCTTCTTGTCTGGGAAAGACTGCGTCCTCACAGCCGATAATCTGTCCTCGCAAAACTGTGCACTAATAAACTCTGCCCCATTCACAGTCCTTGTTTTAGGGGCAGATACAGAAATAAGTTTCTCTGATTTTTTAAAGTGCAAACCATTGCCAAAGAATAGAGTCCAGGCAGGACTGAGATGACGCGAAGGCTCTGTTTTAAAATGCTATTAATTTGAGGAAGATGAATGGACACAGACATTTATGATAATCCTTCAAGGTATAAGGTCTTAAAACTTTAAAGCAGACGATATAAAGAGGACAAACCATCCACTGCCCAGATGGTATCTGCACGATGCCCGAAGGTGAGGAGACAGAGGTGAGCAGGTAGCACGCGCATCATGGCTCATGTCTGATAGTAGCAATACAACAGGGAGGCTACTAACACAGCAAGTAAAGTCGTCAAACTTTAAAAACGTAAAACACATTATGGAGGTCATTACTGTTAAATATCAGATGACAGATAATTTTTTTTTTTTTACTAAAATATACATGCAGTTTGCACTAGCAACGCACATTTCTTTTCGTCTGAAGGTGGTTCACAAAGTCTGGGATGTAGAAGATGGAGTTAAGTCTTAACCTTCCACTACTTTTACCTTTCCTTAAAACATCAGGTGACCTGGTATACACATGGTGTTTCACCGCTTGCTGGCCCAAAAGGACATCTCACCCTAAATTTTAGTTCACATTCGAGTACCCGTGCCCGCGTGTATGAAGGTTCTTTAAAAAAAAAAAAACCTCATTGAGCATTTCGGCATTTATTGGAGAAAAAAAGAAGAACAACGATAAATCTGCCACCTTGCGATCTCTAGATTATTTTAATACCTTTATAAGTCTCTGGCTAGAGGGCTCCTACTATCCAACTCTTTCTTCATATTTGTCCTTCATCTGTGTCTGTTGTTATCTCACCTGCCTTTTATTGAATTGTGTTTGTCTGTCTGTTGAGTATTTTAACACTAAAAAATCACACCCCGAAAGACAACGATAAATCTGCCACCTTGCGATCTCTCGATTATTTTAATACCTTTATAAGTCGCTGGTTAGAGGGCGACTGTTCTCCATCTCCTTCTTCATCTTTGTCCATCATCTATGTCTGTTAATCTGTTTCTTGCTTTATGTTACTTGCCTGATGTTGGATAGCGTTTCTGTTGTTGATCCGTTATGTCCCCTGCCTTGTGTTGGATAGTGTTTGTATGTCTGTTGAATATTTTAGCACATGTGGGGGAGGGAAGCACATTCGGAAAGACAGCGATAAATCTGCCACCTAGCGATCTGCCGATCATTTTAATACCTTTATACATCGCTGGTTAGAGGGTGATTACTCTCCATCTCTTTCATCATCTTTGTCCATCATCTATGTCTGTTAATCTGTTGCTTTCGTCATGTTACCTGCTTTGTATTGGATAGTGTTTCTGCTTGTTCTCAGGGACCACGTTGAAAAGAACTGAGACAGACTGGGAGAAAGTGATGGTAGATCCGGAGAAAGTGAGTGATATAGACGGACGTAAGTGTAGATATCTGGATGACTTCAGTTTTCTCTCCATTGAGCTTAAATTTGTTCGCCAACATTCAGTGAGTCGAGGGTTCACCGAGTTCTGGTAAACAGACTGGGGAGTTGGCAAGCTGGACAAAATGGCAAAATGACGTCAGTAAATATGTCAAGTATTACCAAATGTTTTTCCAAATTATTTGTTAGTACTCGAAAATTCTGTTAGCTTCTTTTGAACTTTACCAGATGTGCGCTATATTTATGCTACATGAGAGAAAACGGAATAGGATCTCACTGAGAAACTCTTAGGTGTTAAAAATTAAAAAGACTGATGTGATGGGGGGCTTAACCCACTATCTACAGGTAAAGATTTTCCCAGGTCAGGTAAGCTACCAGACTGGTAAACGTGCTTCGTGAATACGAGTTCACTGTATGATGTCTCTGGTCAAATCGAGAAAGCGCCTGCGTGAGTTTGAATCTAGGCTCCGACATGCATCTCTTAGCATGTGACACTTGTATAAGGGGCTGACTGTGTGTGTGTGTGAGAGAGAGAGAGCGATAAATATAAAGAAGATGAACCATCCACCGCCCAGATGGTATCTGCATGTCACCCGAAGGTGGAGAAACAGCGGTGCGTAGGAGCGGTGACGTCTGCATCATAGAAAATGGTAAAAAAGAGAAAGGGGAGGTTACGCACGCTTGAACGCACATTTTACAATGCCCGTCTTCTGTAACATCGTGAAATTTGAAAAAAAATTCAAAACACATTATGGATGTAATTTCCGTTAACTGTCAGACGACAAAAAGATACACGCAGTTTGCACTAGCAACGCACAGGTCTCATCGCCTGAAGGAGGTTCACAAACTCTGTGGTAGAGGATGTAGAAGAAGCTTTTACCTTCCCTTGAAACAACAGGTGACCGTCTCTGCTGGTGGAGAGAGTGGCTGATGGCGTTTCCTCGCTTGCGGGCCAAAGTGAACATCCCACCCTGGATATTTTAGTTCAAATTAGCGAACGCCAGTCACGTGGGTACTCGCTGAAAGTATAAATTTACCGAGAGATGCGCCAAGCAGTGAGAGATTTGACTTACTGTTAATTTATTATTAGTCGTGAGGCACTGGACATTGCTCATGTATTACTAGTCATTAGATATTAGACATTGTGAGCCAGTACTGTTGTTTAAATTGTTTATAGGGCTGGATGTGTGTGCGTGCTATCTGATGAAGTTGTAAGACACATTCGTTACCTACTGATAAGTGTGTTCATGCGACTTCATGCATCAGATCAACTGCACTGATCCGCTTCAAGGGAGGAATGTCTTACATTAACCTTCCAAACTTTACTACCGTGATTTTCTGTGTTCCTGTTCAAAATTATTTATTTACTTTAGCATGTCAATCATTCTGTTCCATTCGTGTACTTAAGTGTGGAAGAAGAGATGACCTTTCACAGTCTTGAGCAGACTACCGAGACAAGGGAGGGAATCATATGATCGAGAAACTTTCCTCTTTTAGCAGAGTTGTTGCCCTTTAACTTAAAACGACAACCTCCGCATTCACTTTCACGGCATTACATTAAGTATTCTGTCAATGTCTCCTACTTTCACTATAATTATATAAATCACACGTTTATTATTAATATTAAAATATTTTGTCATTCTATTCAGATTTCTATTCACCATTTTTTTTTATAATAAACTTACCATTAAGGATGGACTAAAAGAGCAGCCAAAAAAGGGAATTAATGAAAAAACCAACAAACAACCACAAGAAGCCAGATTTGTCAGTAGAAACAACATATTTATATTTT